>NC_141102.1:725000-877500 GCF_041138505.1 Cibotium barometz | reverse complement strand
TAAAAAGTGCCCCAGTAACCTACTGATGATCACTAGCACTCCTCTGGGTGCATACACAGCATAAAACCCAACAAACCCCCCTGGAGTGATATGTGATCACTGTACATCATCC
This sequence comes from Cibotium barometz, assembly GCF_041138505.1. Classification (NCBI taxonomy): domain Eukaryota; kingdom Viridiplantae; phylum Streptophyta; class Polypodiopsida; order Cyatheales; family Cibotiaceae; genus Cibotium; species Cibotium barometz. The sequence goes on along the minus strand of NC_141102.1, from coordinate 877,388 downwards.
ACCAAAAGGAAACAAATTCAAAGCATTGCGGAATGCTTCAAATTTGGGACGTGGTAATGCCTTGGTGAAGATGTCTGCCACATTCTGATCTGTAGGACAGTAGATCAGACTGATATCTCCTGCTTGGAGTCTCTCCCGAACAAAATGATAGTGAATCTCAATGTGTTTCGTGCGAGCATGAAACACAGGATTCCTGGCCACAGCAATGGCACTCTGACTATCAGTATAGATAGGTGTAGGCTCCTCCACTGAAATATCCATATCAGTCATAAGACGATGCAGCCAAACACACTCAACAGTAGTAGTGTAGGCTGCTCTGTACTCTGCCTCACAAGACGAAGTGGCCACTGTGGTCTGTTTCTTGCTTAGCCAAGAAATGCATGAAGCGCCAAGGAAGAAACAATTCCCACTAGTGGAATGTCTGGTATCAAAATCACCAGCCCAATCTGAATCACTGTAAGCGTGTAACTGCATGTCACCCCCCTCAGGATAAAGCAAACCAAGAGACGAGGTACCCTGCAAATAACGGAATACACGCTTCACAGCTTGCCAATGTGACAACCGTGGGCTGTGCATGAATCTGCTCAACTGAGAGACTGCATATTGAATATCTGGCCTTGTATTACACAAGTATATAAGGCACCCAACAGCCTGAGCATATGTAGTGGCATCAAAGGAAATGCTGTCATCTTGTAGTGACAGTTTCATCCCAGGCTCCATAGGAGTACTAATAGGCTTGCAATCCTGAAATTTAAACTTTTCCAGAAGTTTAGCAACATAACGTGATTGCAACAACCCAATGCCTCTGTTATCCTGCACAAACTGTATGCCCAAATAGTAATGTACAAGGCCCAAGTCAGACATGTCAAATGTCTGTTGCAGTATCTCCTTAAAAGCTGCAATTTTGTCATCATTTGATCCCATGAGCAAGAGATCATCCACATAAAGATTGATGACCAGCAGATCTGTCTCTTCTTTCTTCACATACAAAGTGGTCTCTGATGGACTGTTCACAAATCCCTGAGTGAGTAGAAAAGCATCTATTTTTGCATACCAAGCTCGTGGAGCTTGTTTCAAACCATACAAGGCCTTTTTCAGCCTACATACTTTTCCCTCATGACCATGTTCTGCAAATCCCATGGGCTGAAATACATAAACTTCCTCCTCGAGGTCCCCATGTAGGAATGCAGTCTTTATGTCCAACTGGTGAACAACCCAACCACTATGTGCAGCCAATGCAATGACACACCTAAGTGTCGACATACGGGATGTAGGAGCAAATGTCTCCTCATAATCAATGCCCTTCTTCTGTGCATAGCCCTTTGCAACTAAACGGGCTTTGTACCTGTCAATGGATCCATCTGCATGTCTTTTCAACTTATAGACCCATTTAGTACCAATGGCTTTCTTGCCTTTGGGCAGATCAACCAAATCCCATGTTTGATTCTTTTTAATAGAATCAATCTCATTCTGCATGGCTTTGTTCCAATGCACATTATCTCGTGCATCCACAAATGAATCAGGCTCATCATCATCCTGTAAACTGGCTGCCATAACCAGATTCAAATCCATGATGTGTGCATGCTCATTGGTCCTTGTCTCCCTACGAGTACGACCAGCAAGAGGACCCTCTAAATGGCTGTCCTGTAATGTCCTCAAATACCATCTAGGTATATGTCTGACCTGTGGTGCCTGCTGTCCCATATTTGGTTCAGCTTCTGGCTCATTTGGCTGCTGAATTTCTGCACCACCTACATCATTTGCTGGCTGTCCAGTACCCTCATGAGTTGGATCACCAACTGTGGAATGAAACTCCATGGGTAGTAGACCTTCAAACACATCATTTTCAGCCTGATTTGCCTCATAACCAGCCATGGATAATTCTGATTTTTCATCAAAAATCACATCCCGACTGATGAATATCTTCCTGGATAGTGGGTCATATAACCTGTAGCCCTTGCTCTCACGGCTATACCCAACAAAAATGCATCTTGTGGCTTTATCATCAAGCTTCCTCCTTAACTCTTTGGGTATGTGTGCATATGCAAGACACCCAAAGATACGAAAATGCGATACAGAAGGCTTGCGGCCATGCCAAGCCTCAAAAGGAGTAATAGAAACCAATGCCTTTGTGGGACATCGATTCAAAATATGACAAGCACACATTACTGCTTCCACCCAAAAGATATGTGGTAGTCTTTTTGCCTTTAGCATACATCTGGCCATCTCCATGAGTGACCGATTTTTCCTTTCTGCAACCCCATTCTGCTGTGGAGTGTAAGGAGTAGTATACTGATGTTTTATACCTCTACTCCCAAGAAAAGAATTCAGCACATGTGACATATATTCCCCCCCTCGGTCAGAACGGAGAGTCTTCACCTTGCATCCTGACTCTGTCTCAGCAAGTGCTACAAAGGCCAAAAATGCATCATATACCTGTGATTTCTGTGTCAAAGGATAGACCCAGCATATACGAGAGAAGTCATCAATAAATGTTGCAAAATAAAAGCAACCACCTAATGACTTCGTCTGCATGGGACCACAAAGATCACTGTGTATAAGTTGCAACTTTGCAGTTGCTCTTAGAGCCTGATCACGTGGGAAGGAAAACCTGTGCATTTTTTCCAAAATACATCCTTCACAAATGTGATCTGGAGGCTTCTCCATGAGAGGTAGATCTGTAAACATATTATGTCGCTGCATAAGCATAAGACTACCAAAATTTACATGCCCCATGCGAGCATGCCATAACTCCGCATCAACCATAGCTGGAGTAAGAGTGAATGCATGATAAGCAGACTGATCCACTGGCTGAAATGCATCCAACTCATAAAGTCCATGACATAATGTACCAGTAAGCATCAAGGTCAAGGCATTTGCTTTGTCTCTGACCATGCATTTATCATCATCAAAGTAGACCTGCATTCCACAATGTGCTAAAGAAGAAATGGACAACAAATTCTTCTTTATCCCTGGTACATATAAGGCATCTGTAAGGCGGAGAATGGAGCCATCAATGGCTGTAAGCTGAATCTCCCCAATGCCACAAACTGGATATGAAGCATTGTTGGCACACTGAACAGTTTTGCCAACAGGGGCAGGGCCAACATGACTAAACAAATCCCTGCGAGATGTGATATGCTTTGAGGCACCACTATCAAAATACCAAGTACATGCATGCTCTGTCAAACTGAGTGCCTGTGTGAAGACCAAGAGGCATCATAGCTGCATGTATAAAAACAGTAATCCCTGTCCTCAACAAAAGAAGCAGTCTCTGGAGGAGCTTTAGGAGCATCATTAACAGACATCCCAACTTCCTTTGCCTTCTCTTTGGCAATCCTCTTCCTACATTCCGTGATGTAGTGACCTGGCTTCTTACAGTAATGACATTTGCCCTTCTTCTTGGGCTGTCCATCACCTTTCTTGGTATCCTGTGAAGAACCACCATCACCTGAATTTTGATTTGCACTCTTTGGCTGAGTTTTTCCTTTCCCCTTTTGACCTGTAGTAAATGCTTGTTCAGCATTTGTGTTCATATTCATATTCTTCCTCATTTGCTCCTCTTGTAGTAAGAGAGCAACAAGTTCCTGATACTTGAGGGGTTCAACAGCATTCCTCATGCTGAGGTTCAAAGAGGTATGGAAAGCCAAGTAAGATCTTGGCAAAGAGTGCAAGATGGTGGACACAAGCTGTGTCTCAGGAATAATCTCATCCACATTGATGAGTTGCTCTCTCAAATCCTGCAGCTTGTTTAAGTGGCTAGACATATCATCTCCTTCATTCATCTTCTGATTTTCCAGCTCTCTTTTCAAAAATGAGATCCTAGCCTCATTACGAGCAACATACATTTGCTCCAAAGTCACCCATGCATTCTGTGAAGAGCCAGCTGAACGAATATGAGGTATAATGGACCTCTGAACTGACAATGCAATGAGTGACAAAGCTTGTGCATCCCTGGCATCCCATGTCTTTTGAGCATTTGTTCTCTGAACAGGCAATGGCTGTCCTGGAGCCTGTACCTGTTGTCCTCGTCCACGAGCACCCCCTTGGGGAGGAGTCTCTGGAGCCAATGGACCTGGACGTGGTTCATCACCACTAACAAAATCCCAAAGACCTTTTGCCACAAGCACATTTTTCAGCATAAAACTCCACAAGGAGTAGTTCGTGCCATCCAATTTGTCTTCCTTAGACAAATATGTGAATACATCACTTTGCTGTTGATTTGCCATTATGCTTTACGCACAATGTTGTACCTGTTTACCAAAAAAAAACCCAATAGCAAAAAACCCTGATAATAACTGTACTCCTCTGAATACAGTTCACCCAAATCTGCCTGCACTCTCAATCCTCTGAATGTGCAGCTCAATGCACCAATGACTGAGTAGAGCAGCAAATGGCGTACACAATGCCAAAATGCCCCAAAAATGTCCAAATTTGCTGCACCCAAACTGTGCAAAAAAACCTGTATATTTTCTTGCTAGAAAATCTGCCTGTTGTGCTTGTATATTTTCACAGAGAAAATTAAAGTGCCCAATATTCAAAACTTGTAATCCTTACCAGCTGAGATTTCAACAGGTACAAGTTGACTGTAGTGTGCAGATACGTGGACTGTTGTACTGTGCAGATACTCGTAGCAAGTACAGTCGACTGTATGCAGGTACAGTACGAAAGCAGTCCTCTGTAAGCAAGCAGGTACAGTACGGATACTGAGGCGACCACAGTACCGTACTGACAAAGTTGACCAGAGCTGTGCAGGTACTCGGCGCTGAAGGCGTATGGCTGCGCAGGTGATAGTCGGCGCTGTCTTGTACAGTTGGCGCAGGTAGGTGACAGTCGGCGCTTACGGTGGCTGGTACACGTACGCTGAATAGCGCTGACTGGGGCTGCAGGCGGCGTCTTGTAGGTGGCGCACAGGTACACGGGCTGAAGGCGGCGCTCTACAGTGGTTGTAGGCGACGACTTGCAGTACCCGACTGAAGGCGACCAGTTACGGGCAGCAGGCGTAGAGATTATCTGACGGCGCACAGGTGGTGGTGGCTTCGCTTGACTGTACGGGCTGGTACAGCTTCTGAAGGCGATGCAGGTAGCGTAGACTGAATGTACGTTTTCTGTACGGGCAGATGCAGCAAGTGTACGGGTAGTGCTGATGAGCAGAGCTGCAACAGCTCTGATACCAATTGAAGACAAACAGGGTTAGGGTTAGGGTTTACACAGGTTCAAGCAAGCGTGGAAAACAAGGAAAGGAAGTGAACACGACTGCTGTATTCTTCAATGATAGAAAAGTAAAGTACAAGCCACATGATAGTGACCTCTAAAGGATAAGTGTTCACATGTCCGGCCATAAATGTGCCGGGTGGACCAAAACACTTATAAACTGCATATAAGTGAAACTGAACTAAACTGGGGGAAAAAACCTCCACTAACTGAAGTAAAAAGTGCCCCAGTAACCTACTGATGATCACTAGCACTCCTCTGGGTGCATACACAGCATAAAACCCAACACTCTTGAGGATCATGTCAGACACCTCACGATTGTCTTATCTATTTTAAGACAGAATCGACTATATGCTAAGTTAAGTAAATGTGAGTTCTTTATGACCAAAATCATTTACTTGGGACACAAGATCACTAGAGATGGATTGAGCATTGACTATGACCGAGTTCAGAAGGTTCTGGACTGGCCTATACCGCGAACAGTGAAACAACTTCGTTCTTTTCTCGGTTTTGTTGTTTTTCTTCGAAAATCTGTACGGGAGTACTCTCAGCTCACACTACCGATGACCGACTTATTGAAAGGTCGTGGACGTAAGTCAAATCAGCCTAACACTTGGAATAACGATTTGGAAATAGCCTTTAGACTTTTGAAAGATAAAGTCAAGGAAGCACCTATCCTAGCATTACCTGATCCTAGTCGGCCTTATGTTCTTGAAACTGATGCCAGTGACTATGCTATCGGGGCTGCTCTATTTCAAGATGGTAGACCGGTTGCTTTTGAAAGTAAAAAGCTAGACGACACTCAATCTCGTTGGTCAACCCTTGAGAAGGAGCTTTATGTTGTGATTCATGCTCTCAAGGTTTGGAGACATTATTTATATGGCTCCAAGTTTGTGGTATTGACTGATCATCAGTCAATCAAGTATGTGTGTGATGCGGATGATTTGAGAGGAAGGAAAGCTCGTTGGGCAGAGTTAATGCAAGATTTTGATTTTGAGATCCGTTATCGGAAAGGGTCCATGAATAGTGTTGCAGATGCGCTTAGTCGAATTCGAGAGGTGAATACTTTGTCGTTCACCGAGATTTCTACTGACTTATTTCAGTCATTGAGAGGGCTTTGCAGGACTGATAGTTATTTTGGTCCATTTTGGCAGAAGATCCAGGACGGGAGCTCATTGATTGACCAAGACTCAATGACTGAGCAGTCTACTATTTAGGCTGCAGGAGGCCAGTGGATGATTCGGAATGGTTTACTATTGCGTAATGACAAAATTTGTGTACCACAGATCTCGGACATTAGGTCCAAGATTCTTAAGGAGTGTCACGACGCCCCTTCTGCTGGACACCTTGGGATACACAGGACACTATCGTTAGTGAAACACACTTTTTATTGGCCAAAGATGAAAGGGTATGTAGAAGATTATATTCTCAAGTGTCAAATTTGTCAGGCAAATAAAGCTGAACGCTTTAGACAGGCTGGGTTGTTGCATCCTTTGCAAATCCCAGGTAATAAATGGGAAAGTATTTCCATGGATTTTATTATCGGATTGCCAAGAACACATCAAGGCCACGATTCTATTTGGGTTGTGGTAGATCGCTTGACAAAAATGGCTAGATTTTTACCGACCCGGAAGACTATTACAGCTACGCAATTAGCACGGCAGTTTATCGAGCAATTGTTTAGACTGTACGGGTTACCGCAGGATATAGTCAGTGATAGGGACTCTAAGTTTACGAGTGATTTTTGGAAACTTGTTTTTGAGAAGTTGGAAATAACTTTGAATTTGAGTTCCTCTGATCATCCTCAATCTGATGGCCAGACTAAAAGAGTGAATCAGATTTTGGAGGATATGCTTCGAGCATATGTATCCAAAAGACAGAGTTCATGGGAGGATTATCTTCCTATGTTAGAATTTGCATATAACAGTACTAAGCATAAGAGTACAGGGTTTAGTCCTTTTATGCTTATGTATGGTTTTCAACCTAGATCACCTGTTACAGTAGGATTCTTAGGACTTCAGCATGATGCAGCACGTAATTTTTTGCAAGATATGCAGGAAATGTTACAAGTTGCGAAGGAATCTATTAGAAGTGCTCAAGACCGAGACAGGTTTTATTCTAATAGACATCGTTCACCCAGAGAGTTCTCTGAAGGAATGATGGTGTATTTGCGAGTTCCGAAAGATTCCGAGACTTCACGGACAGGTCGATCTCCGAAATTATCTCCTAGATACTGTGGACCATTTCGTGTTACACGACGGATTGGTTCAGTTGCATATGAATTGGATTTGCCTTCTCATGTGATAGTTCATTCTGTATTTCATGTCAGTAGACTTAAGGAAGTACTGGGTGGAACAGATCAGTTAGTTACTCCTCAGGAAATTATAGATGTCGAGGACATGACATTTGTTCCGCACGAACCTGAAAAGATTCTTGGATTTCGTGAAAGAAGATTGCGTAATACGTTTATCACGGAATACAAGATCAAGTGGAAGGATCGTGTTGAGGAGGACGCTACATGGGAGACATTGACTACTCTTCAGAGAGATTACCCTGGCTTTTTAGTGAGCTCAGGAGTGAGCTCTTAGAGGAAGGGGAGTATGTCATGTGCACAGTGTGTATCTACCATGTGCTACACGCACGCAAGACTAGTTTCGAGGCTTGGGGAAGCTTGGAGCTAGGGAGGCTGATTGACGAGCTGAGTTAGGGATAGACTAATGGGCGGGCACCCAAGTATGGACGGGCGGGCGTCCAAGTGTGGACGCCGGATGACCGGCCAAGAGCCTATAAAAGGGTGGCCAAGGTTAGTTATTGAGATATAGAGAGTCTCGCGAGTTTGTGAGAGCTCTATGGTCTTGGAGCCTGGATCTAGTGCAGACGTGCACCTGCTTTATGCAGCTGAGGCCGGCAGCAATCTCGAGGCCCGCGAGGGCAGCTTCGTGGGCGGTATGGGACGTCGCGAGGAGGAGATTGGTCGGTACGTCAACCTAGTTAGCTCAGCTCGTGGCTCGGTGGGGACAGCCAAGACTGTGGGCTTGCCCACGGCTGTCATGGTTGGGAGGTGAGTTAGGCCTGCACCCCCTTGTTTGTTTCGTTTGTTTGCAGGTTTCGAGTCACGTACCAAGAACGATCACGAGGAGATCTGAGGGGATTTGACACTCATGGCCCCCTTTTTTATCAGGAGGTTGCTCAACCATGTTGAAGACCCCTCCAACTATCCACCAATGGTCTACCTGATGGAGAGAATCCGTGATGGCATAACCTCTCCCCTCTAAGATTAGGGGCATACACATTCAAAATGCCAAGTTTTATCCCATCGTCCATAAGAATGACCCAGTGTGCCCTGGCAGGCATAATGACTTCATGGCCAACAATGAAGGGCAAAATAGTGGCTTTCACTGATATACATACACCACCTGAACGAAAGGTGTGCTCTGATAAGATCTTCTCAGATCTATTACACTGACCAGAAGCAAGTCTGTGTTCCTGCATTGCAGGATAGGACCTTCCGTGACTGCACGGTAAAGCTGGTTCCTAATAAACTGCTTCTTGCAGTGATGAAGAATACCACCAAGACCCTGTACATTCCATGAGACAACTCTCATGGTTCCTGAGCGAGAGGTAGCGCCCGACCTTTTTGCATCTCTCTGGCACCTCTCAAATGTGTGAACAGTGCAAGTAAGGGGCGGAAACTGCTCTGGGATGTTGGCAACCGAGGGAACATGGTCACCACTGCCAGGAGACTGCTTCTCATGTACATCCAAATCCAGAGTATCACCAAATGCACCCTCATCACGATAGGACTGCAGTGTATGTATATCCAAATGCGAAGTATCACCAAGTGCACCCTCACCACAAGAGACTGCAATGCAAGTACACCAGACGCAGCACTAAGACCAATCGCTGCACATCCTGAATCATCAGATTCTGCTGAGTCCGCATCATCAGCTAGAGAGGCATAGGGGTTAGGGTGCTCCAGTAAAGGGTCCGGTGCAGCTGGTGGAGGTCGTCTGCTGTCTCTGACCATAACCCAACATTGCTGGGTCTGGGTTGGAGTAGCAGAAGGCATGTGCTGTGCATGTTCGTCAGGTAGCTGCTGTGCCTATCCATCGGGCATCTGTTGCTCGTGTCTGCCTCTTCTCTTCCTGTTTCTAGGCCCTGGCGGTGGCAGACATGGCACTGGTTTGATTTCCTGGTAATCTCCATCCTCTTGTCTGAAGTGCAAGCCACCTGGTCTCGGCAGCTAGACATGATCCTCTAGGATTTCTGGGTCAGAGAGAAGAAGAATAACTCTGGGTACCCTGTCTAAGCTGGTGGCGATACTTTCTGAGGCAGACGAGGGTGGACTAGGTAGTGGAGGGATCTCAAGTACCGGGTCGAAAGGAGCTCCTGCAGTAGGCCCTTGAGAGGCCAGGAAATCTAAGTGTAATGGGGGTGAGGCGTCGGTCTTCTTTGGAGACCTGAAGAGGAAGATCCTTTTAGCACCAGTTGAAGGGGATTACTGGCCAAAACCCGGAGTGTGGCTTCTGATGAGTCAAAGCCTACTTGGAAGAAGCCCCTACGAAGTAGGTGGACATCCTGAAAATGTTCTTCCAACTCCGTGGGTAGGGCTGCCAGAAGCCAGTCCGGCACGTGAGAGTGGGCCGGGTGGGGTCCATAAATCTGACCAATAAGGTTGTGCTGAATTTCCTGTTCATTGTCAACCTACAAGGTGTGGAGCTCGTTTTGTGAAAATTTTATGGTTCTCCTGGCCGAGGGAGGTGAGGAAAGTTTGGTGTTGGCAAAAGCCATAATGCCAGGCCAACTTGAACCCGATTAATGTATTCCATACTGAAGTCTGCAGGCAGGAGGAAGGACAGGAAGAGGGCTGCAGGCGGAGGAAGGTGAAGTAGGAGGTGGTCGGCAAGAGGAGAAGGTTCAAGGGAAACGGAAAAAAGGTTGAGATGGGCAGGAGGAGGGGAGGGGCAGTTGACAGGAGGGAGGTGGGCTTGTTGTCTCAGGGTGAAATTCATCCTCGAGTTGTTAAAGATTGTCATGAGAGCTATAAAGATTGTCATGAGAGCTATCATAGCTCTTATGTTATTTTGGGAATGAATTCGGGGCTGTTAAAAAGTTTGGTTCAAATTTGATTTGGCTACTTATACTGTGTTGTTGTGTAATTTGAAATGTGCGTACAGGCCATGACTGGGCAGTATCTCTGCAATCGTCCCATCACTGTATCATATGCTTACAAAAAGGATACGAAAGGAGAACGGCATGGCACACCTGCAGGTAAGATTTTCCGGATGGGGGATTGCAGTCTTTTCTCAACAGTAAATGAAGATTTAACTCTTGCTCTTGTTGATCGATCTCACTGCAGAACGAATGCTGGCGTCCAACAACCCCAACATTCAGAAAAACAGACCTCACACACTGTTTGCTAGTGGTCCACCATCCCTTGCAGGTCCTACTAGTGTACCACCACCAAGTATGTCACTGCAGGCAAATGGTCCTTCCCAACCAATAAATGCTGGAATGCCCCTTCCTTATAATAACGGTCCTCTAAATCACCTATCAGCACTTCAACAAGGACACCGACCACCACCGCAACAAGGTCCAGTGGGTCCTTTTGGGGGACAACCTGGAGGGCCTCCTATGCAATCAGGTCCTGGTTGGCCAAATCAACCTCCACCACAGGGGCAGGGGATGCCTCCAGGAGGATTACCTATGCCACAACAGCAGTTCAGGCCACCCCCGCCCATGTCCAGGCCAACGCTACCTCCAAACATGCCACTGCCACCTCAAGGATTTTCAGCAAGACCACCTCCGCCTATGGGTATGGGTCCCCCGGTTTGGGCGAGAGGACCTCCCCAACAACCACAGGCAGGAGTTCATGTCCCTCCCCCTCAAATGCAAGGACCACCACCACCTCAAGGCATACCCCCGCCCCCTGTTAACCAATCTGCAATACCTCCTCCGCGCCCTCTGGGTATGATGCCTCCTCAAGGAATGATGCCTCCACGACCACCTGCATCTACCGCGTTGTTTGTTGGGTCCAATGTTACACATTCAGCTCCTCCCTTACCATCTGGTACTGCCGTCCCCCCTTTGCCACCAGGTGGTCCTGCTGCTCCCCCACCACCACCAGGTGGGCCCACTGGTGCTGCTCCATCAGGTGGACCACCTCAACATCCATTACAGGGGTGAAAGTTTGAAATGTATTTGTCAAGTTCTGCATTTTTAAAGCTGGAGACATTTATGATAGCATTAGAGAGGAACAGGTGGTTGTGTAACGTCTTCAGAATGCATTAACTACTCACTGTCTGCTAATCCAGTCTTAAACTGTGTGTGTATGTGTGTGTGGGGAAGATATTCTGTGAGAGCCACGTTCTTCTAACAGCATCCTTGATATACTTTGCAAGTAAGGTTGGCGTTTAAAGATTTGGTAACAGGACAGATGGTCCTTGCAACTGGAAGACAGATTGTACCAGGTGATGTTTTGTGTCAACTTACGAAACGTGATTTAGTGCATTCCTTAAAATAATATATTTCTGGAAGCCAGTTTAGAGTGTTAACTTTTAACAACCACTCCCAACATATTTATCTCAAACAGAATGTCACAATTGAGAGGACTGGAGGTTGTGATATTGTTTTGTTAGCTTTTGTATAACTGTTTATTTGAGAACTGGACTCAGGATTTTTCTAGGTTTTGTACTTCATGTGATCCAATGGAGCCGGATTCACAGTCAAAAGTAGGCTTGCTGTCTCTTTAACAAAGTAGTATTTGAATGGTCATTAAATAAAGCAGCAAATTCTATATCGTATAGTCACATGTGCAGGCATAGCCCATCCAATCTTCATACAGTTGGCTTGAAAAGTTTGACGTTTTGTAAAATGTCATTCTATTTTGTCACATCGTAAAACAATTATTGAGCTTTTGCCCACCGTGCCACTCCTGATTTCTATGAAAGGCCTTCAGGAATGGTGAGCGTGCCTCTCAGTTTCAGCAACATGTTGACTTTGTTGGGCAATGTGTGTTGTAGGAGGGTTTTTTTTTTCCCTTTCATAAAAGAGGGTGTGTGAAGGAGGGGTGTGTTTTCATACAACGGGGAAATTCTTTTATGCAATGTGTATGTGTGTGGAGTGTGGGTGATGTGCATGTATGAGAATATGGGGAGATGGGGTGCACATGTATGCATGTGTGCAGGTACATGTGCATTTGTGCACGCGTGCTGTGGACGTGCTTTGTGTGTGCACATGTGTGCATGCATGGTGGGCATGTGGAGAGGGAGCGTGCATGTATGCAAGTGTAAAGAGGGATTGCGCACGTGCATGCATGCACGTGTAAGTAAAAGTGTGCACATGCAAGGGGATGGGGGAGTGTACACATGTATGTGCAAATGTTGTGTATATGTACATGTGTGTTGAAATGTGTGTAGGGAGTGTATGTGCGGGTGCGTATTTTGTGTGCACGTTTGTATGAGGATGGTGGTTTTTATAGTTTAGGGGTCTGCACATGTGTGCATGTGCATGCATTTTCAGCTTTTTATTGATTTTTAGGTATTTTAATTATTCGCGTTATATGAGTATGTACACTTGGTTAGGGGTATTATATTACACATGTACAATGAGGATATAAGGTTTACGGCTTATCGTGTGGGTTCAATGAGCGAAGGCGGAGAACCGCTTGCCCATCCACAACAAAAGGTTGGATGCCGCTATCATTGACTTTGTTGGTGTGCTTGTTTGAACTTTGGCCAATCTGCCGTTTTTTTGGGGGGGGGGGGGGGGGGCGGGGTTTGGGATTCATTTGAGCCTAAGTGTCACTTGAGTGTGTGCCAAGGAGTGTGCATTTTGTTGATTCGGAGCTCAAGGTATGGAGGGAGGAAGATTTCCATGATGCCAAGTGTAGAATAGATGAAGATTCAAGGAGAGGAAGTTCAATCCATGACAATGGTGGAGAGAGAGAGAGAGAGAGAGAGAGAGAGAGAGAGAGAAAGAAAGAAAGAAAGAAAGATTTTATTAACGTCTTCCAAAAGACCGAACTCGGCCTATGAGACAAATCGGAGTACCTGTATGGGGTATCCTCTGTCATCCCAACAAAATGAAAAAGTACTGAATAAAAAAGCTGAATCTGGGTGTGCAGGGGATGGAGCTCTACTACTAGGAGAATGCAAAGCTATATGCATGGAGTATACAATCATGATATGCAACCTAGCTAGCTCCATCCTGTACCATACTGGGGGTATAAAATGGTACACATCAGTGAAGGGGGTGTCCATAGCTCCCTGAAGAACATGCCTGGGTGCGCTCTGAAGCGAGCCAGTCGCTCCGCACCCTCTCTGTGAAACTGAGCTCTGATCTCTGTCATCTCTCTCTGGTATAGGCGTGGTGTCCGAAAGCCAGGTGTCCTCTGTCTCCTGTGGGCTCTAAGTGTCTCTGCTCTCTGGAGAGTAATTCCCTGCCGTGTAGGGGCTGGGAGGGGTGTGGATCTCTGAAAAAATGTAGTGATCTGTGTCTGTCGCCCCCCCTTTGGAGCTGTCTGAGCCTGTAATAATGTCTCTCTGCGGCGCTGTATGTCTAGAATGTATCTCCCCAGTATGCGCTGGTCTGTTGCCTCAAAGATCTGGCGTAGGGAATGTGGCTCTGTGAATAAAATGGGATATCTCTCTCTGATGGTTGTATATGCTCTGTATCTGCATACATAATGCTCCTCACTCTCCACCTCCTCTCTGCACAATCTGCATACCCTCTCCTCTCGGGGGATCCGTGCTGCTCTGCCAGTCTCAATCTCCAATCGGTGTGATGAAACTCTGAGCTGACCAATAGCCACTCGGGAGCGGTGTGGTAAAAAGCCCTCCATGTATCTAGGCCTCTCTATGAATCCATCATCAGTGATACTCATGAAGTGATCTCTGTAGTATAGCATCTTCGGTGGAAGAGGCTGTGTAGGCGATATCCATGTCTCTCGTGTATAGAGCTGCCATAGATCCTGTCTCAATACTCTGTTCCTCTCACTATGAGAGAGACAAATATGTGGTGCATCCCTGTCATACTGGAATGGTGGTAGATGATCCATGTCTAGGCCATGCTGTGAGAACCAATGTGTGACCTGTGCATACCATGATCCTCTGTCTCCTGCCTCAGCCAACTGTCTAGATGCCTGAAAAGCTCTGTATGATAATCTGTCCTGTGGCATCTCTCTGAATCTGTCTAGCAGGCATATAGTCTGAAATATGGCCTCTACCATCATAGGAGGCGCAGCAAACTCTGCTCGGATAATGTCATGAGGTACTGACGGTTTGCTGCGTATCATGCGTGCCATCATGAGGGCCTGTGGTCTCTCTATCTGTGTCCACCAATGGGTAGCAAGGCCTGGCGCCCATACTGCTTCTCCATACATCAATGCCGGTGTGACTAATGTGTCAAATAGCCACCCCTTCGTCCGGGGCTCCTGAAAATGCGCCTGGTGGCACTGTCTCTCTAGCATAGCCAATGCTGCATATCCCCGTGTCAATCTAGCTCTGGCTGCTGAACCCATGGTAAAGCGTGTGGCTGCTGCAGAGAAGGTAACCCCTAGGTACACGTATGATGTCACCACCTCCACCGGGCATCCTGCGAGACTGAATGTCAGCTGACTCCTGCCCTGTCTCGATGTATGAAAGACCATAACCTTGGTTTTCCCAAGGTTCACAGTAAGACCCCTCTGTGTGCAGAAATCATCGAGTGCATGTAGATGCTGCTGTAGACCACCTGGGGACTCAGACACTAATACAATATCATCAGCATAGAGCATAATATGTACTGAGGTACCTGCTAAATCAACTCCATCTCCGCCTCCCCGTGTAATGAAGTCAGCCACCTCATCAATGTATAACCCAAATAGCGTGGGGGAAAGTGGGCATCCTTGCTTCACACCAATGGTGCTAGCAATAGTCTCGGACATACCTCCTGGACATCTGACTCGCCCAAAAACCTGCTCATATAATGCATAGATGCCCCATGTCATATCTGCTGGTATGCCAAGAGACTGCAGGCGCTGAAAGAGCCTCTCTCGTGGTACTGTGTCAAATGCCTTGCGGAAATCCACAAAGCAGCAATAGAGCTTTCTCTTCCTCACTCTGGCCTGATCAATCATACATCTCAAAGTGAATACATGGTCAGTGGTAGAGAAAGCTCTCCTGAAGCCTGCCTGCCCTGATGAGCGTAAACCTGCTCGCTCAGCATATAAGCTAAGCTCGTGCTCCAGCACTGCACCATAGAGTTTGGCCAGCACGTGGCCTACCATAACCGTCCTATAGTTGCTCGGATCGAGCATATCCCCTGTTTTGTGAATCGGCACAATGGTGTGCATCGTCCACTCCGCAGGCAAACCCTCTGCTAGTGCCCTGTTAAACAGGTGTGCAAGAAAAGGACACCTAAGTACATGTTTATAGGCATCAAGCCTCATCTTTTGACTTAGATCTTTATAAGCGGTGTTCACACTTGTAGAGGGTGTTCACACAAATTAACTTTGAAATCCAATACCCACCATTCAGAGAGATGGAGGTTTTTGGTTAGTCTTCAATTTTCCAACAGGAGCAAAGAAACAAGACATTCTCTGCATCTAGCTCAGAGGCATAAAAGCATGGCTCAGAGGCTCATGTAGCATGGCTTTGTGCTAAGGATTCAAAGGGGGGTGTTGGGATCGCTTTGAGCCTAAGTGTCACTTGACAGTGTGCCAAGGGAGTGTGCACAGCTCTCTTGGGCCTTGTCACCAGGGGTGCATCTTCTTGTTGATTCGGAGTTCAAGGTATGGAGGGAGGGAGATTTCCATGATGCCAAGTGGAGAGAGAGAGAGAGAGAGAGAGAGAGAGAGAGAGAGAGAGAGAGAGAGAGAACTCAAATGACATTCTTATTGTGATAAGAAACACCCAAATACATGTTTATAGGCATCAAGCCTCATCTTTTGACTTAGGGTGTTCACACAAACTAACTTTGAAATCCCAATATCCACCATTCAGAGAGATGGAGGTGATGTTTGGATAGTCTTCAATTTTCCAACACAAGCAAAGAAACAAGACATTCTTTGCATCTAGCTCAGAGGCATAAAAACATGGCTGAGAGGCTCACGTAGCATGGCTTTGTGCGAAGGATTCAAAGGTCAAGTCTTGCCTTGAGAGAAAGACACCAAAACAACTCCCCCTTGCTCAAGTAGGGTAAAGAGGGAAATATGGAGAATTACAAAGGAAACTCAAAATATTCAGTTTTGTGGAGACATCCTCCGCATAGAACCCATGACTACAGAATATTTAGATTTTGGGGGACATCTAGGGCTAAGAACCCATGACTCGTTCTTGGAAATAGAACTTTTTGGAAGTTTAGAAACTCTATATCGATGTGTTGATGAAGATGTGCTCTTTTTGATGGCATTGCCAAGATATTGACACTTGCACTATCTTTTTAGGCTTAGGGGCTAAGGTAGACGACGTATACTTGCACAAATTGGAAACTTTAGAGCAAAAATCCAAATTTTCGTGGATGCAAGGACTCCAATTTAATGCAAGGAGGCTTAATATTAGAAAAGCCCAAAAAATACGTGGGCGCTTGGATTTCTCCATACTTTAGAAAAGCCCTAAATTTGCAAGTTATAGAAGCTTCAATTTTTTAATATGTAGAATCGTGTAATTTTTGTGAATGTTCTTTATTTTGATGAAAATATTGTAATTAGTCAATTTTCACCTTAGGTATGGTCCCAATTTTGATGAGAGACAAAAGGCACAAGGGGAAGCCATGAGTTGGAGCTTGAGGATGATGATGGTGGCGACATATACTGCATAGGAGGCAGCTCACATCGCAGAGTTGATGGAGACCCATAAGGATGAGGAGACAGAGCTACTATTGCTGCAGAGGAAGATGTAGCCGTACATGTGGCAAGATGAGCACGTGGAAGTGTGCTGGTAGAGAGGTATGGATCTTGCACAAGCATGTAGCTTATGGGATCCCGTACAAAGTGTCGAACTTCAAGTCATTGTATGGTTGCCACACAAAGATGGGCTATTGGAGATGGTGGCTAGCGAGAGGAGAGATGATATTGAAAGAAAAAAACAAGTAGGTGTCAGATGATGAAGTGGCCAGCATGCCTGGACAACCACACAAAGAAACGCAGCTTACACAGATTGTAGCTCTAATGGTGAGATGGCAACATAGTTTAAAACACATCAATGATGATTCAATTTAGAAAACGCAGGTAGACATGAGCATCAATGCTGTGGGTAAGATGGCAAAGTGCCTTACGGTAGGTTGGATGTGCGAAATCGTGTTAACCAACATAGTGGTTAACATACCCTCGTTTCTAATGGTGACCGTGTCCTCGCGTCACCCAAATTTGTGGTGAAGCTGTTGGCAAGAAGTGGATGGTGTGGATGGTCTAGGATATGCCATGGAGTTAGCAATGAGGTTAAGTAGTTACTTCGGGACCGATCCGGCTAATATGAGGTAGTTGGTAGAAGCGATACTCACCTTGTGCTTGGTGGAATGAGTGTCACGATCCCATGGATTGATTAGCATGGGTAGATGGAGGCCTAGGGCGTATTGGCACAATAGTTATTATACACAAATTTCATAGCATGATGCCTAGAGCTTGGGCTTCTTTGTGGCGAATACGTTGTGACGCCAGGGTCAGGTTTTGTTGGCGTTGAATTGGAGTGGAAGCACCAGATATAGACATGGAAGCTTGTTGGAGGTACCTGCAAGGTCAAGGGTTCTCCTGGCAATGGGTTTACTATGGACCAGGCTTGCACCTGCCATGGTCCCCCTATCCAAAGATGTACCTGGAGAGTTGGCATTGAAAAGGTTAGTTCCAGGTGCATGTGTTTGTTGGCATTGTGAGATGCAAGAAGTGAAAATTTGTGATGTTCATCGTGGCATATGCAGGTGCTAATATGCAGGTGCTGTGCATGGGCAATGGGCGGAAGGTGTGCCTGTGTGTGCATACTTCTCCAAACAAAGACTTCTCCAACTTAACCTTTTTCTTCGACTCTCTTTGTTGGCTTTCTTTTACATTTACTTGAGATACCTTTTCTTGGGGAATTAAGAACATTACTTTGTTGGGGGCATATCAACAAACTTGCACATGGTTGTCCACAGGTGCAAGGGAGTTGGGTGGTGTCTGTGGATTCGGCGGTGTTGAGCACTTGGGATAGAGGGAAGGTGGTGTGGTTGAAGACGAGGCCATGGAAGGTTCCTATTGAATTGGGAAAGGTCCAGGTGATGGGTCGTATCATGGGCCAGGCTTGCGGCCGCCATGGTTCCTTTATCTAGAGATGTGCCTGGAGGGTTATTGACGATGATGCTCACCTACAAGTTCGTCTTGCAAGTTCATGATGAACATTGCCCAATGTACTTGGAGGATTGTTCACTGCAAGTTTGTGTATGAACAATGCCTAATGTGTCTATAACATGCAGAGCATGTGTAGATATTACAGGTGGCATGCATGGGCATTGGGCAAAAGGTGGGCCCATGTAGAAGCTTTGTTTGGTGAAAACTCCAACACTCTACTTTCTTTGACACTTTTTTGTTTTCTTACTTTGACTCGTTACACATGGTTTGAGATATGAAATTGGTGGTTGATATGTATGGAGGCTAGTCGATACAGCAACGTGTGGGAATGAGATTCGGTTGTGCATGCGAATGGAAGAATTTAGGATACCCAATCTGGTAAGGTACATGGGTAAACCACAAACTATGGGTGGCTTTGCAGACATGGCCGAAGGGGTCTAGGTGCTTCTTGAGTCTCTTTTTGAAATGTTAGTGGTTATATTGTCCACTTGCTTGAAGCGTGTCGATGTTGGTGAAAAGAAGGGAAGCATTATCGAGCTTCTTTAGCATGGGGCTGAAATTTAGAGTAGTGGACAATGCTGACTGTGGGAATGCTGTGTTGCTATGACCTTTTGTGCATCTCTACCTTCCTTCAAGAGTAGCATGGATGGAGGCAAGAGGTGGCAAGGAGAGAGATGCAGAGGCGTGATGGAGTGAATCATCGCTTTTTCCAACTTTGATTGCATTGCTGGCTCTTCACCCCGGTTAGGTGCTCTTATGTATTCTCTTCTCGAGGGAATTTTTCATGTGCCTTCTCTCTCTCTCTCTCTCTCTCTCTCTCTCTCTCTCTCTCTCTCTCTCTCTCTCTTATGTTCTATTGGACACTTTCTCTCTTTCTCTCTTTCTCTCTTATGCTCTTCTTTTGCTTGCTCTCTTGTGCATATTATTATGATTCTTATCATAATTAAAATATGGTATTATTTTTTAAATATTTTTTGGTCTTCTTTTTAGGGTGATGACATGGTACAGTGAACCTACACGATGACATGGTGATGTGAGCTTACGTGATGACATGAGCTTTTTTTAAAGATTTGTGTGTGTGTGTGTGTGTGTGGGTGATGACATAGCAACATGAGCCTACGTGATGACATGACGTGAGCCAATATTTATTTTTAAAAGTTTTTTTGGGTGATGTGCCAATATGAGCCTACATGATGATATGTCGACGCATGACCCTACATGATGATATGTCGACGCATGACCCTACATGATAATGTGGTGTTGTGAGATTTTTTTTTAAAATATTTTTTTTCTAGGTAATGACATGGCAACTTGAGCCTGCGTGATAATTTAGTGAAGTGAGCCTACTTGATGACGTGGTGATGTGGCAACGATGTAAGTTGACTTTTTTTTCAATACTTTTTTTAGGTGATGATGTGGTAATGTGAGCCTACATGATGATGTGGTGATGTGAGAATCTTTTTTTAAAAGATTTTTTTCGGGTGATGATATGGCGACGTGCGCTTACATGATGATGAGCGCCAAATTTTTTCTTGAAGACTTTTTTCCTGGATAATGACATGGCAACGTGAGCCTACATGATGATGCGGAGACGTAAGCCAACGTGATGATGTGGCGATGTGAGCCAATCTTTTTTTCAAGATTGATTATTATTATTTTTTGAGTGATGACATGGCAATGTGAACCTCAATGATGACATGGTGAAGTGAGCCAACTTCTTTTTTTTGGGTAAGGTTGTGTGCGGGTGTTTGTGTGTGGATTTTTTCCTAGGGAGGGGTGTTTCAAAATTTTAGGGGGAGAATTTTAAAGCATCTAAGGGGGAGCAAAATTCAAAGGGGCATAAGGAGGGGTAGTTTATAGGGGGAGGGTTGAGTGTGCATGAGTGTATATGCGAGTGAGTGTGGGTGTGTATATGTGCAATGTGCTCATAGAGGTACAAGTGCGTGCTCTTAATTTTTGGTTATTTTAAGTTTTGTTTTAGGTTTCAAGGTTCTTTTTTAATTATTCTTGGGTATATGTGTATATATAATTAATAGGAAGTGCTTCGTAATATATGTACAATGTGGTTTTAGGATTTCGACTTATTTGTGGTCTCATTGAGCAAAGGCGGAGAGTTGCTTACCCATCTGTGAGACGAAAGCCTCGATGTCTCATAGTTGTTGGCTTTGCTGGCGCACTTGATTGAGCTTTGTCTTTCTAATTTAGCTGACGAGTTGGTGTTGCAACATGGCACACACGTGTTGTGGGTTGTGGTGGAGTTTTTGAGCGTAGGGGTTGCCCGGCGAGGCCATAGAAGTGTGTGAACGGTTATTTTCGGGGTTTGGCAACATGGGTGGCTCTTCTTCGATGGAAACAAGGATAGGTAGGGCCACTACACATGGGCAAGGTGTTGTCTCTTTCTGCTTGGAGTCCATAGGCTCTTTTGACATTTCTGAAGGTTGTGTTAACATAAGAGCCAAGGCTGCTTACACTTTGGGGTGGGCATTGGTGGCATGGCTTTGGGTCTCCACACCCACTTGGATTTGACATTCGAGGGTGCATTGCGGGGGTTCAGAGCATGGGTTTCTTTGATATCGGCACCCAGATACGGGGTTCTCTTTGTAGAATCCTTGTGCTTCTAGTCATTTAGTTGGGATCCAATGAAGCATTGACTTTTGAGGTGGTACAAGTCATTGCCTAGATCCATCCACCACTAGGGGTAAGTTCAGGGTTGCCTCATCCACCACTAGGGGTAAAGGGGAGCCTGAGCGTTGCGGTCCTTTTTCACTAGCTAACAATGCAATTCTTGGTCTCGCGATCCATCCACTTTCAAGGATGATGCTCTCTTTCAATGTACCTGCGCATAGGGTCACATAAAACTTGCATGCATAGGTTTAGAGCCAATTAGAAACTCTTCTTTAAAATAATCGACGGTCATAAATTGGGAATTATTTACTGTGGTAATGGTTGTTTATGGATGGTGCAAGGGGTGGGTGGCCTAATGAGGTCTCCACTCTCCCAAGACAACATGCCATGCGTGCCTCGATGTCAACCAAGACAGGCCATGCAGCTAGGTATTCTTTTTGCAAGAACTGTAACTCAAGGCGAGCCAATTCAACCATCAATTTTGTCTCAAATGCGTCAAACACGAACATGGATGTGATTTTGGCACCGTGAAATCATGAAAACCTTGTCCCAAGCTTATGTGGAAGAGTATCCACATGAATCTAGTCTCGAAGTCGGCAGGCCTCCAGGAGGGGCTCATATTCTTGGTCCTCGCCTTCACCATCCAATATCTTGTTTTACAAGCTCTATAGATGTCAATTGACATGGTGTGAGCTTTTGCATTGCATGCTTTGCATATATGGATTGAAACAATTTGAGCGGTTATGTTAGACTCATTACCGGGAATGCCCCAATCCATGGGGTGACTCTTCCCTTTTTCAAGTTTATCTTAAAAAACTGGTTACCTTTGTATATGTAAATATGTTTGGTTCCCAGTGTGGACTAGCCTTGTATTTCTCATGTAAGGCCTTCCGAGGATCATGGTGTATGCCCCTCTTCTCTGAAAATCCATCACCACCACGAATGCATGGTGGAAGCTTAGCCTGATGGTCTTAATCTTTACATCTGTGCAACGCCCAAAGATTTAGCTATGTTCTCATTGTCGGCAAAGCTTGACCATGAGGCTTGTGCCAACAACAAGTAGCAGCACCACCATCCAATATTGTAGAGACCATCGTTCCTTTACAAAATGATAGGTAACATAGTGTTCATTTCATCGATTTTAAAGTAGTGCCACAATTGTTCATGAGCACTTTTGGTTGTTATTTTGTCTTGGGTATGGAAAAGGAGAATGCTCACTATGGCATGACTCATTGTCCTCCTCTTTAGGTTCAGATTTAACTGTATGGGCTCTTAAATTTCCATTCATCCAATCGGACAAGTCTCTCCAAAGGTAAGAATTTCCTTTTAAAAGAGAACTTATCGGGACGACTCATACTTCTGAGGATAAGAAGGTTATAAGGCATGCTATGCCCCTCATGTGATATGCACACTCACTTACCTCATACTCACTTGGGTGGGCTTGGACCTGCCAATGTGTAGGGGATATACAAGGATCCTTCCCTTAGGAGATGGTGCCTCTAATGGAGTCTAAATGAAATCAGCACCTATCACATCAGAGAAAATATTATGGTGACTATGGTGACCCATGAAGGATAACTTTCACCTCCCATTGAGTTCTCCTTGCTAGCTCACCATATAGAGTCAACATGCTTGAGCAAAAGGAGATCCAAAGGAAAGATGAAGAACTATTAGACAAAGAATTGATTAGACCTAGTAGTTCTCCATTTGGCGCTCTAGTTCTTCTCGTTAAAAAGAAGAACGGAACATATCGATTGTGTAATGATTATCGTGCATTGAACAAGATTACTAAGAATCGATATCCGATACATCGAGTGGATGACTTACTAGATAAGCTTAAGGGAGCCCAAGTCTTTAGCAAGATTGACCTAAAGTCTGGTTATCATGAGATTTGAATGGACAAAGGGGATATCTTCAAGACTGCCTTTAGAATCCAAACTGGTCATTATGAGTTTTTAGTTATGCCATTCGGTTTGACTAATGCTACTTTCAATAGAATGATGAACAGAATATTCTTGAAATATTAAAATTTTGTTGTAGTGTTTTTCGATGATATCTTAGTTTTCAGTAAGAATCATCAAGAGCACAAACAACATTTAGAAAAAATATTCTCACTTCTTCAAGAGAATTAGCTCTATGTAAATTCTGAAAAGAGAAAATTCTTTCAAGAAGAAATTGAATATCTAGGACACATTGTTTTTGTTGATGGTATTCGAGTAGACCCCAAAAATATTGAAAGCATTGCTAATTGGCCCTAGACCACATGATATTCACGAACCTCGATCTTTTCTTGGATTATGTAGCTACTATAGAAAGTTTGTTAGAAATTTTGCATACATTTCACATCCTTTGACTGAACTTCTTAAGAAAACTAGACATTTTGATTGGACTAGTAGACATGATCATTCCTTCGTTGAACTTAAGAAAGCATGGACCCATGCACCAGTTCTTACAATACCAAATTTTCAATGGCCATTCTTTGTTTTAGTTAATTATGCAAGTGAGCAAGGCTTTGGTGGTGTTCTTATGCAAGATGGACATCCTGTTGCCTATGAAAGTTGTAAGCTCAAACCAGTAGAAAGAAATTATAGTACATATGACAAAGAATTGGCTATAGTTGTTCATGCTTTAAGACTTTGGAAACATTATTTAATGGGATCTAAATTCTTAGACCAGTAAAGTACTCGTCATTTGTTGACCCAATCATTGATCTCTGATTGACATATCAAATGGGCTTCATTTATCCAAAGTTTTTAACCCATGATTTAATATCAACTAGGCAAAGAAAATACTGTGGCAGATGCTTTAAGTAGATATCCCAGTGTTCACAACCATTCTGTTATTCAAAGTGAACCATTCTGTCTTATGAGAGAATCCTATGATAAGCTCAAGGATTGCCCAACTCCTATGACAATGGGCGAGGGAAGCCAAGGTCCTAGGATGCCGAGACCGACTCCTTCGTATCAACCTAATCAGGGTCCCTCTCGCCAAAATCAGGGCAACCCCAGAAGAGTGCTAGCTCAGCCTGCAGCCTCAATGCAAAGTAGCCTCAGAACTCCCTTCCTGAAATTGGGGAAGCCAGAGAGAGAGTTCCGCCCCCCCAGACAGCAGCCAGAGCAGTCACAATAGCTGATGCAGTGGAGGAAGAAAGAGGATAGATTTACGCCGCCATTGAACATCAAGGGGAGCAGAATTGTCAGTTCTTAGTCCTTTAGACTCCAACAGAATACAAGGGTAAGAACTTTAAGCTTTTGATTGATTCAGGCAGTACACATTCTTTTATTTCCCCTGGATGCTTGTGTAAGTTAGTCCTAGATCAGAAAACAGGGAAACCTATGCAAGTAGAATTGGTCAGTGGGAAGATTCTTTTCACACAGCATGAGACGGACCGCATTCAGTTTAATCTAGATGGAAATGTGACAGAGTGCCAGTTCAGAGTCTTACCCTTGGGAATCTATGACAATCCTTGGAATGGATTGGCTCCACAAAAAACAGGCTAACATTCACTGTCTCACAATGTAACCATCTTGTTCCTCGATCTTCACGAGAATCAAGTTCAAGGAGCTAGAATTTCTGGATCCCCAGTTTTGCAGTTAGTAAAAGCTTCTAAATTGCTGAAGGGACTTAGAAAGAAGCAAACTGTCTATGTCGTTAAAATGAATCTAGTAGATATAAAATGCAAGGCTAAGGAGCCAGAATTTCCAAGTGAGTATGTTGATGTATTCCCAGAAGAGATGACAGAGATGCCTCCAACTCGTGAAGTAGATCATGAGATAGAGCTAACTCCTGGAGCTCAGCCAATAGCCCAACGTGCATACAAGATGCCAGTTCCAAAAGCCATAGAACTAAAGGAGCAGTTAAGACAGTTGCTAGAGCAAGGATTCATAAGACCCAGTGTTTCACCTTGGGGTGCGCCCGTTTCTCTTTCAGAAAAAGAAAGATGGAACGTTAAGACTTTGTGTATTGATTACAGAGGATTAAATCAGTTAACAGTCAAAAATAAATATCATATTTCTAGGATTGATGAACTTTTGGATCGGCTAAGTGGAACCCAAGTGTTCACAAAGATAGATCTCAAATCTGGATATTACCAGATCAGAATTAAAAATCAAGATATCCCCAAGATAGCCATCAATACTCGATATGGGCATTATGAATTTATAGTCATGCCATTCGGACTGACAAATGCCCCAGCAACATTTAATCATCTCATGAAAGACATCCTCAGAGAATACTTGGATGAATTTGTTCTTGTCTTCTTTGATGACATCCTGGTATACTCCAAGAATGCAGCTGATCATATGTACAAAGTCCTGGAGATCCTAAGGAAACACCAACTCTTTGCAAAAAAGAGCACGTGCACTTTCTCTGCTAACCATGTAGAATACTTGGGATTTATAGTATCTAAGGATGGGATTTCTTCTGACCTTGCTAAAATCCAAGCAGTCGTGGATTTTTGTCAGAGCCCAAGACAGTGAAAGAAGTCAGAGGATTCCTAGGATTAACCGGGTGGTATAGAATCTTTATACCCAGGTATGCTCAAATAGCATCCCCTTTGACTAATCGTCTCAAGAAGAGCACCCTATTTCATTGGACCGCTATGTGTTAAAGTGCTTTTGATAAGCTGAAGATAGCTTTAGTAACCAACCCTGTCCTAAAATTGTCAGATTTTTCCTTACCCTTTGAGGTAGACAGATGCCAGCGGTTTTGCCCTAGGAGGTGCACTTATGTAGTAGCCTATGAATCCAGAAAACTCAAAACACATGAGAGGAATTATGATGTCCATGACTTGGAGTTACTCTTAGTAGTTTATGCTCTAAAGTTGTGGAGACATTATCTCTTGGGATAGAGATTCACCTTGATGGATAGATCATCAAAGTCTGAAGTGGATCTTCACCCAAAGGGATCTCAACATGCGTCAAAGAAGGTGGATGCAGACTCTGCAGGAATTTGACTTTGAGATAAAGTACCGACCAGGGAAAGAAAATGTGGTAGCCGATGCGCTCAGTAGTAGGAAAGCCTCCTTGCTTGCAATAACATTAGTGTCAGATCCATTAATCAGTGAAGCAAGAGAGAAGATCATGCTGGATATATTCTTTGCCGCTATTGCTACCCTACTGATGCAAGAAAGAAAGACTCCTCAGAAAATGAGTCGAGTTCTTGGGTGTACAAATTGGATGAAGGATGCATGTATTACAATAATCGGCTATGCATTCCTAATGATGAGGAAACAAAGAAAAAAATTCTAAAAGAAGCCCATGATAGCCCGATAGTTGGACATCCAGGGTTCATAAAGACCTACATGTCTGTAAGAAGAGCTTCTTCTGGCCAGGACTCAAAAGGGATGTACTCAATCATGTACGTCAGTGCTTATCATATCAAAGAGTCAAGGCAAAAAGAGTTAAGATGCTAGGAAAGCTGCATCCCTTAGACATTCCATAAATGAAGTATCAGTATGGATTTTATTACTGGATTATCGTCAGTGCAATTAGGTCACAACTCCATTTTTGTGGTAGTTGACAGATTAACTGAGGTTTCCCATCTGATTCTAGTAGTAAAAGAAACCTACTTTGCAGTGGATGTTGCCAGAGTCTTCCTTAAGGAGATTTTCAGGCCTGCATGGCTTACCCAGAAGAATAATGATCGACATAGACTCTAAGTTCACATCAAGGTTCTCGACTGCATTCTTCGAAGCAGTGGAAACTTCCTTAGATCTCAGTACTGCTTATCATCCCAAAATAGATGGCCAAACAAAAAGAGTCAACCAAGTAATTGAAGATATTCTTCGGTCATGCTGTGTGGCAGAGAACCCAAGAAGTGGCTAAGCTACTTACCTCTGGTAGAGTTTGCTTACAATGCCTCTTATCACCGAAGTATCAGGATGAGTCCTTTCAAAGCTTTGTATGGACAAGATTGCCTCTCACACCATTAACTTGGTCCGACCCATTGATCAGGGGGTCGAGATGTCCAGACAGATGCTTGATGATATGGAGCAGTAAATGCAAGCAATCCGGAAAGATATTAAGGCTGCCTAGGATAGACAAAAGCAGTATGCAGACAAGAAAAGAACGGAGAGAGTGTTTGAGGAATCAGATATGGTCTTCATTTGTATATGACCCAAGAGAAGTTCTTTATCTCTAGGGAAGTACAAAAAGCTGTCTCCAAGATACTATTGTTTTTCTTTGTTTTGGTCTAGAGAGAGAAAATATTATAGAGAGAGGTAATTCAATTTTGACATAGTTTTAGATACAAAGTTTCTCCTTATATTTAAGATAAATTTTCCTAAAACAGAAGTTCAAAAAGAATTTTCCAATGTGCATTAGAAATTAATTGAATGTGTATTAGAGACCTTAGCCTAAGGGTCTGCATTTTCAAAAATTTTTGATTACTCTAAAGGGCCAATAGGATTAATCCAAGTGTTTAAATAAGAAAAATACAAATAATAAAAGAAAATACCTCCAAAATGAGTAAATTCTCACATAAGATGAAGAGTTGACTAAGTACTGGGTTTATTAGTAAAAAAAAGAACTTTTTGACACCTCAGTAAGGAGGGAGGGGGCTCATTAAGGAGGTGCCTATTTCACATCATTACTCCACATTTTTTATTCAAAAAAATTGAGATATTTCATCTCTCCTCTCTCCTCTTTCAAACTAGATTAAAAAGTGAGCCGTCCAAAATGGATCAAACTAACGCTGAAAGCCTCTAGATCCCAGTTGGACTTGGTTGGTGGCCTCCCTCACCTATAATTAGACCCTCATTCCTTTGTATTTTCATCTTTGTGTATTTACATGCCATTATAATCTTCAAATTAGTGTAATTTTATTATCCCTCTATTTTGCCTCTTCTTGGGAAGCTTTGGAGCTTCACTAATCTTCATCCTCTCTTGGAGATTAACCTCTTCATCTTGGTGGCCAAGATTTCTCTTGTGGGCTTCACTTCTCTCTAAAGAATCAAGCCAAAAACCAAGGGTAAGCCTAAATCAATGGTGTTTTTCTATCTTTTTCAATGGTAATCTTCTTCCCAACCTCTCTAATGCTTGGGAAGCATTTTAATCAATGGTTTTTTCTTAAAACCAAGCTTCTAGTGATTCATATTGTTTAAATGGTTTAATGCTAATCTTTTATGCTTAAATATAATATTTTTTATTAGTAAATCTCTCTTTTTGTAAGAATACTCACCTTTATGGATTAATCCTTCTTGGAAGGATGGATCTTAGTATTAATCTCATTTTCTTAACCAAAACTAGATTAAAAGAGAAAATCCCACCATATTTTAGATGATTAGAAGTAAATACTAAAAGTAAAATTTTTTAGTATTCTCAGAAAATGCAGCGAAGCTATGGTAAAATTTAAAAAAAATAAATTTATTCTATGCATAAAATTGATAATGCAAAAAGAGAAATTCTCATCATATTCTATGCATAAGCATTTTAATACTAAAAGAAGGATTTTTGTTACCATTTTTGAAAATACTTTTATAGTAATTATGCATAAATGTTTAAATCGAGAAAAGAGAAATTTTTGTTATATTTATTTTTAGTATGTGCATGCATAAAAATTTAGATGCAAAAAGAGAAATTTTCACGATATTCTATGTACAAATATTTTAAATATCAAAAAGAGAATAATTATCATATTTCAAAATAAGTATATTCATGGTATGTATATACATGGGTATATTTGTTTTTTAATCAAATAGAAATTTTTATCATACTTTTAATTAAGACAATGCATAAATTAAAATTGGTAAAAAAAGAGAAGGTTTCACCATATTTTACATAGATAATTTAGGGCATGTCAATGCCGAGGTTCAAATAGAGAAAAGAAAATTTTAGTATAATTCTCTGTGAACATTTAAAAAAAATGCTGTATACATATTCACAAAAAGGATCACTGGAAAAATAAATATTCTTGTTAAATTACATTATATATGAATATAATTATTTATGATTATATTATGCCCAAGAAAGAATGAATTTTCATAATTTTGGATTTTTACCACCATTTCACTTATCACATGAGTAAACTTATCCGCTTGCTTGTTGATTGATCGGTATGCTTACACATAGGTGAGCATGTGCCCTTCTTCCAATCACTCCCCCTTCCTATGAACTTGCCAAGCGACCTTGCTAGGATGTGTGAATCTTGCACAGTTGCCATCCCTTGACCGAGGTGTTAATACCCAACTGCCGATGTGCTTTGGTTTACATTTGGGGCACCTATCCATAGGCACCAATGCGTTTTTGGTTTGTGGTTGGCAACACTTGTAGCCTCTAGGAGGAGATACATTAATTCGTCCACCTTGGCACCAACGTTCAAGTTAGCACCAATGAATATAGATTCTATTTCAAATTACGCACGTGTGCCACCACCCACCGCCGCCACCAGTAGTACGGTGGCCCTAGCCCCACTTTTCGATGTCACCCCACTTTTTTTGGCGAGCTCCCCATGCCCGGGTTTACAAAAAACATAAACCTAGGACTAATGCCATGTGTATGCATGTGATTTTTTTGTGCCCCACTTCCACGCGGTCTCAATCCCTTCATCGCAAGCATTAAAGACTATGTGGAGATAGTGCTGAGGTATGTAACTAGCCCTTCACATCGTCTCCCCCACCCCTTCACCCTCAATGCATGTGCCACCTATTAGTGTTGTTGACTTTTCCTCTATCAGTGTTATTGGCTTTTCTCTAGCCATCACCGTCGCCCACTACTGCATCCTTTAATCCTTGCCTCATCTACCTACCCTTGCCATCCACAACCACTACTTTGTTGTGCTTGCTTTCATCCACCACTGAGTTGTGCTTGCTTTAATTGTCCCTTGCTCCTGTTTTGCCTTCCATACCATGCTTGACACAAAGGCAACCAGATCAAATAGCCGCTCAAATAGCCACTCCATATCCCTTGCCACCATTGTGCTCAGTGCCTCCAACTCCATATCCCACCCCTTGTTGCTTGTGCTTGTTATGTTTTAGCATGCAAGGGCATAGATGGTTCTACTTCTTGATGTCTCACCATAGTAAGAAAGCAAGCAATGTGAAGTGCATGTCTGGGCTAGTCGGAGATGGATTTACCCCACTGGTGGTGGTGGTCAGAGCAAGTAAGCAAGTGTCACAAGCTCTATAGGGATAGATTCTAAGTGGTGTTGCATTTGAAGTTGTTTATGCTTCAATGTAGATGCATATTCTTGCTTCTCGAGGATAACCGCCTTTCATTTATGCTTCAATGTAGATGCATATTCTTAATCTTATGTGCCTTGTGCTTATGGTAGAGGACCACCTTTTAGAGGTTGTATATCCACCCATGGTATGTAATAAGTATGAGAGTGAGGCATGCGGACCACCCATGGTATGTAATAAGTATGGGAGTGACGCATGCCGACCACCCATGGTATGCAACGGGAATGAGAGTTAGGCATAAGTTGCAAGATTTGCATAGCCACATCTTGCACAACTTCAATCACTTACTAGGCCATACACCAAGAAGGTTTTCTAGGGCTACATAGACTTCTTCACATATGACACACCTTATCACAACTAGTCTCAAGCATCATTAGCAAGCAATGAGCTTTTATGGTTTTTGGGCTTAGCCTTGTAGGTGCTTCCTATCATGGTATGCCTTTTTCATGTTCTCAAGTAGGTAGATTTTACACATGATTTAAAGTCATCAATCTTAGTTTTTGTTCATTTTGTATACGGTTCTTAAAAATGAAACCAAAGAAAGTGTAGCATGTGACATCATCTTTGGGAATAATGGTTCTCTTCCATTCCTAAGACTAAGGAAAGAGTGTGTGATAGTGTGGTAGGGTGTGTGTGAGAGATAAAAATTGAGTCTCAAAGCCAAGAAAGAAGAGGGGTAGGGAATGTGTGTGTGCAAGAGAGAGAGAGAGAGAGAGAGAGAGAGAGAGAGAGAGAGAGAGAGAGAGAGAGAGAGAGAGAGAGAGAGTTTAAGCAATGTGGGTAAGAGAAGCATTGAAAGAGCCATTGATAGACTAGTATGAGTGAGAGTCACATAGAGAGAGAGTGTGTGTGTGAGAGTGAAAGAGAGAGAAGGGGAGAGGGACTATATGCATGCTCCTTACAAAAGCTATATTTTAAGTAAGTGCACAAATGTTTAATGCAACCATCTTTGTTGTGTAACACTCGTATGTGAAGTCCTTTAGGGCTTAAACCATTTAAGTGAGAGCAAGAATGGCCTCTTGACCACAAAACCTGATTTCTTCACCAATATAACTCTCGACCTCTCCAGTATTTTCATAATCATGTCCATCATCACACCAAACTAGCCTTGGCTTATTTGCACAACCACTCAGCACTTCAACCCAAGCAATCGACATCCCAACTGACCATCATCAACATGCCCACAAGCCAAGCACCATCTTGTCTTGGCACATTCAAAGCACTGCCCAAAATCGAGCAAAGCTATAAGTCCCCTGTAAGAAGACGAAGATGCTGACACACCAACCCCGAAGCTAGCATAATTGTAAGAGTAATCACTCGGTACACCAAATATGACATTGATAATAAGGTGACACCACCAAGCATCGATGAGAAGAAGACCTCATTTGGCCGGCCGTTATCAGCATTGTGACAAGTGATGTGATCAACACAATGCAACATCACCATTCTTCACAACAAACTAGCAAGTAAAATACATCTCACCTTCCTTTTATTGTTTTTTTAAAACTCCCCACTAGAGTGGTCCTCATGGAGGGTAGAGGGTGGTATAGGTGGCGGTACATATGGGTTTATTCGTAGGTACCCATTCTTTGTGAACTAATAAGTGTAAGTAAAACACTTATAACCCTCCTTTTATTGTTTTTTGTGGCTCCCTTTGAGTGGATAGAGTGCTCCCCATGGAGGGTAGAGGTGGTACAATTGGCAATACAACGGAGCTTGCTTGCAACAAACTCGGTTTGCAACAAACCAATAAGTGTAGGTTAAACACTTCTAACCCTGCTTCTACTGCTTATTTTAGCTCCCCACCACCATTAAGTGGGTAGAGTGCTTCCCACACAGAGGGTAGACCCAGTAAAAATGGGTTTGTTTATAGGTATCCTCCTAGAAAGTCCAATAAGCATCCTTGAAAAGTCCAAACACGTCCACTTGAACATGACAATTAATCGTATCACTACATACACACTTGGCCTTGCCCACATATAAGGACCATGCATTTACCAAAAAATAAGGACTTAATCCATTGACACACAAGGAAAATTCATGCACACATTATGGCATGTGTTGATGCCACATCCACATTGTCACCCCTCCATAGGGAGCTGGAAATTGGCCTCCATAGGGAGCCTAGAAAGAGGCCTCTGTATCTTTTGGAAACATTCCCCAAAATGTCCCTCACCATTTGGGATGACTCATGCTACCTCGACCTTGAAATTCTTTGTACCATCCAAGGTTGCCTACTCCATGCCCAAGTCAAAAACCCCTTGACAATCTCTTTAGGGTCACCTACCCATCAATAGAATATCATGCCATATTCCATTTACCTAATGTAGCCCCTTACCTTGACAAGGTTAGCCTCACGACCTTTCGTAACCAATCCTCATGGGCCCTGGATGACCCTTTTACCCTACATTATGTTGAGTCCTACCATAATATAGACAACTTAGGGGGAGGTTGAGATACTGGATCGGTCATTTCATGGGATCCCACTCCATGCATCCAAATTCCATACTAGGAAGGGAGCCATGACCAAGGTTTGGCATCTACAAGGCCTCAATTCTGATGGGTCTAAATTCCAATGGGCCTTAATTCCAATGGGTCTCAATTTGATGACATAATAGTTATCCAAAAATGGGTGCCATTGGTCCACGTGCTCAAGTCCCTCACTCACCTACTAGAAGGCCTAGGACCACCATCATAGGTGTCCCTCACTATCCTCGCCAAGCTGCTTTTTCTAGCCAATTGATAAATTGGATCGAGGCCTTCACTCATCACACTGGTGGAGCTCCAAATCTCTTTTGTAAGAACTTGATAGGCAAGGTACATTATTGTGTACATATACTCACAAAGATCCTTTATCATATCATTGACAACAAAGAGATTCCTACCCCATGTTCCTTGACCATCCTATTTTTATGCCTTGCAACACCATGTTTCCACCACTGACACCCCATGCCCAAACCTCTTCCAAAGAAACACAAATTGGATCCATATGTTTCTTTCCTAAGGCTCGTAGTAGCTGTTGGCTCTAGCCCAACTATGCCCTCAACCTCCTGCCACACCACCATCCACATTCCCTAGTCCACCCAACGAGAAGCTCCTCTTGGCTTTGCCAATGGTATGTTTAAGCCTTAGGACTTCTTCGCACACCTAACCCACATCCATGAGAAGGCGTGTGGAGCCCAAGATGATGATGCCCATCAAGAGATTCACCTAGTGAACCATGAGATGGCTCCTATGACCCTTCCTAAATCCATAACCAATTCCCACTTCATTCTAATCTCCACCACATTCTCTTTGGTCGACCTTCCATCCTTGGGAGAATCTGATATCCACCTCTGTAACACCATCAAGGATGTCATAGATTGGTCTCTCATGGACCATCTCATTCTATCAGAATAGGCCCATGATTTTGTAGCTCTCACATTACTCCATATGCCGACCACCCGTGGGAGAATCCGATACCCACCTCCTTATTATAGATTTGTCTCTCATGGACCATCTCATTCCACTAGAACAAGCCCATGATTTTGTAGCTCCCACCATTACTTCAGATGTCGACACTCATCGATGGGTCGAGCTTATCATCCATGTTGCCAAAAACTCCCAGTGCCACATCCTTTGTTGGCAACACCAAGAGCTCAAGATCCAGGGTGCATACATCTAGGAAGAGGGTTGAAAGCTTAGCCATTCCCAAAATTTCTTCAGCCACACTCATGAGAAGAATTCCAAGATAAGCTAGCCTCAAGAAAGCCACACATGAAATCCATCAACTTTAGAATAACGTTGTGGCCCACACCCAAGTAGGATCTAGCCCACACTCATAAGCAAGATGTGGATGCCCTCCAACTTGAATACTAAGCCCTCGAGACTGCTAAGTTTAGCCGAGTGACAACCCAGGCACATGATGCCTAGAGAGACCAACTCCTAGATGAACTCAAGCAAGCTAAAGTTGATGAGGCCCAAGCGGTCCGTACGGCTAACTATTTCACAAAGTGTGACACTGTCCTCTTTGTAACAACACATGATGCTACCACCAAAGCTCTCAGCAGTGATGAGTTCCAAGAGGAGTACAATCATGTAGTGAGCAAAGCGGTTGGGGAAGATTCTTACCAAGATCTCCTTCTCCACAAAAAAAACCTTATCAGAAGAAGGCACATGTCAAAATTCATAAAATGGAGACCTTTGCCTCGGCGGATGATACCCCATTGGAAGGGAGAGAACAAAAGAAGCTAGACATGCTTCTCTCATAGGTTATAGACCTTGGCACTTTGCCAAACCATGAGCTAATCTCTAGTGTATATACCCTTACCCTCATCTCATAGGCTATATACCTCATCTCATAGGCTATATGCCTCATCTCATAGGCTATATACCCTTACCCTCATCTAATAGGCTATATGCCTCATATCATAGGCTATATACCCTTACCCTCATCTAATAGGCTATATGCCTCATATCATAGGCTATATACCCTTACCCTCATCTAATAGGCTACATGCCTCATATCATAGACTATATACCCTTAACCCTCATCTCATAGGCTATATACCTTGACACTTTGCCAAACCCTTACCCTCATCTCATAGGCTATATACCTTGACACTTTGCCAAACCATGAGCTAATCTCTAGTGGATATACCCTTACCCTCATCTCTAGTGGATATACCCTTACCCTAATCTCTAGTGGATATACCCTTACCCTCATCTCTAGTGGATATACCCATGAGCTTATCTCTAGTGGATATACCCATGATCTAATCTCTAGTGGATATACCCTTACCCTCATCAACCATACCTTGGACCTATATTTGCTTCAATTCAATATCTTTTTATCAAACCCTATTGCCACCCTCACCTTCCACACCTTAGCCTATATCAACACTATAGCCACCAACCCACCTTGCCACCTTGTGCCACTTGGCGTCAGCTGCTTGTTGTAAATTCCACACTCTTTATCAAGGAAGATCATTTCATTGATCTCACATAACTACTAGGTCTCAACTTTCCCATCCATGCAGACTCACTTCACTCAGCCACCATGATAGCCATACAAACCCTCATTTATTGTTGAGTAGTAAATTCTACTTTTTGCCAACTTTGTAACATGCCTCATAATCATGGCATCATGTTGGGCATCCTCTGACTATATCATATAGGCTACTCTTGCCTCAAAAAATCCCTCCCTCTCACCATTGGGTGAATCCACCATTCAGACAATCCATGTGGCTTACCTGTTCAAGACATCTCTATGGATGAGGCACAGGAGGCCTTTGCCTTTTTCCAAAGCCATAAGCCTGAATGTAAGAAGGACAACCTCGACAAGTTCTCAAAAGGAACCCAAGGTGAGCACCCATCTTCCAGAGAAAAAGCTTAGCAAGCCAACTAAGCCCCCTTATGAGATAATTTGGGCAACAAAGTAAATCCCCCAGAGCTAAACCTACCCACCTCTCCAGATAACCCAACTCTAATCACGTTAAGATATTCACATAAGCTTCTTTTGATGAAAACTCCAACACATTTCTTTCTTTTTGACACTTTTCATTCTACTCTCTTTTATTCTCTTTGATTTTTTCCCTTATGTAGCTTGTGTGCAATACCAGTGGATAAGTTTTTTTATATCAAAAGTGGTCCTATATAAAGGATTGTACATGTAGTAGAGATTGGGCTCGATATGGAATAAGACTTACCAATCTGGTACCAAAGATATCATCGGTCTCATAGAAAGACACGATGAAGGGATTTTGCAAGAAATCCATTGATTGATTGGCACATGTGATCTTGATCAAAGGGCTTCCAAAACCTAGTATATCTAGCATGTCTTTAAAGTGACCACTCTATAGCCATGTAAGTACTTGACCACATGCCATAAAGGCCTATATGGTGATGGAAGTTAGGACCTTCATTGAGATCAAAGACCAACCGCTCTTTGATTGTCCATAAGTTCTTTGGGCACCCCCTCTAGGATGAGGATGATGAGCTACAATAACCGACATGTCAATGATAGAGGGGCCAGGGACATTGACATAGTGAAGGTCATTGAAGTTCTTCATTCATAGCTGCATCTCCATGGTGGTGAGGAGTGTGAGGCCATCAATGTAGGGAAAGTTGTAAGTTGGCCCTTTTCCTTTCGTGTGTAGGAACTTGCACCAAGGCCACCTCCTTTTAATTGGCATGAATTTGAGGTTAATGTAGATTTCTCTAGGTGTGGCCATGTATTCCAGCCACATTTGATCACTCAGGAGATAGGGTGAGCACCACCACTTAGATTGGGAAGTCCTTTGGATCTCAACAAAGTGCTAACCTCCTCTAGTGTGCCATGGGTGGTCGATCTTCCATTGGGCAAGTAAGTGATCCATGTGTTGGTTCATCACCAAATGGATTTTGGCCATGTCAAAGGGTGTAGCCCTTGGGATCTCAATGAAGTGCCTGTTGGAATTAGGGTTGCAGGAATGCACACACAACTTCAAGAAGATGAGGAAGCTTGAGCACAACACAGTAGTGTATTATGAGTGCCAAAAAATGAAAGATAACTAGCCCTAGAAGATAATGGGCGTATATACAATGCACGGGGGAAAAAACCTCCTAGTGAGGGAAAAAGTGCCCCGGCGGTCCTAAGTGTGTTCACACACATCACTACTATAATATGGTAACAAATCCCCCCTGGAGTGATGCGGTGAACAAGAGCTAGCACTCATGTATAGGGAAGTGTCTAGCTATGTGGACGAATCCACAAAAGGGAGTAAGCCCAAAGCTTTGCGAAAAGCTTCGAACTTCTCACGAGGCAGAGCCTTTGTGAAAAGGTCTGCAAGGTTATCCTGTGTTGGCACATAAGCCAAACTGATCTTTCCTGCAGAGAGTCTCTCCCTGACATAATGGTAGTGCACCTCAATGTGCTTCGTACGAGCATGGAACACTGGGTTCCGCGCAACTGCCAATGCGCTCTGACTGTCAGTGAAGATGGTGGTGGCAGATGGCTGCCCAACACCCAAATCAGCCATAAGGCGTCTGAGCCACACACACTCAACCGTAGCTGTGAAAGCTGCCCTGTACTCAGCTTCACAACTAGAAGTGGCCACAGTAGGCTGCTTCTTGCTCAACCATGATATGCATGAGCTTCCAAGCATGAAGCAAAAACCACTCGTGGACACGCGTGTGTCATAACAACCAGCCCAGTCAGAATCTGAAAAAGCATGTAAATCTGGCGGCAATGATCCCCCCTTGGGATAAAACAACCCAAGATGCCGAGTACCACTCAAATAGCGAAAGATACGCTTCACTGCCTGCCAATGCTTAATGCCTGGGCTATGCATAAATCTGCTCACCTGTGAGACTGCAAACTGAATGTCTGGCCTCGTAATGCATACATAAATGAGGCAACCAACAGCTGTCTGATAGAGTGTGACATCAAAGTGATCTCCAGCATCATGAAGACTCAACTTCAAACCTGTCTCCATTGGAGTAGCAATAGGCTTGCAGTCTTCAAGGCCAAATCTCCGCAACAATGTTTCAATATACTTTGTCTGACACAAAGCAATACCTCCATCACACTGCTTAAATTGTATCCCCAAATAATGATGCAAATGCCCCAAATCTGACATCTCAAAAGAGGCATTCAAATCAGCCTTAAAATCAGCAATATGACTCTCATTTGGTCCTGTGAGCAGCATGTCATCGACATAGAGAGCAATGATTAGATGTACACCATCCACACGTTTAACATACAAAGTGCTTTCTGTTGGACTATTCTGAAACCCATGTGCAGTCAAATATGCATGTATTTTTTCATACCAAGCTCGTGGAGCTTGCTTTAAACCATATAAAGCCCTTTTTAACCTGCACACTTTGTTTTCCTGCCCTCTTTGAACAAAACCACGAGGCTGCGATACATACACCTCCTCATGCAAATCTCCATTTAAGAACGCAGTCTTTATGTCCAGCTGATGTACATTCCAACCATTATGAGCTGCTAATGCACAGATGCTACGAACAGTGGTCATACGACATGTGGGAGCAAAAGTCTCATCAAAATCAATGCCCTTCTCTTGAGCATAACCTTTTGCAACAAGCCTAGCCTTATGGCGATCCACTGTGCCATCAGGCTTACGCTTCAATTTGTAAACCCACTTAGTGCCAATGGCCTTCTTGCCAGGGGGCAAGTCACATAAAGACCATGTACCATTCTTCATAATAGCATCGTATTCTGCTTGCATAGCAGCCATCCAATTTTCTGAACTTTGTGCCTCATCAAATGAAACAGGCTCACTTTCATCGCACATACTAGAAACAGCTAATGCATAACAATCTGACGCATAAGAGGCACCATGAGAGCCAGAACGAGTGCGACTAGACAAAGGGGCATCCAACTTGCTGTCACGCAAAGTCTGCACCAGCCATCTAGGCATATTCCTAGAGCCCTCAATCTCTTGTCTCTCATCCTCAAGTGCATCATGCACATCTGCATCAGATATAGGCTGATCTGTGCCATCATTTAAAACCTGCATAGGCTGAAAAACTGCCTCATGAGGTATTGCACTTGACTGTGCACCACTGAAAAGAGGCAACAATGTATCATAGACATCACGTGAGCTGATATCTGTCTCCTTAGTACATGAAACCAAGGGCTGAACTGCATCTTCCACAAATACAACATCACGGCTAACCAAAATGCGCTTTGTCTGTGGATGATACAAACGATAGCCTTTGCTCTTAGCACTATATCCAACAAAAATACATTTGACAGCTTTGTCATCCAATTTTCTGCGATGTTGCACAGGCAC
This sequence comes from Cibotium barometz, assembly GCF_041138505.1. Taxonomy (NCBI): domain Eukaryota; kingdom Viridiplantae; phylum Streptophyta; class Polypodiopsida; order Cyatheales; family Cibotiaceae; genus Cibotium; species Cibotium barometz. The sequence goes on along the minus strand of NC_141102.1, from coordinate 838,294 downwards.
TAATGCATATGCCAGGCAACCAAAAACACGTAAATGGCCAACAGATGGCTTGCGGCTATGCCAAGCCTCATATGGAGTGACAACCTGTAATGCTTTGGTGGGACACCTGTTTAGTACATAAGTGGCACACATGACAGCCTCAAGCCAAAAACCATGTGGTAGACTTTGACTCTTAACCATACATCTTGCCATTTCCATGAGAGACCTGTTTTTTCTCTCAGCCACACCATTTTGCTGTGGTGTATACGGCACTGTACATTGGTGTTTTATCCCACGCTCAGCCAGAAATGCATTAAATTCTGAAGACATATACTCCCCCCCTCGATCTGAACGGAGGGTGCCCATCTTACTTTCTGACACATTTTCAGCCATAACCAAAAACCGTTTGAAGCACAAAAACACTTCGGACTTTGCCTTCAAAGGATATACCCATGCATGCCTGGTAAAATCATCAATGAAAGTCACGAAGTAAAGGTAGTTTCCAAATGATGGAGTTTGCATGGGACCACAAACATCACTGTGAACAAGCTGCAATCTGCGTTCAGCTCTCACTGATCCATCTTTGGGAAAGGAAGCACGCTGCATTTTACCCAATATGCAGCCCTCACAAACATGCTTGACAGGTGCCTCAAGCTTAGGCAAAGAAGACACCATTTCAGATTTCTGCAGGCGCAGCAAACTTGCAAAATTCAGATGACCAAAACGTGCATGCCACAGTTTTGCATCTGAAATAGCCTGCGTATCCATAATAGCACATGCTGAATCCTCTACACATTTGCCATCCATATTGAGCTTATACAGCCCTCGACATAGTGAACCAGATGCTACAATGATGTCACCACAAGAGAGATCATGAACAGTACATCTGTCATCCACAAATTTTACAACCAAACCTGTTTTGGCAAATGCGGATACTGACAGCAGATTCTTTTTGATCCCTGGCACATACAATGCATCAAAAAGTGTAAAGGTGTTGCCATTTGCAACATTCAGCACAATCTGTCCAACTCCTTCAACGGGATAAGAGGAGTTATTGGCACAAGTGACAGTATTCCCTGTGGGAGCAGACTCAAGGAAAGTGAATAAACTGCGCTGCGAGGTGATATGCTTAGTGGCACCACTGTCAAAGTACCATACATCTGAATCTACTGCAGACATACATGTGTCATGCAAAGATGGGTCATAACTGCACTGCGCATTGAATGCCCATTCTGTATCTAGCACAACATTAGCAGATTCATTGTTAGAAGGAGAGGCATCTGCAACAGCCATACCAGCCTCTTTCTTCTTAGCCTCTTTCGCAGCCAGCTTAGGACACGCTTTGATGACATGATCATTTTCCTTACAGTACTTGCAAAATGTCTTCTGTTTGTCACCCTTCTTCTCATCTTTGTCTTCCTTCTTTGGTTGCGCAGCATTTGCAGATTTCTGCTTACTAGAAGAAAAGCCACCTTTACCTTTCCCGCTTCTCTGACTAGCAACGAAAGCTTGATCTGCGACACGCATAATATTCCTGTTTTGCCTTGACTGGTCTTCTTGCAGCAAAACAGAAACTAACTCCTCAAATGATAAGGCATTGGGATTGCCTTTCATCATCAAGCGAAGAGTGGAAGCAAAACCCTGATAAGAATCTGGTAGACCATTCAAAACAGTCTGCACAAGTGAACTGTCTGACAGGATTTCATCTGCAGAAATGAGCTGCTCTTTGAAATCCTTGATCTTTGTCAAAAAGCTATCCATAGAATCACCTTCGTTCATATGCTCACTCTCCAACTGTTTTCGGAGATAAGCAACACGAGCCTCATTTCTTGCCTGATACAATGTGGCAAGTACATCCCAAGCATCCTTAGAAGTCCTGCAGGAGCGAATATGTGGGATAATGGTACGTTTGACAGACAGCGCAATCAAGGCATGAGCCTGCGCATCTCTACCATCCCAACGAATCTGCTCTGCTGAAAGTGGTGGTTCTCGAACAGCTGCTACAGCACTTGTGCCTGCACCATCATCTACAGTACCTGTTTCTGATGTGTTTGCAGCATTCCCAGCCACAATAGGACGTGCATCAATACCCTGCACAATGTTCCATAACCCCTTTGCTACCAATACATGTCGCATCATATATGCCCACAATGGATAGTTGGTGCCATCCAACTTATCCTCAGCAGCCAACATGCGGAATACATCATTGTTGTCAGCCATGGCCAATGACTGTACTACTAGATGTAAATGCTGTCTGTAAGAGGTAAACCTGTATAAAATCGACCTGTGCTATGTAGCACAGCCCAAAACAGACGAATGGGCACCTGTCCTGCAGATTTTAATCTTGACAGAAAATCTGCACAGTAGGACGATTTTGCCTGCGCAGTACTTGGAATGCAAAAACGGAGGGCGAAATGACTTCAGATTAAAATTCTGAAATGACCAAGCCCTACGGGCTGTCCCACGGCATATACTAACCTGCAGACGCTCGTGAAACCTCGTCGCAATCGGAGGAGATGAAGCGGCAGGTGCCGGTGATGCTGCCCGGGAGGAGGAAGCCTGCTCTGATACCAATTGTTGGAATTAGGGTTGCAGGAATGCACACACAACTTCAAGAAGATGAGGAAGCTTGAGCACAAAGTGCCAACCTCCTCTATGGGTGGTCAATCTTCCATTGGGGAAGTAAGTGATCCATGTGTTGGTTCATCACAAGATGGATTTTAGCCATGTCAAAGAGTGTATCCACATTCCTTCTCTTAGAACACATCACAAGGTTATCATTCTCATCATCAAGGTTATGGCTTTAGAAAAAAGGCAAAGGCATCCTATACTTCATCCATGGAGATGTCCTATGAGTAAGCCACATGGATGGTATGAATGGCGGCTTCCCCAGTGAGGGGTTGTCTACAATGTTGAGCATCAAGTTTGAGTTTGTTTTTTTAGCTTTTGTTGTTTTGTTTTCTCCAATTTGCCTTGGAAAAATCTTTGCCCATTTCCTTTATTGTTGCCCTTTGGTCATCTACTATTACACTTTTGTGAAGGGTTTGGTTACATTCTACAAGCTAGGCAATGAGAATACTACATTCTGACACCCATAAGTCTTGAAGTGTTTGGTTACAATTTAAGAACTAGGCAGTGAAACGATACTACATTCTGCCACCCATTATTCTCTTAAAGGGTTTGGTTACAATCTAATTCATAGTCTTTTATACCACCCATTATTCTTGAAGTTGCTCTGTGTGCTCATAGTTTTCTAATACTTTTCATAGTCTTCTAATTATCATACTGGCTGTTATTCTTGAGTTGCTACTAGTAGTTGCTCTATGTGTTCATAGTTTATTCATCTAATGAAATCACAATTTCAGTAGGTGAGGCAATGCTCAATGCACTCTATCATTAGTATTAATGCACCTTTAGTTATTTTATTAGGGTTAGTTTGTCTGCCTAATGCATTATAGGGAGGTTTAGAAGTCTCAGGCCTTCATGCTCATATGAAATAACTTCCTCTCTATGATCTCTTCACCTGTTGTGTAGAGTCTCTTCACATATTATGTAGAGTCTTCTTGTAGAGTCTTCTTCACTCTCTTGATCATGCTTTCAATAAGTTCTTGTATTGCATCCGTAGTTGTGGTTACATGTGCTCCATTGGCATTTTGTTGTTGGTGTTCAAAGAAGTGCTCATTGTTGTTGGTGTTCAAAGAAGTGTTTGCCCGGAGATCTTGGGGTTTTTGGCCTATTGGCGGTGTGTCCACATGTTCCTTTTTTGGCATGGTTTAACACACTCACCCCATGACTATGGCAGCATTCGTTGGCATAGGTTTTTTTGCTTAGACCCCCTACACATCTATAGGCATTGTCATGGACACCAACTTAAACCTATACTCACCAAACCAATAGTTTAGACATATCATGGATCGGTGGCATATTGATGAGTACATCATGGAAAAACTTTATGGTATGTAAGTATTTATTTAGAAGAATGAGAGGGAGAGGGTGAGATCGAGCTCCTTGACAAACAAACAAACACACACAAGAGTAGGAAAGCACATAAGAGAGATGAATGGTTGAATTTTTTTCTATTATCTTCTCTTCTCTACAATCATAATATAAAGAGATGAGAACATACTATAAGGGAAAGTAATCTCCTACTATAAAATACAATGGTCAGTTCATAGTGTGAACCTGACAACCTAATTACATGAGTTGGCACTATAACTATGCCATAACTCAAACACAAAAGTGGCTATCACATAGCCTATAATCCATTGGCAACATATCGCCCATAATCTCACCAACCCAGCCAATGGCATAAGTGTGAAAGCTATTACATAGGTGGTGGGTCATCAATGTCCACAACACTAGTTGAGCTCAATATCTCAACGCTCCCCCTTGAGCTCAATTCCACACACTATACTCCAAGGTCCCAAACTTGAAAATCTTGTCTATATCCAATGCCTTCATGAATATGTCAGCAACTTGATAATCTGTGCTGACATATACCAAATGTACATCACCTCCTAGAACCTACTCCAAGGTCCCAAACTTGAAAATCTTGTCTATATCCCAATGCCTTCATGAATATGTCAGCAACTTGATAATCTGTGGTGACATATACCAAATGTACATCACCTCCTAGAACCTTCTCCCTCAAAATGATAATGCACCTCAATGTGATCCATCATAGGATGATAGAGGTTATTGGCTAGTTGTATGCTACTCATGTTATCATAATAAATGACAACGATCTTATCCATGGGCTCACCCATATCACCACGTAGATTTTGAAACTAAGCTACCCACAAGTTACCCCTATACTACTTTGTCTTTGTTCTTGACAAGGTAATTATCAGTTGTTTCTTGTTGTTAGAACTTATAACAACACTTTAAAAAGAAAATAAAAGCCATTAGTAGATCTCCTCTCCTGAGACACTACCAACCCAATTAACATCTATATACCTATGTAGTTGTATCTCTCTACCAGCCTCATAGGAAAGTCCATAAAATTAGTAGTGGGCTGTATATATCTATGAGAATTCATCTAGCCACATCTAATTGTGGTTTCCTAGGGGCCTACATAAATTTACTCATAAGTCCAACAACATATCTCAAATTTGGTATACTAGTAATGGTCATGTAGATCAAGCTACCCACTATGCATCTATACATAGTGGGGTCCTCCAAAAGCTCACCTGTATGTGTAGAAAGCTTAGTGTTCTGCTTCCATGGAATTGAAATAGGATGACAACCTATCATTCCATACTTTGAAAATACGTATGAACCATACCACCTCAATAATAATAAAATTACCATCAGGTGATCTCACCAATGGAACTACTAAGACTGAGGCTATATGTTGATGAAACTACTAAGACATGTATGCTAGTTGAAGGCTAGGGAAGTAAACTCACACACTGATGAACTATGTGGAGAAGGGGCTAGCCGTGTATGTTAGTAGAAGCTAGCGATGAGTAAACTCACAATGATGATTGATAAACTATGTGGAGAAGGGGTTTTTCGGGTATCTATATAAGACTGTATATATAGGGCAGCGCGACGATATGACTGTGACATAATCGTGTTGGTCCACGATCATAGTTGGTGCAACCATCCATGATGTAGACTTGGCCCCATAAAGACTATCCAGGCTCATCTTTGTCCCCATTCGGGCCCACAATATCAGGATAGGGTGCCCAAGAGTAAAGTCTACCTCCTCCATGTGTGGACCATTTGTTTTGAGATAACGGTCCAGTGTAGCATATAGTGTGTCAAATATATCCAATTCTTCTCTAAACCATCTAGCCTCATAAGCCACCTTCCTGTGTAAATAAAGGGATGCACCTAGGCTGCTCAACCATGGTGGCTACTCCTCAATGAGAATATGAGCTAGCCGGTGCTTAGATAATACAATACTATGAGGGTGGAGCATTGATATCTAACAAATTAAGCCCCCTCTTTTAAGAGTTTGGGCAACAAAACAAATCCCCCCAGGAGCCAAACCCATCCAACTCTCTAATCGGACCAACTCTAACATACCCAACCCTCCTATCAATTTATCTGCCCCATCCTCTATGGGAGCCCCTACCTCATCCACCATTCAACCCTAAAACCTCGACCTTCTCCCCTAACTCAACCACTTCATTAACCACATCCACGAGCCCCCCCCATCCTTGAATCATTCCATGAGGGTCCTAATCCTAATGAGGAGTCAACGCCAAACAACTACTTGAGAAGAAGCTAGTGAGATGATGGGAAGGACCTAGGGGTGTGGGTATTCTTGCATGATGTCGATGAATAGCAACTCACATACCCACCAATCATGAAAGATTTCACATTCCAAAGATTTCACATTCCAAGGAAACCTCCCATAACCACTTGGAAACACCCTTTGACATGGCCTAATTTCATCTTGTGAATCAAGACATGGATCACCAATTTGCCCAGTGGAAGATAGACCACCCGTGGTACACGCTAAAGGAGGCTGACACTTTTTTGATCCTATGAAGGAATACCATCATAGGTCACATAGGAGTCCAACCCATGGCACACACGCCCAAATGTGGTGGGAATATATGGTTGCACCTAGAGAAGTCTACATTGACTGCAAGTTCATGCCAATCAAAAGAAGGTTGTCCTGGGGCAAGTTCTTGTGTATGGAAGGAAAAGGGCTCACCTATAACTCATGGAGATGTGGCTTCGAATGAAGAACTTCAATGACCTCTACTACACCAAGGTCCCCAATCTCGCTAATCATCACCACATGCCCATTCTTCCAGCTCATCATCCTCATCCTTGAGAAGGTGACCAAGAACCAATGACTAGCAAAGAGTAATTGCTCTTTAATCTCGATGAAGGTCCCAACTTTTGCTAGTAGATACTTCTACGACCATAAATTGGTCCCTTTTGAATACATGCAAGATATTGGCTTTTGGAAGTCCTTTGAGATCATGCACCAATTTGGTCGATGGTTTTCCCACAAGCCCTTCGTCTTTCTATGAGGCCATCGATTTCTTTAAAGCTAATGCGGGAAGTCTCCACCCATGCCGGGCCCTATCTATTACATTACTAATCCTTCATGGGCCCATATTTTGTATAAAACCCTTGTCTGGAGGTGCTGCACACAAGATATCTCTAAAAATAGAGTCAAAGAAAGCAAGATTAAAAGCATTGAAGAAAGCAATGTGTTAGAGAAGGAGCATCTATAGACGACCACCTTTTACCCAGTGCCCATGCATGACACCTGCAATATATATATGGGCTATATACATGGGTTCTATATGTAATAGACACATAGGTACCACTCTTTTTAGAACCTACATTAATCCTTATTGTTGATAACTCTCTAGGTACATTTTTAGATGGGGGACCATGGCAGGTGCAAGCCTGCCATGGTATGACCCATTGCCTAGAACTTCCAAGAACCTTTTATAACCTTGTCTTTGTCATACCACCCATTGATCCATATTGCCTATATCCTGAGTTCTGTCATAGCACCAAATCCCTTGAGACCACCCATAGTAGCGAGCTATCCTATATCACCAATCTAATGATCTTACCACTAAATCCCTCAAAGCCACCATAGCTAGTTATCCTATGGGCAAAGCTAGTGGTCCTATATCACCAATCAAATGATATTAACATTGCAAGAAAAAGGATGTCAAAGAAAGTAGCAAAGAGAGTCAAAGAAAGTAGTTGAGTTAGTTGGAAAAGTCTTTATGATTAAAGAAGTCCACACACACACATACACACACGCATACCTTCAGTAATAAATGCCCCTGTGTGTCACCTACATATTCCACTATAGGCATCATAATTTTGTTTTAATAGCTGGTATCTCATAGTATGCACACAGACACATGCACTTATAAAACTAACCTCATCAATGCCACTTTGTTAAAACCCTAGAGATAATTATTATGCATAAACATGCATAAATTAGGCATAAACTCATCCACCCAACCAGCCCCGAGCCCAAGGGATGCACACATGAAATATAATGAAGTACATCATACCTTTACCTTGATGTCCCATACCATCAAAAGGTATAACTCCAATCCAATAGCATGTAGCTATAGTGTGAAATGGTAGGTGAGTAGATATGATCCTCTACACACAAGAGAACATAACATAACCTAGCCTCAAGATAACATCAAGAGACCATAGCCTAAGCCTCCAAGCCTACCTTGAGTGTGCCCCATGCCCCTATTATATAAGAGGGCCCTCAAGTGACTCTTGACACTCCATTTCCCATGTGTGACCCTTGGATGCTTGACCCTAACCTTAACCCTTAAGGTTAGTCCTAACCCATGCTCCACTAGAGCTTGTTCCCATGCTCCCATGCTCACAAGCCTAATGTGGGTTAGCCTCCTAGTATATGCACACATAATACGCATATAACATACTTCCCCTCTCTCAAAAATATTACACTCTTGCAATGAAAAGAAGGAGAACTGCGCTGAACAATCTCAACCGACTCCCAAGTCGAATCCTCTATTTCCCTATCTTTCCACCTAATTTTGACCTCAAGGATTAGTCAACTACAAAGATTCCTTTCCCTGAATTCAAGTATCTTATCAAGTTCATGTGGAACATAGGATAATTCTTCGACTTCAACGAGTTCTTAAAGGAGTAACTGTGTTATCCTCACCTACCAGTTTCCCTTTCAATCTACTAATATGAAAGACTGGATGAACTCTAACATGTGGAGGTAGTTTTAGTTCATACGCAACCATGCCAATCCGATGTATAAATCGAAATGGACCACAATATCTAGGAGATAAATTAGAGCATTTTCCTTTTGACAAAGTTTGAAAATCTTTAGGAACTTTTAAATAAACCAATGCTTCTGGTTCAAAAGACCAAGTTGAGCATCCTCTATCAGCATAGAACCATGTCCTATCTTGAGCACTCCTGATAGAATCTCGAGCTTCGATCAGCATTTCCTACATATCATGCAAGAAATCCCTCGATGTCCTTAAGACCAACATCAATAGGTGCCCTGGGTTGATACCCATACATAAGCATGAACGGACTAAAACCAATAGCTGTGTGTTTAAAACTATTATAGGCAAATTCCATCATTGGAAGATATTTTTTCCAATTTGATACTTTTCTAGAGACTATGCACGAAGCATATTCTCTACAATCTGATTTTATACGCTCTGTTTGCCCATTAGACTATGGATGATCAAAGGAACTCATACTCAAAGTAGTTTCCTTGTTGTAAACCATTCGGAATAAAGTAGGAAAACATGGCATTATAACAGTAGGAACTAGGTATCCATCGGCGGCCCAATGTACCCACATCTGCACATGGAATTATCGACGTCCCGAGTTATCCATATCAACATAGAGAGTCAACGTCTCGATGAGTCACATATGTCCATCCGTAAATCATCATGTTGATTGTATAAATCACCTAAAGTACGGAACTAGAGAAAGAAATGCCAACAAAGGAAAAATCCAAATTTCCTTAATCCGAACACAAAAAGATAAACTTGTTGAACTCTAAAGAAAGAGATTTCAACAAATGAAAAATACTGACGAGATTGCACTCATCAAAACATGCAGGCTATAGATAAAAGAAGTTTATCTAGAGAATGCCCACACTATAACTTCTAGTGTATTTAGAAAATGAGATTGTCTTTGAATGTTGAGGTCAACATGATAAGTGATGTTAGCAAAGCAACAATCTTGAGCCCAAATTATCCCATAGGATAATATATGTGAGGGATCGCTAGCGTCCCATACCACCATGATACCACCCATACATACCTTACCAATTTGAAACTCCCTAGTATGCCGTCTAGGAGATATGAATAAAATCCTTTAGAAAAGAAATAAGATGGCATTATCTCAAACTTTCACATACTAAAACCTGTCTCTATATTCCCGAGACTACATCAAGGAATAACTCTTCATGAGTACATCATTAGAAAAGAATTTTGAATTATTGGCGCCTTTCTAATGATAACCAATAAACAATAAAGTTAGGGTAGAAAAATAAATCACCTAGATACATAAGCAACTAGGTATCTGAGTTGGAATATGTACAAGAGTACAAGGAACATAGTCCAAAATTATGTGCAAAAACGGAAGGCAAATGCTACCTCCAAAGCACATGAAATTATCCAAAAGATCAAAAGATCCTTATAAAACCATGGATAAAAGCATAGAAGCTCCTCAAATCCATGAAAACCATAGTTGATCACATAAAAATCAATGCATGCCATCTAATGAACATTAATCATGCCAAAAGAAGCATTTAAATTGGTGGCCACCTCATCAATCTGGAGTATATGAATGTGGTGTCGTTCAAACAAAACTCCAAAGTAAGCAAGTGAAGCACATGTGTGTAGCACTCAATAAAAAACCCCTAGACACAAGTGATCCAGGCAGAACCTGATGAGTCGATATAAAACTTGGAGAACATCCAATAAAATCCACCAAAACAAACCGATCAATTGACCCATGATAGAATTTGTCTTAGGCTTAAGAAATTAAGCATAGACTACACTTAAATAAGTGCAAAATAAATTATCATAGAAAAGTGTCAAAGGTGAAACACACTTTGAACACAGATTATAGCCATCAAAAGTATGGAACATGTCCAAAAAGAATGGCTAAACAATGGTAAAAAAATCATGAAAATATCGTTTAGAATTAATCCAAATAGAAATATCTACTAATACAAGGTATAATCATATTAATAATATGTGAATAACCCGCATCTATCTAATGTTAGCATGAGAAAACATACTTCAACATTAAATAACCCTCGAAAATATTAAATTCTCAAGAAAAAAAATTATCATGATTTTTTTCTAATTTTTCTTAATTTTACAGGGCCTCTAAATACGATAATTTTGAATTCCACCAAAACCTAACTTATGGCATTCCAAACCTATATTTTTCTAGAAAATTTTTAGCAATTAGATTTACCAAAATAAAATTGATATTTTAAAAATACCAATTTTTAGGATTTCTAAAAATAATTTCTAGAATATTCCTAATTTTTCCTGAGAATCCCATCGAAATTTCCAATTCCGCCCGACAATTCTCAAATCCAATGAAAATTTATAATTTCAATGGATTTCCTAATTTTCTTGGTCAAAAAATATATATTTTAAAGGAATTTGAATGGTCACGGGCGCTCGAATGGACACACCACATGCCAACCACCAACCCCACATTTTCTCGAAATTTAAAATAACCTTTGTCTAATTTTCCACTAGTTTACAAGATTTTTTTGAAAATTTTAATTTACCCCGAACGCATTAGAATACGAATGGTTAAAAAATTTCGGAATCCCAATGGTTTTCTCGGAATACGAAGAGCCAACAGTTTCGAGAAAATGAAAAGACAAAAAAAATCACAATGTGAAAGGTCAAAAGTTTCCGGAATCCGAAAGGTCAAAACATTTTCCGAAATTTGGAAAGCCAAAAGGTTTCGGGGAAGCAGAAAGCCAAGAGATTCCAGAAAAAAAATCAGATAACCTCTCTTTTTTCCCTTTTTTTTTCAAGCTTTTTTGAAAAGCATTGAGAAGATTTTTTTGAAAAAACTCTTTTTTAATATATTTTAAAAGGCTATAATAAAAACCTTTTAACTAAGGTTTTTTAAAAACCTTAAAAAAAACAATTTGGGGGGTGGCGATTTCCGCCCAGTGCACAGCAACGCCCCCCCCTCCCGTGTTGCAATGTGAGAGAGATGGAGAGGGAGGAGCCCTCTCCTCTCTCCTCTCTTCCACTCATCTCATACTCCTTCTCCATTCATTTCTCTCTTCACCCCCTCCTTCTCTCTCTGTTAACAGAGAGGTTAACTTTTAATTAATCTTTTTAATCATAATTAAATCCTAATTATGATTAACATTAATAAAAAATGTGCTTTTTTAAGAGGTGTTCATACACGCAGGAGAAAAATAGAAGAAAAATTCAAAATTGAGAGACGAAGAGGGTCCCATGCACACGAGAGAGTATTCAATGCATCAACATGCTACCCCCTACTGCATTTCAGCAGAAAATCGGTAGAAATTTGATCGCATACCTGCGAAAAAACCCGCAAAAATTTTTAACCATAAAAATGCTCTTAAATTTTCTTAAAAATTAGAAAAAAATTCCTAAAATTTCTAGAAATTTAGGGAATCCATTCTACCAAAAATATCCATAGTAAAATATGTGGTATTTTTTTAAAAATTTCCATTAATGCTTATTTTAAACCACAAAAAATAGGAAAAAAATAGCATTAAACTCATGGAATTCCCCCGCAACGTCTCTGAATAGTAGTAACATGCATTCCAACCACCATATCGATCCATGTGCAAAATCATCAACACAAATTAACAAAATAATATTTTTATTTAGTAAATATTAAAATTTACTTCAAAAATTACCAAAATTGCAATAAGAAAGAAAAATCAACAACAATTAGAGATTGCTCTGATACCACTGCTAAAACCCTGAGATCTCTCTAGATAATTGTTATGCATAAACATGCATAAATCAGGCATAAATTCATCCACTCGACCACTCCCGAGAGCCCAAGGGATGCATACATGAAATATAATGAAGTACATCATACCTTTACCTCGATGTCCCATACCATCAAGAGGTATAACTCCAATCCAATAGCATGTAGCTATAGTGTGAAATGGTAGGTGAGTAGATATGATCCTCTACACAAGAGAACATAACATAGCAAACCTAGCCTCAAGATAACATCAAGAGACCATAGCCTAAGCCTCCAAGCCTACCTTGAGTGTGCCCCATGCCCCTATTATATAGGAGGGCCCTCAAGTGACTCTTGACCCTCTATTTCCCATGTGTGACCCTTGGATGCCTGACCCTAATCTTAACCCTTAAGGTTAGTCCTAACCCATGCTCCAGTGGAGCTTGCTCCCATGTTCACAAGCCTAATCTGGGTTAGCCTCCTAGTATATGCACACTTAATGTGCATATAACACAACCCTCCAGGTATATCTCTGGATCGAAGAACCATGTGGCTGGCCCATGGTACAATCTACATCAATTGGAGAACCCTCGAGTTTGAATCCCTATAACCTCTACTCTTTGACTCCAATTCAACACCAATCAAACCTCTCCTTGGGCCAATGCATTCACCACAAAACAAGCCTAATCTCTTCGCATCACACTATGAGATCCATGCATAATACATTGTCAGCATGCTAAGGTATTCTGGACCACCCATGTATAACATTCCATGGTGGTCTTGGTGCTCATTTTGCTAAGCCTAGGGTGCAGCTTCTACTAATTACCTAATTTTTAAGAGTCCATGCCATTTCCACCTAGCATGAAGAACCTTTGTATCACCTATTACATTCATATTTCCTATTGCCTACCACAAAGGTGACCCAAATCTTCTCATTGCTTTGCCCTTTGTGTCTAGCTCTGTGATGCATCTAGCTAGGGATCTATTTTGAATTATACCACTTAACCTCACATACCAACTTCATGGTGCATCCTTGATCTCATCCACATGTTTTCACCCCAACAACAACTTCACCACCACTGACTTGGGTGACATGTGGTCACTATTAGGAAGGGGTATGTTAAATAACATTTCATAGAAGAACATGGTTTCACCTGCTCAACCTACTATAAGGCACTTTGCCATCTTACCCACTCAAATAAGAACTTATCCTTTGTAAGACGGTATTAAAACATATGAAGTGACCTTACCTTGTGATTAATATCAAATAGGGAAAGTCTATAGACTCATATATATACTTGCCTAAGACTATTAATATAGGCTAGACCATTTTTAAGTTTGGTTGTCTTAGTGTGAAAACTAGTCACTTCTTGTATATACGTCATTTTTTACAATAAGCAATACACAATTATTTCCTTGCAATAGAATATTTGTGAGCTCCCGTTCTCCCATTCTTCTCTACTCTTGCTTGCTTATGCTCTATTATATCTTGCATGTTTGATGGATGCTTTTCTAGAAAGGATTGGTTGTAGGTTTTTCATTAACATTAGCTTCCTCTTCTTCCCCACCTTTTATGAGAGAGAACCATTACAAAGGACCATCACTATTTACATCCATTCACTCCATTAGAAAGGAGCATTCTGGTGTGACAACAGAGTGAGGATAAGACACACCCCCATCAGAAAGTTGCAATTGCGGCTCTAAGACAAGGCCCAATGACACATGATTCGGTAAAAGGCTAAGGTAAGCTCTTGACTTAAACAATGCTTTTCACATACCATGAGACCAAAAATTTTAGATTCTTGTGTTGGAGGTGCAAATCTTGCATGGGTAGTAGGGATTAAATGCTTAATAAAACTAATTAATTTTCATAGGTCTATGTTTAATGACTAGACCCAAAACATTAATAAAGATAGTCAATGACATGTTATTGTTTCTCATATACCAAAACAATCAAGATACATACTACACTTCTCTTCATAGGAAAGCAGTATATCGTAGATCTTGTTCGTGGCATACAAGAGTGTGGCGGGTGCACTCAAGACAACATCAACCAAGCACAAGAGAAACTTTTTGAAGTAATCACAGAGTGGAGGGCAAATTGTCTTATTACTTCCACACAAAAAACAATAGCTTGTAATAAGCTTTCTGATTCAACGAGCTTAGTGAAATGTAGAAGGGATGCCAAGTAACCCGACATGCGAAGGTGGTGTGGAGGATGAAAGGGCTTATATAGTCCAAAGGGACCCCTCCTATCTTTAACTCCCCCAATATTGTCTTTTGTGGAAGACCAAAGCTGCCATAGGCCCATGTGAATGTGTGTGCATGATAGGCACATATGTTGTGGCCAACCATTAATTTCTTCCTTGGTGTGTGAACCATGACACATCATGGGCAGTGTGGCAACTCTTGGTATTCCAAGAGTTGCCACATCATGGGCAGTGTGGCAACTCTTGATATTATCTTGGTATTCCAAGATAATATCAGAGCCTTGGTTTATGGTCATGGGCCACTTCAATCCCTACTCAATTGGGAGGGGAAATTTAGAGACAAATTTTGCATAGGTAGTGGGGATTGCAAGATAGGAAAGGGATGTAAAATGAGTCCATCATATGCAAAGATAGTGTGGAAGATAAAAGGGTATATATAGGCCAAAGGGATCCCTCCCATCTTTAACTCCCACAAGCTTGCCTTTTAGAAGACTGAAGGGTTGGTTAGGAAGAATGGGAACCTTTTATAGCATACCAAAGCCTTCATAGGGCCATGTGGATGTGTGCCTCTAGAGGTACTAGCGACCCTCATGGAAGGGGCACACTAGGCACACAACTATTTGAAAAATAGAGTTTTAATGATTTTGTGGTCCTATTAGGAGCCTTTAAGGGAACTCAAGCATGCTTCATAATAGTCACCACAATCTCAAAGTGGGCTGAGGCCAAATCTATACAGAATGTTGATGTGAGATCTACCACCAAGTTCCTTTATAGAAATAGGGAAACCAACTAATAGAGAGGTTAGGTGCCTTAGAAACATTGAGGAAGTAATGATTATGATCTACATATGAATGGATGGTTAAAAATCTATGGTGCAAGCAGAGGTTTGACCACTAGATGTTCCAATGAAGATTATTACGTTAGCCTCTAAAACATGTGTCATTGGGCAGTACCTTAGAGCCGCAAACTGTAACTTTCCTATGTGGGTGTGGTAGTTCCTCTATCTCGCATCCTCACCCCACCATTATCACACAAGAATGCTCCTTTACCAAAGGGATGAAGGGAAAGCTCTCTATGCCTGATGAAGGACTAGTTTTCACACTAGTCCGACCAAACTTAAAAATCGTCCAACCTCTATTACTAGTCTTAAGCAACTATATACAGGGATTCTGTAGAATTTCTATATTTGACATTAAGCACATGGTAAGGCCTCTATTACTAGTCTTAAGAAATTATGTACACATAGTCCGTAGACTTTCGTATTTGATATTAAGCATATGGTAAGGTTGCTTTATATCTTCCAGTGTTGTCTTACAAAAAGGGTAAGTGTCCGTTTACATGGAAAGATGGCAAAGAGCCTTGTTAACATCAAGTAGAGTGAAACCATGTTAACCTATAGAGTGGTTAACATATCCCCTCCATATCCCCCTTTCTAATGGTGGTGAATGTATCCTTGCTTCACACAAGTTAGAAGCGAAGTGTTGAGGTGGAAAGATGTGAATGGTTAGGATATGCCAGTAGGTAGCCAAGGTTTAAGTGGTAGGGGTCAAGACCGATCTACAAAACCAAATGTAGGGTAAAGTTATGGGAAGCTTTGGGTATCCCTTATAGTAGGTAAATTGGTGAGCCCAAAGCTTTGGGACGTCTTGGGTAGCCTTGATAGTAGGTAAATTTGTGAGGCAACATGAAAGGTGATAGTTAGGCAATGTGGAGGTTCTTCTTGGTAGGCCTTTGTTGGTTGTACAAGTGACATGGACTTTTCAAAAAGAGGTAGTTGGTAGTTGGTAGTAGAAGTAGTCCACACCTATGAGATTGGCAAAATGAGTGCCAGGACCATAAAGGAAATATTGGCATGGGGAGATGGTAGTCCAGATCTTCATGGTGTAACATAAGAGTATGGCCCAATCTCACAACGTGATAATACTATGAGATGAGGCTTCTTTGTGGTGAAAACATCAACAGGGTGATGTTGTGTTGGTGATGAATTGGAGTTAAAGCAAAGGTTACATGTATTAAAGTTTTTAAAAGGTATCTACAAGGTCAAGGGTTCTCTAGGTGATGGGTCGTACCTTGGGCCAGGCTTGTACTCCATCCAAAGACATACCTAGAGGGCTATTGTTGACAAGGTTAGTTGTAGGGGCATGTGTTTATATATGCCGTAAGTTGTAGGGGCATGTGTTTATATATTCTATGAGATGCGAGAACAATGAAAATTATGATATTCGTAGTAAAATATGTAGGTGAATAGCCAAGAAGGTGTGCACATGTGTGTGCACTTCTCCACCATCATGAAGAATTTTCCAACGTAACTGCTTTCTTCAACTCTCTTTTCTACTTTCTTTGACATTTACTTGACATCCCTTTTCTTGGGAAGTTAAGACTTATGTTGTTTGAGGCATGGCAGTGGACTTTACATATGGTTGTGCCCACAACTACAATGGAGCTGGGTGGCCTTTGTGGCTCAAGGGATTTGGCATTTATCAAGCATGTGGGGTAGAGGTCATGTGGATAAAATGAATGGTATGGTCAAAGATGAGGCCATGGAAGAGGCCTTGTGATTTGAGGAATGTCCATGGGATGGGTTGTACCATGGGCCATGCTTGCACCTGCCATGGTCCCCCATCCAAAAATGTACCTGGATAACTTTTGTTGATGAGGCATAATGCATGTTTTTGAAAAAACAGTGCCTATATGTTTATTATATATGTAGAGCCTATGTATATATTGTAGGTGGCATGCATGGGCATTGGAAAAAAGGTGGGCTCATGTAGAAGCTTCTTTTGATGAAAAATATAACAATCTACTTTTTTTCACTTTTCATTCTCTCTTTCTTCAACCCTATTCACTCTTTTTTTAGGTGTGGTACCTCTAGACAAGGGTTTTGTACCGAAAGTGGGACCATAAAGGATTAAACATGTAGTAGGATGGGCCCAGCATGGGGTGAGACTTACCAACCCACATTGGTACCATATATACTGTCGGTACATAATGAAGGGATTACGAGAATGCCATCGAACGGATTGGCGCATGATCTCAAAGGATTTGGCATGTCTTTGAAAGTGACCACTATGTGGCCATGGAAGTAGTAACCATATCGTAAAGGTCTAGCTACTATAATGGAAGTTCGGACCTTCATTTCGATCAAAGGACTAGCTACACTTTGTTTGTCCACTAGTTCTTGGGCACCTCCTAAAGGTCTAGCTACTAACAGAAGTTCGAACCTTCATTGAGATCAAAGACTAGCTACACTTTGCTTGTCCACTGGTTCTTGGGCACCTCCTCAAGGATAAGGATGATGGGAACCTCCTTAGGGTTAATGATGATGAGCTATAGGGGTAACCAAAGTCAAGATTTTTTTTGAGTAATTTGCAAAAAATAAGGTGCGTCCATGGATTATTCGGTACTAGTCTTGCTTGAATGTAGACCTCTCTAGAAAACACACTTTAATGTGTGCTAGTTGATGAACCGGATCCAATACTCTTCTCATAGGAAGACCCTTGGTAATTTCATGCACTATCATCTAGAGAAACTTTGTATCCCATAATTTCTCAAGTGTACTACTAAATGGTGTTTTAGAAGAGTAAATATTAATATCTTGATCTAAGTTTTTTTTGTTTGAGAACCTTTGGTTACCCAAAGATTGAGTTATTCACAACGTGAGTAACTTTGGTTTTTCATGTTTAACTTTTTCACTTATTCCTCAAGCTCAAGGTTATCCTTCAGCACTGTTCTCTTAGTTCACTAGACTAAGCATCATTCACAACTATGGTTGGCTCCTTAATGTTGGAAATCATGGATCTAGGACTAGGCTAGCCTATGGAGGCTCAAACATAATGCTAAACATGATTATAAACAAATGACAAAAGCAATACAAAGCAACACAAGATGCACTTACTTGACCAAGAGATTGTGTACTTGAGAATGAGTTGTTGTACTACATTACATTGAAATGACCCTTTATATAGGTCCAAGTACCATATGGGCTTTGCCTTTGCATGTGGGATAACTCCTAGCCTTCACCACATTCATCCACATCCCTTTGACCTTGTCTATGATATGACATAGATCACTTTTTCTAACACCCTTCCTTGATCATGGCATATCATAATGCCCTTCCTTGCTTCTAACATCACATGAAAGAAAAAGCTTAACTCATAAAGAGTATAGCTCTACAGTACATAAAAGAAATTAGCATTGCTCATAGGGAGCATAGCTTTCTACATTGCAAAAAGAAAATAGCATGACATGAAAACATGAAAACATTCCTCTCCCATACCCCATCATCATCATCATCATATCCATGGGCATCATCATCATTTGTTGGTCATGGAGACCCAACTCCCCATCAATCCCCCCTTGAGGGCTACATGGCCTACTGAGAGATATTGTGAGCATCATCATAACACATAACCTACATCATCGGTGGTTAGAGGTGTCCATACATAAACATTTGGGTAAGAGAGGGCATAAATCATTCGTCATTATGACATGTGAGCCATGACATTATAATCAACATAGACAGCATCTTGTTCATCTTCATTGACATCTTCGTCTTTGTCTTCATCCATTTTTGCATCTCTGTCTGCATCTTCATTCTGCATAGCATCTTCTTCGTCCTGACATTGCACAACATAGACTGGACGTACGTGCATTCCCATCCTTGAGGCATCTTCATAATGCATAGAATTTTCCAAAAAGAGGTAAAAGAACATTCTTCCTTAAGTACCATATGAACAACCTCTTAAAGGTTTTTCAAACCTTAGTCTCAAAATAAGGAATAAGAATTTTTTCAAATTAAAAGAAAACTGCCAGATTTATTCCATCGGCGCTGCGCTGATTTCGGATCTGATTTCAGGGGCTCCACGCTGCCGATTCTGGATCATGGATCTGGTCAACTGCCTCGCCTGCTTCTCTTCAAGCACTCCCTCTTTCGGCTGTTGTGGGTGCTGATGAATGCTGAGTTGAATCGTGTTTGCTTGCTGATCATCACCTCCTCGCTGTCGTCAGCTTCTCCCGTTGTTGTTGTCTACGCTATCTGCTGCTTACACTACTGTCTATTCTTTAGATGCTCACTACTTTGGATTTGCTCGTTGCCACTTGAAAAATGGTGAGCTCCACTTCCTCCTTACCGCCTGCAGCTTTGGCTTTGGCTGTATCTAAGCTTTTGGCGCATTCGTTGCTGCTCCTTCACCCCACTTGTGGTGGCTTTCAAGCTGCCTTCATGGCCAGCTACTTGCGCAGTGCTCCCTTCTTACTATGGCCTTTGTAGCCTCTTCTTTGAGAGTCTAAAGGGCTCTAAACTAAAGAGACCAACACAATAATCCTAATGAAAGAGATTAGTGCTAATGATGTGAAAAATACTAAGCTAAGCTAAGAGAGATAGACCTAAGCTATTGGAGAGCTTAACCTACCAGATCCCTAATGGTGCAAAGACTAATGCAATAATTTTGTTATTCCTTCTTCTCAATGGCACTTCCTTTTGCGGGCACCATATTGAAAAGAAATGGCAAAACAACTAAACTAAGCTAAGCCATAGCCAACCTGATACCATGTTGGAAATCATGGATCTAGGACTAGGCTAGCCTATGGAGGCTCAAACATAATGCTAAACATGATTATAAACAAATGACAAAAGCAATACAAAGCAACACAAGATGCACTTACTTGACCAAGAGATTGTGTACTTGAGAATGAGTTGTTGTACTACATTACATTGAAATGACCCTTTATATAGGTCCAAGTACCATATGGGCTTTGCCTTTGCATGTGGGATAACTCCTAGCCTTCACCACATTCATCCACATCCCTTTGACCTTGTCTATGATATGACATAGATCACTTTTTCTAACACTTAAGTGTAAACATTATCCATTCATGTATAAGTTAAATTTGACATTAAGCAGTACACATTCATTCCCTTACAATCATTTGAGTTTACCACAAGTGATTTTGATACAAAATATTAAATAATTTTCGCGTGAAAAACCAAGATTTTTCATGATCGTGAATTTCTTGAGAAAATCATGCTAAAATTATCTCATCTATTTGGACTTCTAAGGTGGCCAATCATTGAAAATAGCCTCTAAGACAAGGGGTTTTATTATTTTTCTTTAATAGGGTAAGGTTTTGTCAAAACCCTAAAAGGGTTATAGTTTACGCGAAAAGGGTTGAGATGTGTTCACATGCATGTTTTTCTTGATGCATTAAAGGATATTGTGTTTATAGGCATTGAGACCTTGTCCACAAGCACATTGGGTGCTCTATTTAATTGCAATGTAAAAACTATTATACAATAATGTGTGTGGCTCCATTCACATGCATGTTATAAAAGACACCTCAAGGATCATAGCATTTATTTAGGTTTACACACCCCAAGATGAGGTTCCATAAAACACCATTGAAAGAAAATAGCACAAATAACAAGGTCAACTTAGACAACAACAAATGTACATTTAAATGTTAGCTTGGATTGGGCCAAACTTTAGGTATATTGAAGTAATGTTGAAGTTGAGGTAACTGTAATGTAGTATATGTGTGTGCCAGTTGCCCATGAGAGTGACATGTAGTAGAGGGGAATGGCAAGTGCCCATCAATGGTTATAGAGTGCCAAGTGTTCACAATTGTGTTAAGTGATGTGATGGGGGTTCACTATGATGAGATTTGTATCAGACCATTAGAGAGTCATATTATTTACTTATGAAAGGGTGTTGAAAAAGTATGTGTGTGCATGTGCGTGTATTAAGAATGTGTGCATAGGTTGAATGGTTTGAGAGTGTGTGAGGTGTGTAAAAGTGGTTGGTGAGTGTGAAAGAATGTGATTAGAATAGATAAGATTGAGTGATTAAAAGGATGAGGTGAAGACAATAATGTTAAGTTGAGCCTTTGTGGCTATATATGTCATACTTTGCACCACCTTTTGTGTAAAGATATTTATGAGTACATTTGGTGTATTTTTAGAATTCATGTGTCTTTCCTTGGTTAATCCATTTCTTAATTAGTTTGTTTATTATTAATAGATTCTATCACATGCTTTGATCTTCCTTTGCCTCCGTGTTTTCTAACATGTAAGACATGCCAATGAGTTCAATTGAAAAATGATTAAAATGATTGGTTGTCCTTTGTCCCATGAACATGATCCACTTATAAACTTTAACGTGTGGTCTCAACAAAATGGTTTCATGTCATTTGATGAGAATTTAAATTTCCAAATGCATGCTTGAAAATGAAAAACAAAGCAAAGAGAGTTGAAACTATCATAGATCTTGAGAAAGGGTATCATTCAAGTGATGCGCTTGAATTCTTGGATAAGATAAGACATGCAAATTGTGGTAAAGAAGAAGAGTAATGTGGAATTTTATGGAGGGATTAAGGTAACCAGATAATTAAAATGCTTGAAATAAGGCCATGGTGTGAGTTGCAAATGATGCTCTTACAAACAATATAAAATTGGACATCTACTAGACCAAAGACATAAATTCAACACCAGAGTCTACATTCTTAAGCATTTAAGACATGTTCGAAAAGGAAGGGGATACTTCACCACTCAACCATGAAAGATAAGGCTTTATTTGATGTATATTTTCTCATTCCACTACCCATTTATATACACATAATAAGGCATTTCATAAAGAAAAAAACTCTAAATCAATAGTATTAGACTTGTGATGAAGTAGCATGCCAAATGTGCATTGAGATCCTCTCTTATTGGACCTATAATAAAGTCATATCCAACATGGGCATGGAGATCCTTTGAATCTCCATTTAAAGTGAATAAAAATGAATAATTATTAAGATAAACAACCATTTAAAGTTAATAAAAATGATGAATTGTTGAGATAAACAACTATGGAGATCCTTTGTTAATCAAAATGAGGAATTGTTGAGATAAACAGCCATGGAGATCCTTTGTATCCCCATTTTAAGTTTATAAAAATGAAGAATTGGTGAGATGAAGAACCATTTATAATAAGAACAACACATTTATTTTTTAATTGTGTGGAACCTAACATATTCAATTTTGAAAAAGTTATCAAATACATTTTGTTGTATTGTCAGTACAAACACCAATATAACAAATCGTTGCATGTGGGCTTTGAGTTGCTACATGCACATGGAAAGTAGTTTGATTGCACTTTGAGTCACAATCAATCCGAACTGCTTCGTTGTTGCTTTGTTAAGAGAAACTTGGCACTTTTACCACTTACGATTTGTAAGAAAGTAGCAAACTAAAAATTCTTGTAGCAAATGCTAAAGCTTAGATAGGTGCCTCGAGTTCATACTTGAGACATGACTATGATGTGACTAATTATTACTTTTGATCCTTTGCATTTATGTGCAAAGGCTTCTTCTTTTTTAAGTTCACTAGTCAGCTGACCCATGCACCGCACGTCTTTAACCTCCAAATTGAAATTCACTTGCACCTTTATATCTGCGCACTAAAAAGAAATGCAAGCCCCATCCAATAGATAAAATATCGAGACGATTAAGTTATACCCCAACCTCCTTGGACCTCCTTCTCCTCTTCTCAAAACTCCAAATTTATGCCACGTAGCAGCTTTGTGAAACTCTTCCTTAAGATAGATAATATAGAGAAAAGATGTACTAGTAATGCACAAACATAACACCTTCTACTCATATACAAAAGTCGAAGTAGTGCTATTGTTTCTATTATTCATTTGGATGCTTAAGGAGATTAAATGAGTGTTCATGAAAATTAGAGGGGTGTGGGCCTATTTGCATGAAAATGCAAGTAGTATGGCTCGTTTTGATGAGAAAGGAGTGGGTACAAGGTTAACTTGGTTTAAAATACCATATTTTAAGCATTTAAATATACAAATGCAAGCTTGAAAATAAGAAAAAAAGCAAAGAAAGTTGAAACTATCATAGATATCTAGAAATGTTATCATTTAAGTGAGGCGTTTGAATTCTTTACTAAGATAAGACATGCAAATTGTGGTAAAGAAGAAGAGTAATGTGGAATTTTATGGAGGGATTTAGTTAAAATGCTTACAACAATAAGGCCATGGTGTGAGTTACAAACAATATAAAATTGGACATTTACTAGACCAAAGACATAAATAAAACACCAGAGTAGTTTCTTAAGCATTTAAGACATGTTTGAAAAAGAAAGGGGATACCTCACCACCCAACCATGAAACATAAGGCCTTATTTGATGTACATTTTCTCATTCCACTACCCATTTATATACACATAATAAAGCATTTCATAAAGAAAAAAATATTACATCAATAGTATTAGACTTGTGATGATGAAGTAACGTGCCGAATGTACATTGAGATCCTCTCTTATTGGACCTATGATAAAGTCGTATCCAACATGGGCATGGAGATCTTTGTACCCCCATTTAAAGTGAATAGAAATGAAGAATTATTAAGATAAACAATAATTTAAAGTTAATAAAAATGAGGAATTGTTGAGATAAACAACTATGGAGATCCTTTGTTAATAAAAATGAAGAATTGTTGAGATAAACAACCATGGAGATCCTTTGTATCCCCATTTTAAGTTAATAAAAATGAATAATTAATAAGATGAACAACCATTTATAATAAGAATTGTTATTTTTTGATTGTGTGGGACCTAACATATTCAATTTCGAAAAAGTTATCAAATACATTTTGTTGTATTATTAGTATAAACATCAATATAACACCATTGCGTGTGGGCTTTGAGTTGCTACATGCACATGGAAAGTAGCTTGATTTCACTTAGAGTCATAATCAATCCGAACTGCTTCGTTTGCTGGTTTGTTAAGAGAAACTTGACACTTTTACCAGTTAGACTTTGCAAGAAAGTAGCAAACTAAAAATTCTTGTAGCAAATGCTAAAGCTTAGATGGGTGCCTCGTGTTCATACTTAAGACATGACTATGATGTGACAAATTGTTGTTTTTGCTCTTTTGCATTTATGTGTAGACGCTTCTTCTCTTTTAAGTTCACTGGTCAGCTAACCCATGCTCCGCATGTCTCTAACCTCTAAATTCAAATTCACTTGCACCTTTATATCTGTGTGTACTAAAAAGAAACTCAAGCCTCATCCAATAGATAAAATACCTAGATGATCAAGTTATACCCAAACCTCCTCGAACCTCCTTCTCCTCTTGCGAAACTCCAAATTTGTGCCACACACAACAGCTTTGTGAAACTCTTCCTTAAGATAGATAATAAAGAGAAAAGATGTACTAGTAATGCACAAACATAACACCTTCTACTCATATACAAAAGTCAGAGTAGAGTTGTTGTTTCTATTATTGATTTGGATGCCTAAGGAGATTAAACGAGTGCTCCTTCATGAAAATTAGAGGCCCATTTGCATGAAAATGTAAGTAGTATGGTTGGTTTTGATAACAAAGGAGTGGGCACGAGGTTAACTTGGTTAAAAAGCACCATATTTTAAGCATTTAAATTTCCAAATGCACGCTCAAAAATAAGAAACAAAGCAAAGAGAGTTGAAAATATCATAGATATTCAGAAAGGGTATCATTCACGTGAGGCGCTTGAATTCTTGCCTAAGATAAGACATGCAAATTGTGGTGAAGAAGAAGAGTAATGTGGAATTTTATGGAGGGATTAAGGTAAGCAGATAATTAAAATTCTTAAAATAAGGCCATAGTGTGAGTTACAAATCGGATGCTCTTACAAACAATATAAAACTAGACATCTACTAGACCAAAGACATAAATAAAACACCAGAGTCTAGTTTCTTAAGCATTTAAGACATGTTTGACAGGAATGGGATACCTCACCACCCAACCATGAAACATAAGGCCTTATTTGATGTACATTTTCTCATTCCATTGCCCATTTATATACACATAATAAGGCATTTCATAAAGAAAAAAACTCTAAATCAATAGTATTAGACTTGTGAGGAAGTAACATGCCAAATGTGCATTGAGATCCTCTCTTATTAGACCTATGATAAAGTAACATGCCAAATGTGCATTGAGAACCTCTCTTATTGGACCTATGATAAAGTAACATGCCAAATGTGCATTGAGATCCTCTCTTATTGGACCTATTATAAAGTCATATCCAACATGGGCATGGAGATCCTTTATATCCCCATTCAAAGTGAATAGAATTATTAAGATAAACAACCATTTAAAGTTAATAAACATGAGGAATTGTTGAGATAAACAACTATGGATATCCTTTCTTAATAAAAATGAAGAATTGTTGAGATGAATAACCATTTATAATTAGAACAATGCATTTATTTTTTGATTGTGTGGGACCTAACATATTCAATTTTGAAAAAGTTATCAAATACATTTTGTTGTATTGTTAGTAAAAACATCAATATAGCACATCATTACGTGTGGGGTTTGAGTTGCTACATGCACATGGAAAGAAGCTTGATTCCACTTTAAGTCACAATCAATCCGAGATGGTTTGTTGTTGCTTTATTAAGAGAAACTTGACACTTTTACCGCTTAGGCCTTGCAAGAAAGTAGCAAACTAAAAATTCTTGTAGCAAATGCTAAAGCTTAGATAGGTGCCTCGAGTTCATACTTGAGACAAGACTATGATGTGACTAATTGTTGTTTTTTCTCATTTGCCTTTATGTGTAAAAGCTTCTTCTTTTTTAAGTTCACTAGTCAACTGACCCGTGCTCCGCACATCTCCAACCTTCAAATTCAAATTCACTTGCACCTTTATATCTTATATGCACTAAAAAGAAACTCAAGCCCCATCCAATAGATAAAATACCTGGATGATCAAGTTATACCCCAACCTCCTCGAACCTCCTTCTCCTCTTCTCGAAACTCCAAATTTGTGCCACATAGCAGCTTTGTGAAACTCTTCCTTAAGATAGATAATATAGAGAAAATATGTACTAATAATGCACAAACATAGCACTTTCTACTCATATACAAAAGTCGGAGTAGAGCTGTTATTTCTATTATTGATTTGGAAGCTTAAGGAGATCAAACGAGTGCTCCTTCATGAAAATTAGAGGGGTGTGGGCCGGGCCTATTTGCATGAAAATTAGAGGGGTGTGGGCCTATTTGCATGAAAATTAGAGGGGTGTGGGCCTATTTACATGCAAATTAGAGGGGTGTGGGCCTATTTGCATGCAAATTAGAGGGGTGTGGGCCTATTTGCATGCAAATTAGAGGGGTGTGTGCCTATTTGCATGAAAATTAGAGGGGTGTGGGCCTATTTGCATGAAAATGGAAGTAGTATGACTGGTTTTGATGAGAAAGGGGCGGGCACGAGGTTAACTTGGTTAAAAAGTAGCATATTTTAAGCATTTGAATTTCCAAATGCACACTCGAAAATAACAAACAAAGCAAAGAGAGTTGAAACCATCATAAATATTGAGAAAGGGTATCATTCAAGTGAGGTGCTTGAATTCTTGCCTAAGATAAGACATGCAAATTAAAGAGTAATGTGGAATTTTATGGAGGGATTAAGGTAAGCAGATAAAATGCTTAAAATAAGGCTATGGTGTGAGTTACAAATGATGCTCTTTCAAACAATATACAACTGGACATCTATTAGACCAAAGACATAAATAAAACACCAGAGTCTAGTTTCTTAAGCATTTAAGACATGTTTGAAAAGGAAGGGATACCTCACCACCCAACCATGAAACAGAAGGCCTTATTTGATGTACATTTTCTCATTCCACTACCCATTTATATACACATAATAAGCCATTTCAAAATAAAAAAAACTCTAAATCAATAGTATTAGACTTGTGATGAAGTAATATGCCGAATGTGCATTGAGATCCTCTCTTATTGGACCTATGATTTTGTTATATCCAACATGGGCATGGAGATCCTTTGTATCCCCATTTAAAGTGAATAAAAATGAAGAATTATTGAGATAAACAACCATTTAAAGCTAATAAAAATGAGGAACCGTTGAGATAAACAACTATGGAGATCCTTTGTTAATAAAAATGAAGAATTGTTGAGATGAACAACTGTTTATAATAAGAACAACACATTTATTTTCTGATTGTGTGGGACCTAACATATCCAATTTCGAAAAAATTAACAAATACATTTTGTTCACATCATTGCGTGTGGGTCTTGAGTTGTGACATGCCATGTGCTACATGCACATGAAAAGTAGCTTGATTCCACTTTGAGTCACAATCCATCTGAATTGCTTCGTTGTTGATTTGTTAAGAGAAACTTGGCACTTTTACCACTTAGGCTTTGCAAGAAAGTAGCAAACTAAAAAGGCTTGTAGCAAATCCTTAAGCTTGGATAGGTCCCTCTAGTTCATACTTAAGACATGACTATGATGTGACTAATTGTTGTTTTAAATTTGCTCGTTTGCATTTATGTGCAAAGGCTTTTCCTCTTTTAAGTTCACTAGTTAGCTGACCTGTGCTCCACACGTCTCTAACCTCCAAATTGAAATTCTACCCCAACCTCCTCGAATCTCTCTCTCTTCTCCCCGAACCTCCAAATACCTCCAAATTTGTGCCGCGTAGCAGTTTTGTGAAACTCTTCCTTAAAAATAATATAGAGCAAAGATGTACTAGTAATGGACAAACATAACACCTTCTACTGGTATACAAAAGTAGGACGAGTCGAGCTGTTGTTTCTATTATTGATTTGGATGCTTAAGGAGGGTGGAGTACTGGAAACACTTTGAATGAGTGCTCCTTCATGATGAAAATTAGAGGGGTGTGGGCCTGTTTGCATGGAAATGCAAGTAGTAGGGCTGGTTTTGATGAGAAAAGAATGGGCACACGTTGGAAGGACACTTGGCCCTGCTTTGAAAGAGACAATGGCGTTGGGACAAAGCAAATGCATACACATAGAGACAGAAAGGGGGTGCGTTGTGTCTTCAGCTTTGAAGGAGGTAGGGTTGCCATTTGCATATTATGTGTGTGTGTGTGTGTGTGAGAGAGAGAGAGAGAGAGAGAGAGAGAGAGAGAGAAAAGGGCACAGCGTTGCCATTTGGGTGGAAGTGAGAGGAGCATAGGACTGTATATACACAGGCACAGGCACAGGCACAGGCACAGGCACAGGTAGTCGACTACGACATTCTAGTTGTTGAAACTTGAGCCCATGGCTCCCCCAAGCAGCTTGAAAGGGCTCCGGACTGAGGCGAGGCTGCTGCTTGCTGACAGGAATGCGCCCGGGGGCGCCGAGCGTGCATGCACATGCATGTTGCACGCTTGCTCCATTAGTGAGAGAAGGAAGGTGGTTATAATATTATTTCAGGAGAAGGACACGAGAGAGAGAGAGAGAGGGGAGGGAGGGTGATTGATGGAGTAACAACGGGCCAGCGATTAAAAGAGCCGCGCAAGCTTGATTTTGACGGGCTTGTCAGCGAAAATATTCTTATCACTCAAATTTGACTGAAAGGGGTGCTCGTCAAAAAAGGCCTCCGGAGCTACTGGTCTGTCACTAGATGAAGAGGGTCCCCTAGTTTTTGGAGAGGGGGGGGCAGGGTCAAAAAAAAACCGTCTTTTAGTGTAATTTTCACTGTTGAAATTGAGAAAAACAAGTCCTAGCCTTGAATTTAAAGATTCAAATTTTTTTTAGATTCAAATTTTTTGAAGTTTTACTTATAAAACCAATTAATCTATGCATTTTTTCAATAAAAACGGGTTGACTTTGAAGGTCATCCTTTTTTTCACTGGTTTAAAAAAAAGTTTATTTCTGACATTGGTCGGGGGTCTAACCGCCGGTAGAAACGGTTAAAAGCCTGTCAGCTTTCACGGGTTGGGAGGCCCCTCCTTTGAGCACCTTTTAGCTTGTTATTACAAGTTGAGGGTGGCCCCACTATGCCCACACCTCCAAAAAGTGGAGGGTTACTTTGCATCTTTTTGTGCCACGTCACAAAAAAGGAGCAAAGTAGTTTGTTTTATATAAATGTACATAAGAGGAAACTACTTTGCATCCTATCCTTTTGTGCCAAGTGACAATCACCAAAATAGTCTCCTCTTTATATATGTTGACCCATCTCCTCTTTATATATGTTGACCCATCTTCCAACAAAATATATATATTTTTTGCTACTAAATACATAGAGAAAACTATGCGTGCCATGTGAAAAGAAGCAAAGCAGTCTCCTTATTAGTCTCCTTTTATATATTTTTATGTATTTATAAATAGATAAATAGATATTAGATAGACTACTACTTTTGTGAGAATCCACCTCCTCACCGCCCTCATTTGATCATAGCTTTCAACTTTCTCAATTGTTTTTTACATTTGCTTTGGGGTGACAATCACGACGACCCACTGGGCTGGGACCGACGAGGTGTGCTTTTGTTTATAACAACACAGCAACCTTCATCTTCGCCTCTCTCATGGCGTGCCTGTCACTGTATCATTCTTCTTCTTCCTCCTCTTCTAGTTCTAGTACTAGTAGGCTCAATCAAGCTCACACTACCTACTTACTTGCTCGTCGAGCACGCACTACTTGCTGGTTGTATGCATGCTCGAGCACTCACAGTCTCAGAGTTCAGATTTGTGGGTGCCCTCTGCGTCGGCTCTCGTGAGGGACTCTACCGAGAGCCGATTGAACGGTTGCAATGCAAGCCCAAACGGTTTCGGGTCCACTTCAGTCCTTGCTTGGTGGTTCTTCTTCTCTCTCATCATACAACACGAGAGCCTGTTGCTACGTTAATAAAGCAGACACGAAGCCACAAACTTTCTCAGTCGCACTTCTTCAACCACAACAAATACCGCCCACCTACCCCAAAAAAGAAGAAAAAAAAAAACACGACGGCATCGAGGCCCCCGGGGCTCTTTATCAGTGCATTCATCAGCTGCAGCGAAAGGACAATTTGGATCGGTTGTCAAATATTCATTGGGCGAGAGATTTGTATCGTCGATACAATTTTCACCAATTATCTTAAAAAATTCCCTTGTTTTTTATATCAAAGTATTCGCCATGAAAATATTAAATCTTTTCTTTTTCTTAGTTGCAATACTAGGGTTACCCCACATGCAATTTCCAATTTTCTTTCCACCTAATAAGAAGTTTAAAAACCTAGAATTGCAAAACTATGCCTTGGAAAACCATCTTCACAAGAAAATTTAAATATTCAATAGAGATTTAAACACTCAAATATGGCCCATGAGGTATACATCCTTACTTAGCAACCAAACCATTAAATTTTTAAATATGACCATGTGCACATTACGAGGTCGAAAGGTCACCCCCTAGCTCCACTCTCTAACCCTTATACTTAAGTCTTAGACCCTAATATAAAAAAACCATACATATTATGTTTAAAATTAGATAAACTTTTACATTATAAAAAAATGTTTTTATTAGCCTAAAGATTTTATACTCCTAAAATTTATGATTCATAAAAACCTTCTCTCTTCACGTCAATTCTTAAAAACCTTCTCTCTTTAAACTTCAGGTCAATTCTTAAAAACCATAAATATTTACTTAAGTCTTAGAGCCTAATATAAAAAACCATAAATATTATGTTTAAAATTAGATAAACTTTTACATTATGAAAAAAATGTTTTTATTAGCCTAAAGATTTTATACTCCTAAAATTTATGATTCATAAAAACCTTCTCTCTTTAAACTTCAGGTCAATTCTTAAAAATCTTCATTTACTGAACTATTAATAAACCTTCATTTTTTATAGTCCTTCATAGTCTAAATTTTAACTTCTCCTATTGTTAACAAAAAAAACCACCTATAAATTTTTTATCTTAACTGCTCAAAAATGTATAAAATTTTAAGAAAACCTTGTAAAATATGGCACTAGTAAGGTTTGTGTTTTAATGAGAAAAATGTTATTAACTTAATAATAATTAACCAGCTCTTTTCTAAGACCTTATTAGGGAACCAAAATGGGCTCAAAGATATCTTCGCAAAGTGGCCATCACCATATTACCCAAACATTTTTAGAGAGAGAGAGAGAGAGAGAGAGAGAGAGAGAGAGAGAGAGAGAGAGAGAGAGAGAGAGAGAGAGAGAGATATGGAAGTACTCATATTCATGTGAGCGAGAGCAAAGAGAGAGATTTTCTCTACTTGCTCAAGTGGGTACAATTGCATATTAGAGATCTCTCTCTCTCTCTCTCTCCCAAACATTTTTAGAGAGAGATATGGAAGTACTCATATTCATGTGAGCGAGAGCAAAGAGAGAGATTTTCTCTACTTGCTCAAGTGGGTACAATTGCATATTAGAGATCTCTCTCTCTCTCTCTCTCCCTCTCTCTCTCTCTCATTATTAGCCCGCTCTGGTAGCTTCTCTTAGGAGTAGCCTCATTGTTCATAATGGGGGAGTGGGGGAAAGGTGTAGCCACGGGTAGCTCAAATATAGATCCCCATAGATCCCCCCCCACATCCCCCCCAGCTTTCAATTTTGACCTATTGTTCAAGTCAAGAGCTAACCTTAGCCTTCGTGCAAGAGACAAACGAAAGCTTTGGAGAAATTATGTTCAAACCTAAGGAAGCTAAATACTGTTTGCAAAGAGACAACCAAAAACCTCAACAAGGAGGTCAAACCACAAATTGTATCCAAAATTTAAATAACATAAAAAGAACAAAGTCTTGATCCCTCCAACTCACATAGCCCTCAGAAAGCTAGTAGACAAAGGAGGCACACTTTGATTAGGAGTTGTGGTTTCAAATCATCGAGCTATATTGATAATCCATCATGAGCTAGTGGCTATGGCAAGCATCACCTTGAAAGGCACTTGAAAGGTAAAATCCATCATCGAGCTATACCGATAATCCATCATGAGCTAGTGGCTATGGAAAGCATCACCTTGAAAGGCACTTGAAAGGTAAAATCCATGATGTCATTACATTTTTAAACTAAAAAATATTGCCTCACCATCATCCTTAAGCAGTAAAACACCTTGCAGGGCACACACCTATGGATAGTAGAGGAGCAATACAACTAAAGCAAAAAGGAGTAAAGGTGACCACAGTTTGGATAACAAGGAGAGAAAGCGGGTTAAAGGTGACCACAGTTTGGATAACAAGGAGAGAAAGTGGGTAGTGTGTTTTGGGATGAAAAGGATATCATCCAAGTGTTTTGAGGCCCACATAAGCCAATATTGTATTTTAGTCCCATGGATTGTATTTAGCTCCCACAAATGTTAATTTGATCTCTCTCTCTCTCTCTCTCTCTCTCTCTCTCTCTCTCTCTCTCTCTCTCTCTCACACACACACACACACACACACACACACACACACATTTTTTACCTTTTTATAGGCCTTGCATTTTCTTTCGTGAATTTACTAGTATCTCTAATGTGAGTGATTATGACATTTGAACTCACGCTTAGAAATATAAAGAAACATCATGAGAAACCAAAGTGCATTTTGCTTACATATACGAGCACCTCAATTAGTGTGGATGTGTGTAGCTAGATTTCTATTACCCTTCTTTGATCCATGTTAGTCTAGTTATGAGACATTTAGTGTATCATAACTCAAGGTTCCATATCATTGTAAAGTACACATAACAAGATGAATTTTCAATATAAAAAAAAATAGCCTGATGATGTAAGTGATCACTATCAATGTTGTTTGGACTCCCTCTATGGTTCTCCACATGACATGCAATATATGCATCATAATTAAAAATGTATTTAATACTCATATTTTAGTTGCTAGAAAAAAATCAAGTCTCTTAAGAGAACCAATGCTTATGAACTTTAAACTTTATATATAATACATGTATGAGAACATGTAACCCCCCTTTTTTAAACACACACATGAGTGCATGCACATACACAAAGAAAACGAAAGGAGCTGTTATGGGCTACTGCACCTCCAAAGAGAGAACTCTAACCATTCATAGTTGGAAGAAGCAATAGACAACAACCATCATTGGGTACTTACCAATGCTTCGAGCTCACGTCCCTTGAGGTCCCCAATCACTTTCGGAAGCTCCACTCCTCCAAACTCCACCTCCACGCTGTCACCATAGAGTTGCTCACACCACAACATAAGGCAATCTCTCTCTCACTCTTCCACACATACATGCATAGAAAAGGAACATGTCCTAGAGTACACTCTTACTCTCTCTCTCTCTCTCTCTCTCTCTCTCTCTCTCTCTCATAAGACAAGCAAGAGCTCTCATAGTACAAAGGGGGATTGTGTATCCTTCAATTATGAGAAAATACCTTATATAGAATTGGCCCTTATTCACACGTGGGCATCCAAAACTTACTAACTAAGGACTTGGGTGGCCAATATCTCATAATGTACAACTTTTATAGTGCCTTTGCATGACTTTTATTAAGGTCCTCAAATAGAGGAGCATATTTGTTAATCCAAAATGGGATCAACATCCCCGCCTACCTGATGTAGGTTTTATCCTCAGAACCTGTTACTTAGGCCAAAAGACCTAGTCACCGAACTCATGCTTGTAAAAGTTATGGCGTGGCTAAAGCTTTTTTAAGGTTCTTCAAAAGGCGGAGTGAGAGCTCCAGAACCCTTTGTTGACCATATCTTCAAAGGTGATATGCATGTAGCCTGGAAGACACCTTAGGCGATGAAAGTATAGCATCATGCCTCTTTCATTTGGCCCTATGTTCATGTCAAAAAGGAGTTGCTCTGCACTAAATCCATCATACCGCTCCTTTGGTTGATCGAGAAGCACCACGATTAACTTCAAAAACGTGATAGTTTCCATGATAGTTGGATCTGGAATATGACGCCACGCTCGTATCCATGTTAGCATTTGTTGTCGTTGTTGTGCTACATTTGAAAATGTTGCTGAAAAAATTATGGAAAATTGTAGCACACATGTGAATCCAGTTGCTTTGCATCAAGGAACTGCAGTGGGGTGAACCTGGAATGGTCAAGTACTCTTTACCCCAATCGGGTTGTATACCAAAATCTTCAATTTGAGGATTGGTATCATGTGTGATAATGGCTATATAATCGCCTCTTATATGTACAAGATTTGCTTTTCGCCACACCTGTGGAAACAGCAGCTGATCATAAATGTAACAATTCTGATCTCAAACAGGTCCGCTAAGTGAGGGTTGGCTAGCTTTTTATGTTTTGCTACATTAGCCCATAAGGTTCCTTCTCCTACCCACTGGCAATAACTCTTCTAATTCGGGCATTGGTGCTCGAAGAGGATATGGCACATATGGTTTTTGTGTAGATGAGACTGTTGAATAGGCATCTGGCATGATTCTCGTATTTGGTTCAAAAGGTGTGATTTGCATCAACATCTTGAACATCAACTTTGGATTTAGTAATGGGTTGTCTGCCTTAACAAACCCTTCATATTTTGCACATGACAAGGACTCAAGAATATTGCTATCAATAAACAGCTGAATGCCATCTCTTAGTTGAATGTGCGTACCTCTTGAAGTGGCCTTGGTGGAGATGGGTGGGGTGCCAGCATCTCCTCGGGGTCAAGAGGGTTAATGGGAAAATCTAAAGGTATAGAAGGTAGTTGAGAGAAAATGAAGACGACCTCAATTTTGTTAGTAGGAGTAACACTTAGAAAGGGATGTAGTAACTTACTTGCCATAGAAGAGAAAACTGGATAGGTAGTAGGAATGGACGAGCTTTGTGTTTCTTCCTGGTGCTCTCTTAAAATAGGGGGTGGGTGGGTGTGCTTGTTAATTTTCATGAACTCTTATAGGTCAATGAGATCTTCTGTGGTAATATTAAGGATATTCAATATGTGCTTTATCAAAGTTATATACCTCATTAGTCATCATTGCATCTAAATGTTTATGTATATTGTGGTAGAGCATTATAATACCAAATGGATAATAGAGGGTAGACTTTGAGAGATTTAAATTTTGGTGTGTATTATAAACTTCTAACCACCCATGACTAATGATTCACTGGTAACTATGTGTAACCACCTCGTAATCGACTGGTGTGGTGGGTATATCATCTGGCATAAACAGGTCAAGTTTGTCGACACTGTTAACCAAGATGTCTGATTGTTGTAAAACCCGACACCAACTACGGAGGTTAAGCACGATTGGATGTAAGGGATAGAAAATAATATCAATTGGATCCATTAGTACTAAGTCACCCCTAAACCCATAATGATAGTTGGATCGGCATCTCTTTCTGTATTTTGGCGAATTAGTATTAAATCTCCTAAACTGAGATCTTCAGTTAAGTTTATCTCATACTGAAGAAGGGAGAGGGTTAGTGTAGACAAAAACAAGGTTAAGGTTTGAGGAGGGGCCCGAGGAGTTACCAGTAAAATAAACGAACCTATCTCCAAGGCTCATTCAATGAGTAGTCTCAATTAATCTATAGGCTCTATTCTTTCAGTCCTTTACCTTATTGTAGCTGGTGTTCCAATTCTTGTATCCATGAGTCTTTTGTTGACAGCAGATCAGAGATTATAGCCTCACGTACCATTCGTGCAGCATCCAACTCTTCATATCTTCTTGTAGTTGCTTCTTGTGCCCTTCTTACCGACACTTCCAGTGCATTAGTAGCTTCAATTCTCTTTAGTTACTCTTCGGCTAATAACTGGCTACTTCTTAGCTGTTGATTGACTTGATCAAGCACTTGTTTATGGTTGGCTATCATCTGATCAATTTCCAAGGATTTTGTAGTGATAACTTCATTTAAGGCTTTGATTTTTTTGGCATATACTTTGTTTAATTGCTCCCTTTCAGCTTGAAGATTGACCGTTGTTTGTTAAGCTTCCATGATGGATTTAGTGAGGGTGGAGATTTGCTTGGTTAGCCCTTCTTCTTTGATGTGGAACAGTGCCTGAGCCTCTTTCCTACACTTTCTTCTATAAGGTTACATTTTTGTCATGTAGCAAATGAGTGGTGAGTAAATGACATTGCCAAACCCTTTGTTCTTGCTCCCAAATGGAAGCTCTTGTAGAGGCCGGCCCTTCTAATTCTTGTAATGGCACAAGCTATCGAGACCTTCCATTGTTTCCTATAGGAAGCAGTTGTAATCAATGTAATGCAAAAATGAATCTACTGGGACGTGGCCTTCATCGTCGAGTCTTTGTCTCTTACTTGAACTCTTCGTCCAAGCGTTTCCTTTTTTCATCTTCTTGACCTTCCTCTGGAGCCTCTGGTTTTACGGATGCGACCTCTTCATTCCTTTTATCCACGACTTCATGTGGCACCACTTCTACTAAAACATTTCCTGCACTGACCACTGTGGAAGTTTATTGATCAGAGAGAACAGAATCGTAGAGTGGGGAGAGGTTCTTGAATGCCATGTGTGCTCGGATGGGAGGGGGTTTTTGTAGAGGAAATTCCGAAGCAGTGCTAGATGGTATCTCATATAGGCTTATTCCCCTTGCCTCTTTCTTGTTGCTTCAACACCTGCTGATATGATGCAATGTCGTGCTAATTCTACCTCCAGACGCTGGGATTCCTCAGCAACTGCTGGTATTATCCCCCTTATCTTTCTGTCTTTATTTTTGTGTTTCCCCTTCCTCATCTCCTGCATGATCTCCTTTGTCTCTTAAAATAATGCTTGGCCTTCCTATAGCTCTTTAGGAGTGATGCTTTTTGCTCGAGCGGCACTGTAGCTTGTTGGACTTGTTCTTCCAGCATGTTTTCAAGAATTGAAAGGTCAGCTGCATAACTGAGTACCTTGGTGAGTAAGTAGGGGTTGCACACCTTTGATTGGTGTGACTTTAAGTAGTTCTCCATCTCTTTGTGTATATACCAAGCCCAATCTTCTTCTTTCTCTTCATGCACTTTAGCTATTCGATTGAGAGGAACCCTGTTATATCGACGACGACTAGCTTGACCTGTATAATCATGGACATTGCTCGGTATGTTTTTTCAGTGACTTCATCACGTATATTCTCATATTCTACCCCATTTGAGTTGTAAGAATTCCTTTCGAGCATTGCTTCCATGGGAATCTTCTCAATATTGTGAATGTGTATTTTTATCGGTGGCGGTAGTTGCAGAGCCTCACGTATCAACTCTTCTAAGAGGAGGACATGTTTTGTTATGCTATTTACCTTTGTGACCTGTCCCCTCTTGGTTGCTTTATCATAAGATTTAAGGTACTCTGCACATAAGTCTATGTTGATTGTGCAAGGGAGGCATTCATCCATTCTTCCAAGCCCTCCCTTTGACCTCTGTATCTTCCAATATGTGTAAGCATTTAGAGATGTGGTGGTACTAGAGTGTGATATTCCCATGTTCAGTTTGAACTTCTTTACCGATCACTGATCCCTGAAAATTATGTGCATATGGCCCAAGGTAACTGAGCTTGGTAACAATAGGTCCTCTTTTCTTCTGGTCCACGGGTGACCCTGTGGTGCTAGTTTGAGTCATAGCTAGAGTCTCCTTGACTTATGCTTCAGGTGTAATGGAGGAAGCCATTTGTAACATTATAAAGATCATCAATCATAATGTTTTGTAGCAGATCATGGCCTTCCTCTTTTTTCTTTTCTTTTCTTTTTGGTGGGTGTTGTGTGTGTGTGTGTGAGTGAGTTTGATGAGAAGTAAGTTAGTGGAGTGATCAATAACAGATGAATGAGTGTTGGTTAGGAAGTAGTGTTACCATGTGAAAGTCTTAAGCCGTGAAAGTGCAAGTGCAAGGCTTAAGATGTGAAAGTTTAACACGTGGAAAGTGTTAATGCATGAAAGTATTAACATGTGAAAGTGTTAACGTGTGAAAGTACTAACGTGAAAGTATAGGTTCAGGTATTAGATCGTGAAAGTTCAGGTTCGGGTGTGTTAACTCATGAGAAAATGTTAACGCATGAAAGTGTAAAAGAGTGAAAGTGTTAACACATGAAAGTCTAAAAGTGTAAAAGTGTGAAAGTCTTAAGCCGTGAAAAGTGTAGGTGCGATGCTTAAGACATGAAAGTGCAGGTACAGGTGTTAAACCGTGAAAGTGTTAACGACGCGTGAAAGTGTTAACGCATGAAAGTGTAAAAGCATGAAAGTGTTAACACGTAAAAATCTTAAGCCATGAAAGTGCAAGTGCGAGGCTTAAGACGTGAAAGTGTAGGTTCGGGTGTTAAACCGTGAAAGTGTTAACACGTGAAAGTGTTAACGCATGAAAGTGTAAAAGCGTGAAAGTGTTAGCATGTGAAAATCTTAAGCCATAAAAGTGCAGGTGCAAGGATTAAGATGTGAAAGTGCAGGTTTGGGTGTTAAACCATGAAAGTTCAGGTTCGGGTGTTAACCCGTGAAAATTTTAACGCGTGAAAGTCTAAAAGCGTGAAAGTGTTAGCACGTGAAAGTCTAAAAGCGTGAAAATGTTAACACGTGAAAGTCTTCAGCCACCATGAAAGTGCAGGTGCGAGGCTTAAGACGTGAAAGTACACGTTCGGTTGTTAAACCGTGAAAGGGTTAACGCATGAAAGTGTTAACATGTGAAAGTGTTAATGCGTGAAAGTGTAAAATCATGAAAATGTTAGCACGTGAAAATCTTAAGCTGTGAAAGTGTAGGTGCGAGGCTTAAGACGTGAAAGTACAAGTTCGGGTGTTAACCCATGAAGTTCAGGTTATGAAACCGTGAACTATCAGATGTTTTTGAGGATAAGCAAAGTGAGTGTGCAACATATCTTAACCATTAAGGTGTGATTAAATGCAATGGGTACTTCTAAACATCAGAGGGTGATGTAGTGGAATTCCATGAAATAGCATATTGATGTTTCATGGGTTTAGGGGAACCCTCGCCGTTATGAGGGGCTATGGGTGAAGACACTTACACAGTTTCTAAACAACTATATACAAGTCCATGTGACCACTTATAATGTTCATACGAAGACTATTGACAGCATGATGTTCCTATGAAGACATATTGTATACATGACGAGAAAAGAAAGAACAAGAAAAGAAACAATCGAGTTAAACTCCTACCTAGGAGCAAGGGTCATAATAAGCAATGCCAGTGGCAATGAGTACGAATTCAAGACTGATGCTGCCGATGAGCGCAATGAAGAACGCAGAACACGTGAATTGAGCACAAGAAAGCAAATGCACAAAAAAAGAAAGAAAACCAGATCACGCCATTGTAGCAAGTGTCAGATTCAAGATGTAACCGCCGGTCCCGGTGGCTAACCTTAATGAGCAAACCACATGTCAATGCACGATTTAGCCTTGGTTTATGACCGTTTCATGTTGTGAAATGGTAGGGCGGTTCACGACGTGAACTATTTTAAAATGTTTCACGGCGTGAAGCGTTAAGGTTGTTCATGACGTGAACCTTCTTTGTTCATTTCACGACGTAAACTTTCTAACTGGGTCACAACATGAAATTATATGATCCACCATGGTGATTGATTGCAAAAGGTCATGAGGCTGACCTTGTTGACATAAGGGCTACTTTGAGTAGGTGGAAAGGAAGTGTAAGGTGAGGGGGATATCTAGGCCCCATGGTGATTAATCCAGGTGCCATGGTGATTGGTTTTGAAAGGCTATGAGGTTGACCTTGTCGAGGTAAGAGGCTACTTTAAGTAGGTGGAAAACTACATGACACTCTATGGATGGGGATAGGTGACCCTGAAGAGGTTTTTGAGGGGTTTTTGACTTGCACATGAATGACGGTTCCTCAAACTTGGTGGAGCATGTTGGGGTGTAGGGAGCCTAAATCATCCTTAATGTTGAGTGCCATTTTGGGCAAATGGATCAGGAAGATCCCTAGGCCACTAACTGGGCTCACCATGCATTGGTGATAGGACATGGACGTAGCTCCATTAGCTCACAAGAAGTACAACCTATAAACATCACTATTTCTGTTAAATTGCCCATGTAAAGGGTATACTCAAGACCCACATAACCTTGTGTCCCTACTACCACTCTCGTTGTTAGATGAGACATCCCCTCTTCTGTTGTCTTTCCTAGGCCAAAGTTAACCACATTAACTTGGAGTTCTGTATCCAAAAGCACATTGCTTGCCTTTATGTCTTTGTGGATGATAGTGGGCTTCACACTAGTATTATGCATGTAGGTGATCCCTTTTGGCCATCCCCAAAGAAATCTTATAGCATTGTGGCCATGCTAGAGAGGGTTTTGTGTTAGAGAAGAGATAATCCTGCAAGCTCCCATTGGGAAAATAAGAAGGTGACAGTGGCTGTCTACTCTGATTTGAACCACATGGCCCATGTATTCAGTATTATAGAAGCCTTGATCAACTTGTTGTTCCTATCAACAAAATCTCGATGCACCAACCACATCCATAGCCAAAGAAGCAATGTTGCTGCAAAGAACCCCACCATGGCTCCCACTGTAAATGAAAATGGTTGGTACACTCTTCTTTACTATCCATTCTTGCACCCCTAACAAACATTGTGCATTGGAAGGGTCCTTGGGCCCCTTAGAATTTGATGTCCTAGAGCAACATATATCACATAAAAGTATATGTAGGAAGAGGTGTCATTGGAGATATCTTTTGCTTTGGAAACTACAGTGTTGACATAATTACTTCATATAGTACATGCTCCTAAGTTGCAGAGATCATCTTGGCAAGGTAGACTACCCATCTGCTCTACGACTAATGTCCTTTATAGTAGTTTTGATGCATTCTGATACATGTGGAGCTAAAAGTAAGGCCATTACGGTGAAGGTGGGCATGGAAGGAGGCAAGGTAGGTGAGGGTGGTGGGGTAGTCCATAGCTCAAAGAAGCCCATGTCTTAGCAGTATTAGCAGGTACTACAAATAGCCCATAGAGGGATAAGGGCGTGGTTGATGTCTAGCAAAGAATGTCTAATGGGAAGAGGCATGATGGCATTGAGTAGCTATAGGCAAGGGAAAATTTGAGTAGAAGAAGAACAACAAGAGATGGGGTGGTTGGCAGCTTTCTGAAGGAGAGTGATTTGGAGATGCTAGTTGGTGAGCAGGTAGGTTGGAGAGAGAGATAGAAGGGGGGTGCTAGTTGGTGATGTAGAGTGGAGAGAGAGAGAGAGAGAGAGAGAGAGAGAGAGAGAGAGAGAGAGGAGGGGTGTTGGATTAGGGAGGGGGGGTAAGATGCGGGGAGAGAAAGAGAGGGGAGGGGGTGGGGTGGGGTGGGACAAAGAGAGACAGAGAAAAGGAGTGTTGGTTAGGGAGGGGGGTAAGGCACAGGGAGAGAGAGAAAAGAGCACTATGCATCACCTTCACTTTGTCTTTTCTCGAGCCAATACCTCTTCATCTGTAGCCCATAACCAATGGCAACAACTATACTTCTTGGAGAGTCACTAGCTGCATCACGCCCATGGGGAGGATTACCACCTCCTTGAAGGGTCCCTATCAAGCATACATCAAATTTTTATCCTTTTTAAGAAACTTAGAATTGTAAACCAAGGCTAAGTCACCTTCTTTAAATTGTGGCCATGCAGACGAAGGTGGCAGTCCTGCCAAGATTTGCTAGTTGTGCTTCTCTACTTTAGTAGACATGCAAGCAGGCTTTTGGGTCTTTTCCAGTACTTCTAGTTGCATATGTCAGGCTTGTTCCAAATTTTTGGGTCTTTTACTTTCCCACCCTAGCTAACCTTGTATCAAATTCAAAGGGTAACACTGCATCTAGGCCAAAAGCCAGCTAAAAGGGGATGCATTGGGTAGTGGCCTTGTAAGAAATGTGGTAAGCCCAAAGTACCCCTAAGAATGCTTGTTCCCATTGGAGAGAGTGCTCCTTGGTCATCACCGGGAACAACACCTTGCACAATACTTTATTAATGATTTCCACTTGATCGTTGGGTTGGGGGTAGTATGCACAAGATAACAAGTGGATGTTATGGGCTATTGCATCTCCCAAGAGGGAACTCCACACAACTGCAAACGGGAGAAGCAATAGACACAACAATTGTTAGGTACTTACCAATGTTTCGAGCTCACATCCCTTGAGGCTCCCCAAGCTCACTGGAAGCTCCACTCCTCCGAATCCCACATACACGCTATCACTGCTGCAGAGTCGCTCACACCACGAATGCAAGGTGATCGACCTCTCACTCTCTCATAACATGCATGCATGAAAGAGGCACATGTACTAGAGCACACTCTCACTCACTCTGTCTCTCAAGACAATGTACAAGAGTTCTCATAGCACAAAGGGGGATTGTGTCATTTCAT
This sequence comes from Cibotium barometz, assembly GCF_041138505.1. NCBI lineage: Eukaryota > Viridiplantae > Streptophyta > Polypodiopsida > Cyatheales > Cibotiaceae > Cibotium > Cibotium barometz. The sequence continues at coordinate 795,698 of NC_141102.1, read as the reverse complement.
TATGAGAATTACTTTTTATACAAGTGGCCCTTATTCACACTTAGGCGCCCAAAACTCACTAAGGACTTGGGTGGCCAGTATCTCAATACAACTTTTATAGTGCCTTTACATGACACTTATAATGTCCTCAATTGGAGGAGCATCTTTGTTAATCCAATGGGATTAACATCCCCCCTACCTGATGTAGGTTCTGTCCTCATAACCTTGTACCGAGGTCAAAAGACTTGGTCGTCGAACTCATGTCTGTAGAAGTTCCGGTGTGATTGAAGCTTTTTCAGGGTTCTTCTAAATGTTGAGTGTGAAGTCTAGAACCTGATGTCCACCATGTCTTCAAACGTGATGTGCATATAGCCGGTAAGACACCTTAGGCGATGATAATACAACGTCATGCCTCTTTCATTGGGGCTTGTGTTCATGTCAAAGAGAAGCTATTCTGCCTAAAATCCATCATACCTTTCCCTTGGTTGATTGATAAGGACTGCGATCAACTTCAGGAATATGATAGCAGCCACGATGTCTGGATCAGGAATTCTGTGCCATGCTCGTATATCCATGTGAGCATTTGTTGTCATTGGCTTGTAATATTTGGGAAGGCTGATGTGGCAAGAATTGCGAAAAATTATAGCAGACATGAGAATCTCTTTGCTTTGCGTCATAGAATTGGAGTGGGGTGAGCCTTCACTTAATGGGCATGTAGAGTGGATCCACTCTTTGGGTTGGCGGGGAGCACTTGTACTAATGAATATATTCGGGGAGCGTCAGATATTCCTTTCACCAATCCCCTCGATACACGGATCGGTATCATCTGTGGTGATAGCTGCGTAACCTCCCCTTGTATGAAGTGGGTGTGCCTTGCGCCACCTGCAAAAACAACAACCAATTATGAAGGTGACAATCCCGATTTCTAGCAAGTCGGCTAAGTGGGGGTTTTCTAGATTTGTGTGCTTAGCCACGTTCTCCCATAATGTGCCTTCTCCGCTGTGATTGGTAATAGCTCCTCTAAATCTGGCATTGGTGCGCGGAGAGGGTAAGGCACATAAGCATGCCTTCGTGATTCCATTGTGGAATAAGCATCAAGCATGATCCTTCAGGTGGGTTCAAATGGTGTGATTTGAATCAACACCTTGAACATGATTTTTGGATTTAGAAGTGGGTTTCCTAATTTGATGAACCCCTTGTATTCTGTAGTTGTCAAGGACTCAAGAACATTTAAGTCAGTAAAAGCTTCAATGTCCTCCTGAGGTTGGATATTACATACCTCATCAAGCGGCTGTGGTGGAGACAGATTTGGTGCCGACATCTCCTCGGGTGCGAGAGGGTTAGTGGGAATATCAAAAGGGATAGAAGGTATGTGAGAGAATGTGGAATCTACCTTAGAGTGGTTAGTAGGAGGTACACACGGAAAGGGATTTAGTAATTTACTTGTGATTGAAGAGAACACGGGATAAGTAGATGAAATAGAGAAGCCTTGTGTCTCTTCTTGACCCTCTCCTGAGCTTGGGGGTGGGTGGGTAGGCTTATTAGTTTTCATAAATTCTTAGAGTTCAGTTATATCTTCTGTGGTTATATTAGGATATTCAATATGTTGTTTATCAAAATTATATACCACAATAGTGAGCATAGCTTATGGATATTTTGATAAAGTTTTATAATACCAAAAGGATGATATAAGGTGGATTCTGAAAGATTTAGATGCTAATGGGTATTATAAACCTCTATCCAACCGTGGTGGCTGATGACCCATTGATAGTTTCTTGCAACAACCTCGTAGTTGACCGGTGTTATTGGAATATCATCTGGCATAAACAGGTCGAGTTTATTGACACTGTCATCCAAGATGTCCGATTGTTGTACTACGAAGGTTGAGTGCTGTGGGATGTAAGGGATAGAAAAAGATATTAGCTGGGTCGATTAGTACTATATCCCCTCGAAGGATTCCCATTATGATGGTGGGGTTGACATCTCTTTCTGTATTCTAACGGATGAGTGTGAGGTCTCCTAGACTGAGGTCTTCTGTGAGGTTAATTTTGTATTGAAGGAGAGAGAGTGTTAGTGTAGATAAAAACAATGTTAGTGTTTGAGGAGGGGATCAAGGAGTTACTGGCAACAAACCTATCTCTAAGGTTTGTTCGATGAGGAGTTGTAATTCATTAGTTGTTTCCATCCTCTGAGTCCTTTTTTCCATGGCGAGTCGGCGTTCCAGTTCCTGTATCCTTGAGTCATTGGTGGAAAGGAGGTCAAAAATGGTAGCCTCTCGTACCTCTCTAGCAGCAGTGGCCACCTCCTTATATATTCTTGTAGCCTCTTCTTGTGCCCTTCTTGCAGTGGTGGCATGTGCATCAGCATCTTCAATTTTCTTCAACCTCTCCACTAGCCAGGCTTTGGCTGCTACTTAGCTGTTAATGTACATGTTCAAGCACCTACTAGTGGCTAGCTGATCAATTTGTAGTCTTTGCTTGGATCACCTCATTTAAGGCTTTGAGTTTGTCAGCCTGGGCTTTGGTACTAGCGGTTCCATGTCACATGTCATTGCATGTTTTCCTGTATTTTATGGACTCCATAATGGCACAGTGATGGTGTCCTTGCCATCATTGAGTTGTGTTGCCCGTTCCTCCCATTGGATGTGACAATTACTTGCGCAAATCCAAGATTGTCCAAGAATCATCTCTTCCTCCATGGATCCTACAGGCATGACAAACACCTTTCCAACCAAGGGATTATTTCTAATAGAAATATTAACATTAAAAAATCCCATAGTTTTTGTAGTTGACAAATGCACCCTCTGAACTTGTGCATTAGAGGCCTCGAGGTGAGGTTTGTCTATAGCTACCCATGTTTCATAGGAGATCAAGTTATGACTTAATCCCATATCAATTAATGCAATGCTCTTAGTGTGACTCTCTTCTGTAGAGACCTTTACATTGAGATGTGCAAGCTCAATGTCTAGGTTATCCTCATCAAGCAAGGTGAGTGAAGCCATGTTCACATGTATCATTTTTCCCTGGAGTCTCTGCTTTACCTTGGCTTCTTCTCGAGCTTGTCTAATTTTTTCTTTGGCTAGCTCCTTCTTTTGTTTTAGAAGATGCTCTTGTGCGAGCATTTCTTGGGTCAGGGGTCCGTGTGACACGTATCCTTCCATTTCTATTCCTCAATGGTTTCAATTCGTACTGTCCCTTGAGGGGTGATTTCAGACACTCTAAAAGGTCCTAACCCTCTGTATTTGAGTTTCTTTTTCTTGGTGCTTCCAACACCATACATGAGGACGAGGTCCCCCTATTTCCAGTTCCTTGTGTTTCAAGTTATGGTCAAACCAACGTTTTCTTCTTAGTTTCTCAACCATAAGACCATGTGATGCAATTAGCCTGTTTCATCAAGTTTTTTCAAATCAAGCAATCTCTCGGCTAATGCATTTTCAGTAAGTCTTTCTTATACTGCAATTCGTAGGCTTGGAACTAAAAACTCCATCGGCATTACCGCATCAATGCCATAAGCTAGACGGAAGGGAGTATATCCCGTCCCTACCTTATACGATGTACGATAAGACCATAGAGTTGCAGTCAGCTTGTGTTCCCAATCCATGCGACTGGCTTTAAGGTTTTCGTCAAGATAGCACGTAAAATCTTATCGATGCTCTCTGCTTGACCATTTGCTTGTGGGTAATAAGGTGATGATTTGCGATCTACTACAAGGAATCCTGTACGTAAGTGTTCAATCACCTCATTAATGAAATGTGAACCCCGGCCACACTGACTAATTCAAGTGGGTAGCCAAATCTAGAAATGATTTGTTCAATAAGAACTTGGTTGTGGTTCGAGAATCGACTGGTATAGAGGCCCTCGCCTCTGTCCAATTTGTGAAATAATCTGTGGCCACGATCACATATCAGGCTTTGTGACGGATGCGCTACTGGACTAATGGGTGCAACAAAATCAATCCCCCATTTCTCAAAGGGTTGCCTTACAACTACAGGGGTGAGTGGCATCCTATCTTTTTGTTGTGGAGCAGCAAATCTCTGACATTCCTCACATCTTTTCACAAACTCTATGGCGTCCCCGAATAACATAGACCACCATAGGCCCACTTGAAGCACCTTGTGAGTTGTAGCTTCTCTAGCAAAATGTCCTCCGGTGTGCTTCTTCTAATACCATGACAAATTCATCTTCTCGCACACATCTTCTTAGGATATCATCCTTGCCTAGATTATATAATTCTCCAACAATCAATTGATAAGGTGTGGCTAGCTTAATAAGCCGACACATTTTATCCTTGTTCAAAGGTCGATCTTGCGAAAAACCATGAGCTATATAGTCTGAAATCTCCTCACTCCACTCAAGCACCATGTCAAGCTAGAACAGACAAGCATCTAGAAGGTCATCATCAATGCCAGTTGTAGATTCTCCGTTTGGAATTCTAAATAGATGGTCGGCTAACACATGTTATGTTCCCTTTTGCATTGTGACCGTAAGACGAATTCCAGGACCAGAAGCAACCAGCGTGTGATTCTTCCTGTGGTGCAAGGCTTCTTCACAAAAAATAACAAGGCCTGATGGTCCACGAAGAATACAAACTTGTTGGTAATGTCAATATTTCTTTATAGCATAAACCATGGCCAACCCTTCACGCTCCATAGTGGTGTAGTTTATCTCTGCATCGCTTAGTTGACAACTTGTGAAGCAAACTGGGTAATCTAATTTGAATTCCCCAAGTTGCACCAATACGCATCCTATTACAAAATTCAATGCATCGATGTGCACGTGGAATACAAGATCCTAGTTAGGTGGCCTTAGAATAGGTGCACTTGCCAGTGCTTTCTGCAACTTATCGAATGCTTCTTGGCATTTCTTAGTCCATTCAAAGACCATGATTAGTCTATATAATGGTCTGGAGATTTCAGCATAGAATAAGATGAAATGACGATGATACGCAACGTGGCCCATAAACCTCTGTACACCTTTGTAGCTGGTTGGTGGGGGTAATTCCAAGATCAATTTTACCTTGCTCTCATCCATGGAAATACCATTTTTAGACACAATGTGCCCTAAGATTACACCGTGCTTGGATATACGATATAATTGACATCGCTCAAACACCTTTCTCAAGCAAGCCAAATGTTTAGTCCAGCATGAGTGTGCACACAGATCATCAATGAATACCTCCAGCCACTTTTGCAAGTAGTCCTCAATCATTGGAAGGTTTCTAGGGCATTGGTGAGGCCAAAAGGCATAACCTTACAAGTATATGTTCCCCACATCGTATTGAAGGCTGTTTTGTGCTGGTCTTCTGGTGCTATGGACATTGATTATAACCTAAAAACCCATCTAAGAATCTGTACGCTTCTTCACTTGCTACCCATTCCAATACATGTTGAGTATACGACAATGGGTAGTGTTCTTTCCTGGTGACTGCATTGACCTTTTTGAGATCAATGCAGACCCTCAATTTCCCATTCTTTTTTGGCATGATCACGATCACAATTGGTGTGAGAGCCAATCAGTGTGCTTGATTTCATAGATGAAATCCGCAGCAATGAGTTTATCAATTTCCTCCTTTACAATTGCTGCATATTTCAGGTTCATCTGGTATGGATTTTGCCTAGATGGTCTTGATCCGTTCATGATCGAAATCGTGTGTTAAACCACCTCGGGTGGTACACCCTTCATTTCAATGTATTTCCAAGCAAGGAAATCCTTGAATTCTTTGAGGAGAACAATGACTTCTTGTTCTTTAGCCGCAGTTAAGTCCTTAGCAATATAGATAGGTTTGGGATCCTCCCTTGGCTCTGCAAGATCAACCTCCTTAACTTCAGCTAGATTATCGTAGGATGTGGATTGACCATCTTCCTTTACTCTTTTAGCCATCAATTGGACCACTTTTTGTTCGTCTCAATGGTGTATGTTTTAAAATGGTATGGCACTGAGAGTAGGTCTGGCATGTCATCCTCCTCATCTTTTTCTTGAGCCATTGCCTTCTTAGCCTCGCGCTCAGCTTTAGCCAAGGCCTTGTTTCATTTTCTTCATCCTACCTTTGTGAGTTTAGGCGCTTCCAACTCTTGAGGTATAATCTTCTCATTTTCCTTCCAGGGTTATCTTACTCAATTCTTCACCCCAGTTCTTAGAAAACTCCTCGTGCACCTTAGTGACCTTGAGATATCTTAGCCACTGGGCATCCATGGGTTTACTTCGTTAATAGGGCATTTTGTCGAGTGATATACCTCTTTTGTTTACACCATCTCTTGAGGCGTTGGGTGCTGTTGGGCGGCCTTGTGATCTAGAACCTTCTTTGTTGAAGGCTTCATCCTCTATTTCTTCTTCTCTTGGTTTCACATCTTCTTCTTCTCTTGGTTTCACATCTTCCATGCGCACTAAGGTGGTAGGAATTTTTCTTGATTCAACGTATTGGGTTCCTCTGGAAGGTAACACATCTATAGTAGTGTCATGTAGGCTGTAATGCCTGTGACCGACGGCAGACTGGATGGCCATGTCCGGGGTACAGTGGGAGAGGACGCCCATGCGGAGTCATGGGCGGCGAGGCTAGTGTGGACGGCAGGCCACACACTATATAGCCTGGGGGATGAGGGGCAATCCTCATTCTTCCTCTATGGCTGGGTGGTGAGCCAGAGGCCGTCCCCTCCTGTGGTAATGCCCGTAGCGGCGTTACGGATATCTAACACTGGTATCAGAGCGTGGTTCGATGGGATCGTCAGAGTCCGCACGTGACCGGGGGACCGGAGCCCACTCGATGGTTTTCAACCATTCATCTCCTTATCCTTATCTCCAATGGAGTGTGTGGAGGGAGGCGGCCAAGACAGAATGGAAGGGAAGAACTCTCTCTCTCCCCGTCACACACAGCAAGTCTCCACTCCACGCAGGTAAGCAAAGCAATTTTCGTTTTGTTTTGTTTTTTTTCTCTGTGTTGAATGGCTGCGAAGGAATCGTTGAATCCTTTGTGTGGAAGGGGGGGGCGCAGACCAGCCCCACGAAAGCTTTGAAACACACGACTGTGTGTGGGGGTGGGGCGGCGAAAACCGGGGCTGAAAAGCTAAATTAACTCTGCGTTGTGTGGGGGGGCGAAGACGAGCCCCACGAAACGCCACCAGCAACATGCCGATGTCCGGCAAGAGCAGCTCACGCGGAATGTCCAGGCGCGGCAGCACACAGCACCGACATAGTGAAGCTCCACAAGGAGAGCATAGGTGTCCAGCAAGAGCAGCGCAGAGCTCGTGTGTAAGGGGGCGAAGGCCAGCCCAGACCCGGCGACCTGTGTAGAGAGCGGGGGGGGCGCCTTTGCCTGTGCGACTTGGCCTGCGTAGCCAGCCAGGCCAGTCAGCCAGGCCAGCCGGCGCGATGGCCAGCCAGGCGGCGGCGGCAGCGGCCAAAGCAGCCACAACGGCCAGCCACGACCAGCCAACCAACTAGCAGGCGGCCAGCCACCAGCGCTGCAGGCGGCCAGAAAAAGAAAAAAATAGAAAAAAAGAAAAGGGTTAAAAAACCATTTATTTCTTTTAATATATTTTCATTATTCATTTTTATAAAATTAAAAATGAGAAAATTTCAAACGAATCCTCTCTCGGAAGGGGAGGAAAGATAATCCCCTCAAGGGATAATCCCGGCAAGGCACAGCCTCTCGATCATTTTTATTTTTGTTATGAAGACTTTGGGAGCGTAGCCTCGCCAGATTTCAATTTACACTTTTGCGAACGTCGTCTTGCTAGAGTCAAAGTTTTTGTTCGGACAAATTTGTGTTTGTTTTGTAGTGACAAACAAATGTGTTCTTCTGTAGACACACCTTCTCTCAGTGTCACCACTCAGGTCTAGTCCGGAGTGACTTGGTCCTAGTTCGAAGTGAATTGAGGGTAGCACATGTGGTGATCACACATTTGGTTCAGAGAGACTAAATTTAAGCTGAGCATAGACTTAGTATTGACCATCAAAGTCACGTAGTTTGGCTATAGTGTAAATCTAAAACTGCGGTGTGTTTTACTTGGGCTAAGAGGACCGGCAATGGCGTGGGTCAGTTGTGCCCAAATTACACGAAGTGCTTATCACGAGAAATCAAGGTAAGCCTAATTGAGCCGTAGTGCTCATAACCCTTCACAATCTTTTAACAGTTGCTAGACGATTGTGATAAACTTTGGCAAATGAGAACCATGTACAAGCGTAGTCTTGATGTGGTTATGCCTTGTATCCAAACAAGTTGCTTACTGTTTGTAGCAACAAGAGAGCCTTGGCCCGTAGAGGCAAGCTGGCCCTTGTTGGTAGTAACAAAATAGTGTCACTACTTGGGCCTAGAGAGTGGTGACTAGTTTGATTTAGTCACGTAGATTGCCTTGTCAAAGTAATCCCTAAGGTGTGTATTACTTGGGATAAAGGGGCTAGCAGTGCTGCTAGCAGTACTCAATTGAATGGTTTATCTAGGAGTACTAATCTGAGGGATTAACATATGCCTAGATAATAATAGCAGATTTAGGATTGATATGTAGGAATCAAAGGTAAATCTGAAGGGGTATAGTCTTGAGATGTAATGCTCAATGCCCTTATAGAAGTTGATCGACGAAGAGAACTGTTCTTAAACTTACTAGCATGGTTTTCTCTTCTTTTTATTGCCATGCGTCGACATCCCACTGCTCGAGAGTTTGTGGTGATCTTTCGAGGGGGGAAAGAGCCTTTTTATATGTCACATCAATTGGTTTGGTGGTAATTTGATGGTATGGGACATTAAATTCTCACGGAATCGATTGTAGTCTTGGTGGAATGGGACGCCAAGGCTTGTGCATGTAACTTGACTCTTTGGCAGGTCTGTATGTACACTTGTCTGTGGTGATAAAGTGTGCAAGATAAAATTTGAACTTTGAAAATTACCAAATATAGCCATAAGTTGGGATAAAACCCAGTTACAGAGTTCGGAGAAGCTCTAGGTAGCAAGACCATGATGGTGTACTAGTGCTAACAGAGTGATTTAGTTCCGGAGTGATCTAAATCTAGAGGTTAGCAGTAAGACTAGTTTGGTTGGACAGTTTCATGCATGGGGGGCGCCCTATAGCATTTTGTAAGCGTAGTCTTGCCTATGTTCAACATAAGTGTGCGATTATGAGCACATTTTAGTTGCTACCATATGAATTTGGGAAATATATTACTTTCCTACATAAGCAATTGTAATATTGCATGATAGGCTATTTTGCTGACAAAGTTCATGTGCGTGTAAACCCTATAAGTGTATGACCCCTGGGGAATGAGTGGAGCTAGAGTGCTCTCCAGTACATTAGCTTCTGTGCTAATGACATGATACAAAATCAAGGTATGAAATTTGCCTTGGGGTTTTGGTTGAAATACCAAATCACGGCTTGCGTGAGTACTACTAGACATTTGCTTACCAATGACTTCCCCAGTTAATGGCACGTCGGATTGCCCGTAGCGGCGGTCGAGCTCGACCGGACACGTGGGAGAAATATGCTAATTACTCCATTGACGACGGGTACTTACTTTACAAGGGTAGAGTATGTGTACCAACTATTGGTGACTTTCGGGCCCAAATTCTTAAAGAAAGTCATGATAGTCCAAGTGCGGGTCATCCTGGGATTCAGAAGACCTATGCACTAGTAAAAAGACAGTTTTATCGGCCTAGTTTGTTTAAGGACGTCCAGACTTATGTGCTGAAATGCAGTAAGTGCCAGGTCAATAAACATGAATGTCTTAAGGTTGGACGACTACTCCGTTCGCTGGAGATTCCTCAAGGGAAATGGGAAAGCATTTCCATGGATTTCATTACCGGTTTACCCAAGACGAGTCGAGGGAATGACTCGGTGTGGGTGGTAGTGGACAGGTTAACTAAAATGGCAAAGTTTATTGCCACGAAGAAAACTGTAAAAACGCCAAAGTTGGCAAAACTCTTTATTGAACATCTCTACAAGCTATATGGCCTGCCCGAAGCAGATATAGTGTCGGATAGAGATAGAAAGTTCAACAGTCATTTTTGAAGGAAAATCTTCAAAAAGTTGGATACTACTCTGAGTATGAGTACGGCAGATCATCCGGAGTCTGATGGTCAAACTGAAAGAGTTAACCAAATTCTAGAGGATATGTTGTGTTCTTATGTTAGTAAGAAGCAATCTAATTGGGAAGAGTACTTGCCCTTATTGGAGTTTGCCTATAACAGCTCCAAACACTCAGCAACTGGATTTACACCATTCATGTTAATGTATGGATTCCAGCCGAGATCTCCGATGGCTGTAGGCCTAGAAAAGGAGAAGATTCAATCTGTCAAGGATTTCCTTGAAGATATGAATGATATGCTCAGAGCCGCACGTGAGAGCATTCGTAGCGCTCAGGATCGCGCTAAAACTTATGCAGATAAAGGACGAAGAAAGGTGACCTTTGCAGAAGGTGACTTTGTATTCCTCAAGGTTCCTGCGCAGTCAGAAACCATGAAAACGGGAAAGTGTGATAAACTTTCTCCGAGATATTGTGGTCCTTTTAAAATCCTTAAGAAGATTGGGGACGTAGCATATAAACTTGAGTTACTGGAGAGTTCTCAAGTCCATCCTGTCTTCCATGTCAGTAAACTGAAGAAATCAGTTCACGGGTTAGAGAACGCAGTTTCTCCAGAGATTTTGGTGGACTTGATGGAGCCACCAAAGATACCACATGAACCTGAAAAGATTCTAGAGTATCGTGACAGACAAACCCGACATAAAGTGTACCAGGAGGTACTTGTTAAATGGACAGATAGGGATGAGGTGGTAACTACCTGGGAACACCGTAGTGCAATTTCCAAAAGGTTTCCCCAGTTTGTTTTCGAGGACGAAAACTCTTCTTAAGGGGGGGGGGTAATGTCACGTAGGCTGTAATGCCTGTGACCAACGGTAGACCGGATGGCCATGTCCGGGGTTCAGTGGGAGAGGACGCCCATGTGGAGTCATGGGCGGCCAGGCTAGTGTGGACAGCAGGCCACACACTATATAGCCTGGGGGATGAGGGGCAGCGGCGTTACGGATATCTAACAAGTAGCAAGCACATGCATCCAATTTTCACTAAAATCCCATGGTGGAACTGATGCATACATTGCGGCCTCTTCCTCTTCCCATGAATTCTCCTCCATTGGTTGGTAAACTTGTAGGGACGTGGTTCATTCGGTGGTGACTGAATCATTTCCAAACAATTTTCCTTCCATTGGGTGTGCCTTCCATGTTTGTAGATTGATCTTCAGAATCTGCGAGTCCTTTCTTGATCTAACGCCCAATCATGCACCAATTTGGCTTCCCTCATGAAAGGTCTACCCAAGATAATGTCGTATGAATCCGATTGGCGCAGGAAGTCCATTACAACAAATGTATGATGGTAGCAGAACAAAAATAACTTAAGTCTTAAGTTTTTCAATAGCCCCATGGGTCTTGAGGATGTTCTGTCTTCCATTTTGACGATTAGATCTGCTCTTTCCATTTACCCCAGTTTTCCCAACATCATTTGGTGACCCTCAGTCCTCCGTCCAGGATAGCCAGTGCTTGGTATCCGTTATGGTGAATTGGGATTGATTTGTATCATCACTCTCATAATACCGGCCCAGTTGATTGACAAGTATTTTGACGAATCTGGCAGTTCCCTCCTCCTCATGCACTAGTTTTTTCTCTGCTAGAGGTGACTGGCTCTCCTCTGCAGTGGACATATGTTTTAATCTTCCCTCTACCCAATCCTTGATATCTTCCCATAATTCTGGCGTACTGCGTAACAATGGTCCCAACGGCATTTTGACGGTGGTGTACAGTATGGCTGTGAGACTACCTATGTCTCTAGGCTCCTTGGCAAGTGAGGGTTCCTTCCATGTGTTTGTTGCATATTCAACCCTAGGGAATGAATGGATGGACAAATCTTGCTTTGCTTCCTCAAACATTCTTGCCATTAAGGTCACTGTGAATCCCTTCTTCGGATCCTTCTAGAATTGGAGTAGGCACCTCCAATTTCCTTTCCTTTATCAGCTCGTTTCTTGGATACACTATATCCCTATCCTTGTTAGCCCTTAATTTGGCTTTGTGATTTTGTTGGCACTCTTGGCACTCCTCAACCAAGGCCTTAGCTTCTTCAAGCTTCCTTATTTCTTCGTCAGCGTTTGGATATTCTCCAATCCCCTTGGGGGTTGATGGTCTCTCCTTTGCTGTTTCTTGGGCATGCTTATCCTGTTTCGGCTTGTGGCAACTCAAGCATATTGTCCTCATATTCGATTGCGAGCTTACAGCACATATCTAGAGTAGCCGGTCAGGCTAACACTAGATAATCACGCATCTTATACTCAAAGAATTTCAAACTAGCAAGCACTAGGACCTTTGTATTGGGGCCTAGTTCCTCATTACACCTCCCATTGATAGGTCCTAGTGTGGGGGAGAATGGATGGGAACAACTTTCTAGTGCTTAACTATGACACCCTTGGTGAACTACTCTGCTTTTTTACCAACACATCCCTCTAGAAGGACCATGGCTAGAAAGTGAGGTTTTGCATCAACAAAGGTTAATAGATATTGGTAAAGATAGTTAAAAAGACAACAATATCTAGTGTAGGAGGGTATGGATGGAACACAACTCACTTCATGCAATCATGCATACATTCCCATTTGATGGCAAGCCTGAAGTATGCTTAAAAATGTACATGTAGATGACACTTTAAATGTTTGTTGAACAAGTGGTATCAAAGTATTTTATATTAGAAGCATGTTGTAGTTTGATGAAAGAAATTATGAAAAATGTGCACTGAGGTTTGCTCAATTTATAGATTTTTCTTACTTTGTGTGTGTGTGTGTGTGTGTGTGTGTGAGAGAGAGAGAGAGAGAGAGAGAGAGAGAGAGAGAGAGAGAGAGAGAGAGAGAGAGAGAGAGAGAGAGAAGGGGGATTAACACAATCTTGTTGAAGGGCTAGTAAGCATGTTGATGAATGGGCACTTTCCATGAAAAGAGTCCATTGGCCATCCTCATAGGTTATGCAAGGGTAGGAGAGCCAAAAGTGGAAACTGATCCTAGAAACAAAAACACATAGGGATGAAATTTGACACTTTGCAATCGGGTTCTAAGCCCATTTTAACCTTCAAAAGAAAACCAACTCAAAATTTTGGGTTTCAAAAGAGGCTTATTGTGTTTCACCTTGAAGGCCAAGGTACCATGTAGGCCTTCAGTTTTGAAGTCCAAGGCATAATGCAAATTTCAGACCTGAACTATAGTTGATCTATCAAAGATTCATTACTTATCTTGGTGATGGTGTTTATTTAGCTATCTTTGATTGGAAAATTTGGCCTTACAAGGCTTTTTAAAGTCTTATAGGGGCTACTATAAGCTTTGTGTAACTTATGTGTTTAAGTAGCCTCCTAAGCTTTAGCCCAAGGGTAGCGCCCGTACCTCTAAAAAAGAGAGGTGTGGGGTTCACGAATCCAACCATTGCGATAGATGTGATTTGGTACACCCTCTCTTGCATTAATTAAACTTGTGTGTTTGAGTTAAGCTATGATTTTTTCTGCATGAGAAGATCCATTCAGTAGGGGGGGTGATGAAAACAATGGCCATACTTGTTGATCTGGTGTAGTGGTTTTAGAGGAGACGCTCAAGAGAGTAGGGGAGAAAACCAATGAGTAATAGAAACTCAAACTTTGGTGTCGTGGTAGGGGAGAAAACCAATCAGTAATAGAAACTCAAACTTGAACCCAAACGGAACAGTTTGATTGAGCCTTTGTCCCAATCAGTAATAGAAACTCAAACTTGAACCCAAACGGAACAGTTTGATTGAGCCTTTGTCGCCTTGTCCCCCAAGCTCACGTGTCTCTTCTTTGGAATACTCTGGAGTATGGTGTGAAGCTACTTTAGAAAAAGTGCAGACAGACGAGGCTATAAATTGAGGGGCTGTGGGCGAAACAGAGCAGCTGCAGAGGTTCGCTAGCCACATTAGTTAGTGCAGAGTGCACATGCGAAGAGCTTAGCGTTTCTCCAACACAATTACATCTCGCTCTGCACTGCCCTGCGTAGAATTACCTGATTTGCCACCATGTTTGTTGAGCGCTTTCAAATCGAGAGCCCTAACGTTAGCTATTCACCCGATTGCATTCACTCAGTCTACCAATACCACACCACCGAGCTCACACACGAGCAGCGTGGAGGGCGTTATGAGTGGGTGGTGAAGCCCACTGCTGTGGAGTACGAGTTCAAGACCGATACCCGTGTTCCCAAGCTTGGGTATGTAGCATTAATTACCCCCATAATCTGTTTTGGACTTTCAAGCTAGCTATTAAGCTTAAACCTTCTAATTTCTTGTTGCGGAGTCTGATATTTTAGTGTGATGCTCGTGGGTTGGGGTGGAAACAACGGTTCCACTCTCACAGCAGGAGTGATTGCCAACAGAGAGTAAGCTCAAATATCTCGTTTTGCAGCTTGGTTTCTAGCAGCTAACTTGATTTAACTGTAGAGTAGAAAGTTCAGTGATGTAGTTATGGCGTAGCTGCTGTGACCTTCACAGTTCCTGATATATGTATATATTTCAACAGAGGCATATCTTGGGTCACCAAAGAGGGGGTGCAGCAAGCAAACTATTTTGGGTCTCTGACTCAGGCATCCACTTGTCGTATAGGCTCCTTCAATGGAGAAGAGATTTATGTTCCTTTTAAGAGCCTTCTGCCCATGGTAAGGGAGGTTACAGTTTCGCAATGTGGTCCTTTGCTTACAATGGTTCTAATGTCCTGAATATTTTGTACGCATAACGATGCTGGTCTGAAGCTAGGGTGCTGCATGATTGCAGGTGGATCCCAATGACATCGTGTTTGGTGGGTGGGACATCAATGGCATGAACTTGGCAGACGCCATGGCCCGAGCCAAGGTGTTGGAGATGGACTTGCAGAAGCAGCTGAGGCCCTACATGGAGGGGATGGTGCCCCTGCCGGGCATCTACGACCCGGACTTCATCGCTGCAAACCAAGGGGAGAGAGCCAACAACCTCATCAAGGGCACCAAGAAGGAGCAGGTGGCCAAGATCGTACAAGACATCAGGTAAGTGCACCTTGCAAGTAATTTGGGGGTTGATGATCGGCAAGAACTCGCTCTTTTTCTTGACTTGCTCTTTGCATTGAGATGCAATAACCTTATATAGTAGAAATTTGCGCACGCATGCTTACATATACACACACCTCCCAGGGAATTCAAGGCCAAAACCAAGGTGGACAAGGTGGTGGTGCTGTGGACTGCGAACACAGAGCGCTACAGCGATGTGATAACGGGACTTAACGACACCAAGGAGAGCCTGTTCAAGTCCCTGGATGCAGGGGAGCCCGAGATCTCCCCCTCCACCCTCTACGCAATCGCCTGCATTCAGGAGCAGGTCCCTTTCATCAACGGCAGCCCTCAGAATACCTTCGTCCCTGGTATTTTGATTAATCAGCCGGAAGCTGCCCAAATACATATTTTGATAATTACAAGATCTCAGGCTTTACTATAGATTATTATAGAAGATCCTATCGTGTTGATTGTTTTTGCAGGGCTTATCGACTACGCAATCTCTAACAACAGTCTCATTGGAGGAGATGATTTCAAAAGTGGGCAAACCAAAATAAAGTCTGTACTTGTGGACTTCTTAGTTGGTGCGGGCATTAAGGTAGAGATCCATCCTTAATTCTGGTCTTCTTAATGCAGGCAAATCAAATCATTAGATATACTGCAATGATGCAGGAATGAGCTAGGGGGTGGGAGCTAGTTTTGAGTAAGCTTAGTTTTGATGATGATGACGGATGGATGGATGATGTGATGATGCCTTCTTCTTAATGTTGATGTAGCCAACCTCCATCGTGAGCTACAACCACTTGGGCAACAACGACGGCATGAACTTGTCAGCCCCGCATACATTCAGGTCCAAGGAGATCTCCAAGAGCAATGTGGTGGATGACATGGTCTCCAGCAACGCCATCCTGTACAAGCCAGGCGAACACCCTGACCATGTGGTAGTCATCAAGGTAAGCTAGCTGTATGCGTAGCCCCATAAATTTAATTATTATTGCGTCTTGTCGGAAACGATTGTGTGACCGTTGGATAGGAACGACTAGTAGTAGCCGAGATGGAACCACATGTTGCCAGTGGCAGCAGCAGCAGAGGTGAGGTGTGCTTACATGCATCGCATCCCAGTTCGTCGATTCGAACCTCAGTTTTTGTGTGACTCTTGGATAAGAACGACTCATAGCAGCGGCGATGGCACATTCTGCCGAAAATGATTGTGAGAAATAGAAATAGCTCTCCTGTGTACTCTCATTATTTTTAGATTTTGTTTATTTTGTGGCAGTATGTACCCTATGTTGGAGACAGCAAGCGGGCCATGGACGAGTACACCTCCGAGATCTTCATGGGTGGGAGGAACACCATCGTGCTGCACAACACTTGCGAGGACTCGCTGCTGGCAGCCCCCCTTATCCTGGACCTGGTCCTCCTCGGAGAGCTGCTCACACGCATCCAGCTCAAAAAGCAGGGAGAGGTACACACATCGATCTCGATCATCTCCTTCTCGATGAAGCTCATGAGAGCAGCATCGCCCATTATTCAGCTAAGGCTTTGCTGATTTCTGGTTTGATTCTAATCCAATCTATTGGCCGCGCAGGACAAGTTCCAGTCCTTCCACCCTGTCGCAGTCCTTCTGAGCTACCTTACCAAGGCGCCCCTTGTAAGTGTGTTCTTCGTTCAAGCCCATGACGACGACGACACGCCTCTCTGGACGAGAGTTTTTACTCTGATGATTGATATGCTTTCATCGCTCGATTTTCAGGTTCCTCCGGGAGCGCCTGTCATCAACGCCCTCGCAAAGCAGAGAGCCATGCTGGAGAACATTCTGAGAGCTTGCATTGGACTGGCCCCTGAGAACAACATGCTGCTCGAATACAAGTAAGCGCTTGCTATATAAGAGCCCGAAGGCTTCACTGCAAACCTACCTTGTAAACGCTGACACCAAAGAAATGGTGCATCTAAGCTATGAGCTAACTTCATTATCCGTGTAATGAAAGCGTTAAACCAACCTTTTCGCCCAGTAAATTTTCATTACATACATAGTAATGAAAACTACATGGAGACCCAAAATACTTAGGAAAAGCTCTATTTTTTCCTCGTTTGCATTTTAACTACATATCATTGCCTACGTTGAATCTTCGTATTTCTTCTCTATCACAACTAAAATACAGCAAAAATTATGTACGAACGCAAATTTGTCACATGAAAATTGAGCTTTCCAAGGTCTTCTATCAATATTTGAACTAAATAATGATAATATTACAGCCTCTTCATAGTTAAGCCTTTAAAGGAAATTCAATTGTGAAAAACTGCTTTCTTCAAGGGTCTAGATGGAGGCCTTATGGTGCTTGAATTGAGATGAAACTTTCAAAAAAAGATGGCATGCACAATGGGAGGTACACCCTGAGACCATATCTTGCAGAACCATCCTCTTGAACCTTGTCTTCAGGCTAATTATTTGGTATTGATAGAGAGGAGTTTGCTAATTTACACAACGGTCACTTTGATGGGATTCCCCATAGCATTGTCTGCTAATACATGACGGTCATTTATGCATAAAACTTATCCTGGTTATATGCACAACTTTGATGGGATTCCACATAGCATTGTGTAGTATAAAGCGGAGTTTCATTTGGAGTCAAGAGCATTTTTATGATTTTGTGGGGTAATTTGCAATATAAAGCCATATATAAGGCCATCCATTCCATAAACCTAATATATTCAAACAAGAACAAACAAGAACAAGCCATATTCAATACATCTTAAAGAAGGGAAGTTAAACGGGCAAGTGGAAGATGTAGGCAGATATCATTGCACATCCCAACACTTTAGTACACTCACACTGAAGGAATACAAGGTCTGAAGAAAGTGAAGGTGAGAGTGAGAAGGAGCCCACAGTAGTGGATAGGTTGGCATGAATTTTATAAAAGCAGGTGAGTCCTATGTTGATTCTTTTATTTTATAAAAATAGGTTGAGTCCTATATTGAATCTGCAGAATCCCATTGTATATGTGAGTGAGGGTGATGCATGTTACTACTATGATGAGAGACTTGGGAAGGACTCTATGGCGCCTACTGGAGTTTATGAACGATGTATATGCATGACATGTCATGGATGACTATTGGGATGTCGCAAAAGTGGATACAAAGAGTGGCACCAATGCACTTAATCAGATTTTCGTTGTGGCCTCCCAACTAATCTCCACTGTAAAGAACATGCACAGCCTTAACGCCGTATGATCCCCTCCATACCCAACCTGAGCACTAGCTCATTGGGGTACCGTCGTCCAAACCAATACAGTATGTACAAGGCCCCTGAGAAGCCAGCCCTACAACACCAGCAGGAGCTTCATGTAGAAAATATCTCTCCTTAGCCACATAGCATCTGGACTAGCACCCACCATATGCATCCAATGTTCCCCATATCCCCTCCATACCCAACCTGAGCACTAGCTCATCGGGGTACCGTTGTCCAAACCAATACAGTATGTACAAGGCCCCTGAGAAGCCAGCCCTACAACACCAGCAGGAGCTTCATGTAGAAAATATCTCCCCTGAGCCACATAGCATCTGGACTAGCACCCACCATATGCATCCAATGTTCCCCATATCCTCTCTCAACTTGAGCCACAACGGATAGTACAACCCCTTGGAAGACCAGAGCATCCAAGGAAATGAGTAGGAAGTCTCTAGCAGGCATCCAATAAGTACACCACCTGTCAGTTCCTAATCCACTTGATCGCTGCTACCAAAATTCCCATGCTCTAGTAGTAGAGCCCACTTCTGCCTGCTTGCCTCAGGCCTAACCAGGGTACCATCTAAGAGGGTTGGCCACCTGAACCCTCCAAGGAATCTCGCCCATCCCCTAGAATCATAAGAGAAGTGTCAGCTTATATCTTCAAGCCTATCCAAACCCTCTCCACAAGGAAGGGCCATCATCATCATCAGTCCCCAGCTGCCAATCTGCACACAATCCCCTCAGTTTGATCTTTAACTTCAATAAGGTTCTACTGCAACCACACACTAGCTTATTTATATCTTCAAGCCTATCCAAACCCTCTCCACAAGGAAGGTCCATCATCATCATCATCAGTCCCCAGCTGCCAACCTGGACACAATCCCCTCAGTTTGATCTTTACCTTCAATAAGGTTCTATTGCAACCACACGTGTTCCCTTACAGATAGCCTCTATAGGGACCTAGCTCAATATGGCCAACACCCATTTGCAATATAACTGGGACTCCAACCAACCATAAGATCCCCTTTCCAAGTCCACCTCCTAGGAGCAAGTATTGTCCTACTCGACCTCACAGCCTTTGAAAGACAGTGTTGTATGCAATTGAGTTCCAATCATTTGCCTGCATTAAAGAAGAAATGTTAGCCTTGATCTGGCAAGTAACTCAAGCCTTTCTCCTTGGAGGCCGCAAACAACAAATCATTCCTTGAGTTCCATATTTTCCTTGAAGAAATGTTGGCCTTGATCTGGCAAGCAAGCCTTTCTCCTTGGAGGCCCCAAACAACAAATCATTCCTTGAATTCCATATTTTCCAGAGGCAAGTGAACCTGACAGCTATAAAAAGAACATTGCTCTCATGTGCAGGACTAACTGATTACCCAACAGCCAGTTGGACCAAGAAATATAGCATCCAAATACATAACTACAATATCTCGACATTTTGGCCCACACTGGCCTCAATGTACGACAACTCCATATCCATGCCACAAGTCTTCTATACTGAAGTTGCATCTAGGATGTATACTCGCAGCAAATCCCCCTTTAAGAACCTTCAAGCCTTTAGGAAGAGTCCCAACCAGAGCTTCCAAAGGAAAATAATCATCTGCATGGGAGATCAGAATGCCAGATGCAACAAAACCCTTAAAGATAAGAATTTACAAGAAAAGTTCACCCTCCAAAGTTTATTCCGCCTAGTATAGTCCTTCTCTGTCAATATTAGTAGGTGTTTGTACAGACCTGCAGCCATAGGTTTCCCAAGAGGGGGAGATCCACCTGACCACACACATCCAGCATCCAGTGAACTTTCCAAGAATCCCAATTAAAGCACATATTAAGTTAATTAAAGTTCCTCAAAACTGTCTTCGGTAGCGGCTTATCAAATGTAGAACCTCTATACATTATTATCCATCCTCCTCCTCCAACCAAGCACTGGACCATCCCAAAAATAAGCAATATTCTTAATTCTTAGCTACTCTGACTTGGGTTAAAAAGATGGCGCCACCAGACAATACCCAAGTAAGGAATTTCCCGAGCACCATGCTATGTTTAGCCATCCTGGCTTTTGTATGAATTTGTAGGTTAAGTAATGCCTAACCCTCCGCATTCGTTAGGTTTGCAGCCTTTATTATCTTCCACAAGAGGACTACTAGGCCTCGGTCCACTACACACCTTCCACTTGCCCGGCCTTCTCTCTTTCTCCTCTATTTCCCTCATCCTATCAAGCCTGAGGTTTCAATTCCTCATGATTGAGCGGATCTGCCCGATGATGGCGTGGCTATTCCGCAAGCACAAGCTTCGGGAGAGAACGATATCCTTCCGTTGAAGATTGCAGACCACAGCCTACAGCCCAACAATACTGGGCATGAAGCAGATGAAGAGGGCGCAGTGACCTACGATGTTTGTTAGTCTTGCGGACTTGCTTTGTCTCTACACCAAGAATGGGATAAATGTGATGGTCCTCACGGAGGTAACTCTAAAATGCGTTGTTGTCGTGTGCATGCACATGGATATGCCTAATCCAAGGCTAATCCCTAGAGTCATCCAACCAGGGTAAGGGGGCTAAGAATAACAAAGACACAAAAGAATAAAAAGAAAAATTCTCTAGGTCAATCGGGCTATAAGAAAGATTCCACGCCCAAGAAAACACGCGAGGAAAAATCTAAGGAGGGCATCACTAGAGGTTACCTCCAGCCGGATGAACAAACACGGTACACAAGGCAGAGAACTGTTTTCTCTTCTAGCACACTGTGTGGGACACTAAGTGGCTGACTTTTCACCCACTTCCACAGTAGCAACTGTAGCATCCACATCCACGCCTCCACCATCAGCCCCTAATATCATTCAACTATTGCCAGCTTTGAATCCAATGCCACTAGTGGTATTTGATGATGATAAGCAGGAGGGTGAAGTTGAGGGACAGAAGAAGGCTCCCATCCGTGCTTTCATGACATTGTGAAGGGATAGCATAGTTTATTATCCTCTTCGACATGAGCATGCCATCTTCGAACCTAACATGCATGACCCTGTCATCTCTCAAATGGGGCATCCTCGACGCGTTAGCAGCAACTATAATGGTTACAAAACTAACGGAGGAGCGAGGCCGAAGGTTGACTGTTCTTGCTCTGCCTCCCTCGGTCAAAGCAAATAAAATGAGTTGTACCTTGGTTCCTTAGCGTTTGGATATGGATAGATTTACACCTAGTCTACGTACACATATCACTCAAAAAGCTCAGTAGGTATAGTTCCAGGTTCAGAAGGCAACATTCCAAAGAGATTTCATTATCTCCCCTCTTTCAAGGTGTGACACGATCCTCACGAGATCTAGTGGTTCAAACAGTATGCACCCATTCTTGATTGGAGATAGGATACTTTCACTATTGTTGAAGGTTTACTTGAGCCCATTGTATACCACTCATTTTCCACATTTAGGCCCAACGAGCCATAAGAAAAGAAGTAGAGTGTGCGTTGATTTATGTTTGCTCTCAGTCTAATGCTATTCAAACAACACCCGCATTGGAGCAGAGGATGGTTGGTCTCCTACCTCAATACAACGACATTATGTTGCAAGATAACCTCCCACACCCAATAGACTTCTGAGGACCATCGCATAGAGTTGGTTCCTCGTCTAAAGCCTCCCAGCAAGTTCCCTTACCACCTTTCTAAGGCATTGGAGGGCGAGTTGTAGTAGCGGTTATCCTAGTTACTCCAGGCTAGATTTATCTGGCCTTCCTCCTCCCCATTTGTTGCTCCCATCTTGTTTGTCCAAAAGAAGGATAAGACCGCATGCTTCTTATGTGTGGATTACAAGGCGCTAAACAAGGTAACGGTTAAGAATAGATTCACCATGCCCAGAATAGAGTACATCTTAGAGCGACTCAATGGTGATAAAATTTTATCTAAGATAAATCTTAAGAGTGGCTACCATCAGATTTGGATCTTTGAGGCCGACATTCCCAAGACCACCTTCAGGATTGAACGAGGCCACTATGAGTTCGTGGTGATGCCTTTTGCACTCACTAGTGATGTTCAACAAGATGACGTCTTGAGTTTTTTGGTATCTCATTGGCAAATGTGTCTTCATATTTTTAGATGATATTCTTATCTTCTCAAGGACTGCAGAGCAGCATGAGCAAGATGCGGCAAAAGTTTTACAACTCATGCAGGACAATGAGTTGTTTATCAATGTTAAGAAAAGTGAGTTTGGAGTATTAAAAATACATTACCTGGGATACATCATTAGCTCATTAGCAGGTATTAGCCTTGACCTTGAAAAGGTACAGGCCAGGCCATACTCAATTGGGATATTCCCAAGACAACCCAAGAAGTCCACTCATTCATGGGTCTTTGTCAAGCCTACAATACACATATGGACAAGTTTTATGGCCTTGTAGCATCTCTCTCACAAACTTCTTCAAGGGCATGAAGACTCGCCAGAAAGTGTCCGTTTACGATCAAGGCTTTAGAGGCATTCCAGGCATTGAAGAAAGTGTCCGTTTACGATCAAGGCTTTAGAGGCTTTAGAGGCATTCCAGGCATTGAAGAAAGTAGCCTTTGCGTCACCAATCTTGAAGTTGGCATCATGGGATGATCCTTTTCAAGGTGATTGCCGATGCAAGTAACCTAGCCGTTGGAACTATTCTCCAACAAGATGGTAGGCTAGTGGCTTATTATAGCCGCAAGTTGAATGCAGCCAAAAAGAATTATTCAGTGTATGCATAACAAAGAGTTATTGGGGGTGATGATAGCTCTTAAGCATTGAAAACATTTCCTTTACGAGAGAGATTTCACAGTTAAGAACGATCACCATGCACTTAAATGGTTGCAGACCATGCCTAGGAAATCCAGATGGAGTTAATTGCTCCAACAGTTTGGGGGAATGATTGAATATGTCCATGGTGAGAACAACCCCATTGCTGATGCTCTAAGTTGTAAAGGCACTATTCAAACTTTGCAAGAGTCCACTGTGCTAGAAATTCAAGGAAAGGACTTAAAAAGCATGAAGAATTTGAAACTCAGTATCACTTGGCCCTCAGTTCAGAACCAAGCCACTAAGTATATAGGACGGTTGGTTGTTTGACAAGAACTACCTATGTGTACTCAAAGAAAAGCACTAAGTGATGCCCATGATTCTCTTGTCAAAGGTCATAGAGGTATCAACATACAATAGAGAAGTTAGAGCCGTCATTTTACTAGTCCAAAATGTGACTGGATGTCTACCAATATGTCCAAACATGCCATATATGTCAAAAAGTGAAAGTTCCACATACGAAACAGGCAGGGTTACTTCACCCTTTGCCTATTCTAGAGAGACCTTTTCACGAGATCAGTATGGACATTGTAGGTCCTCTTCCCACATCATTTGGATGTAGAAACACACAGTGCATGACTATTGTGGATAGATTCAATAAGTTCTACATGCTCATTCCATGCAAGCAGATAACCCCACAGCCGACAACCCCAGAGCCGATAGATTCAATAAGTTCTACATGCTCATTCCATGCAAGCAAACAACCCCACAGCCGAGGACATAGCTTGCTTGTTCATTCAGTTTTGGTACCCCATTGGTGGTTTGCCTCACGCGAGGACAAGCATATCACATAGAGATCCAAAGTTCACGTCCCATTTTTAGAGAGCGTTGTTTGACAACTTTGGGACTAAGTTGCAACTATCCAATGCATCCACAGGCAGATGGCCAAATAGAGATATATAATCAATTGGCCTTTGATGTTCTCAAATCTTAGTACCATGACCAACATTCCAAATGGGAACAGTATCTTTCGTTTTGGTACAGGAAATCTTGAATGATACTCACTCATCTAGTATTGGCCAGGCGTCGTCTGCTGTATGAGGCAGCATTTGGTCACTAATTCTCATCTCTTTTGAGACGAGAGAGGTATTCCCATCCCTAGAGGCCAACAAGACTACCAAAACATTTTTGAAAATCATTGAGTCAGTTGTTAAGGAGCACCTTGCCAAAGCTCAGGAAGTTATACCCAGCAAGCCAACAAATCTAGGAGAGATGTCAATTTTAAGGAAGGGAATTGGATATATCTCCAGATCATGAAGAAACGATTGAAGAAAGTGGGCAAGCTTTGTCACAAGCTTTCATTCCGTAGTTTCGGCCCTTTTCCAGTCATTCAGAAGTTAAGTGATGTCTCTTTGAAGTTAAAGTTACCGAAAAGTTGGACTATGCACAATGTCTTCCATGTTCTTGGTTGAAGAAATATGTAAGCCCAGCATTGTAGGATGTATCAAAAGAACAACCAAACAGATATGATCGATGAGGCAGAAATCATAGAGACAAAACAAGCGGTATGGCTGGACGAAGAGTTCTTTCAGGAGTACCCCCAGTCACATTAGCAGACTACTTTTCATGTTTCTTGGTTGAAGAAATATGTAAGCCCAGCATTGTAGGATGTATCAAAAGAACAGCCAACCAGATATGATCGATGAGGCAGAAATCATAGAGACAAAACAAGCGGTATGGCTGGACGAAGAGTTCTTTCAGGAGAACCCCCAATCACATTAGCAGACTACTTAGAAGCCATGAATGTTAAAAGTTTGAGAATCGTGGTAAGCCATGAATGTTAAAAGTTTGAGAATCATGGTAAGCCTAGTGTGCTAATCACATATTAACCATATTCTTAAAGGAGGCTCATAGTAATCAAGAAACTCCATAATGTTAATTGTACGCTAGTGAGAGTAGACAAGATAGACACACTCAACACCTTGTATTTGTAATATGATATGAATCATATAATGAAATGCTTCTAATATAATAGCATCTAGCCTATTCTCCTTTACACATCAGCATGCCATGTGGAAACTCCTTTTCCACATTCTTTTATGTGGCACTCACCATTCACACAATATCTTATGTGACCCTCACCACAACTCTCAAGATAATATCTTGTACCTCTAGGTTGCATTCACACACTCAAGCAAATAACCCGAGTGTTATTTTACATTTCACATTTCAACACCCCTCCTCAATATAAAAATAGGCATGTGAACTAATCAAACCAATTTGACCTCAACCTCAACAATTTGGCATTGCCAATCTCAACACTTTCCCTCAATGGAAATCTGGAGTGTTCAACGAGTGTGTGTGCATGTGTCTAGCCAACCTAGACACCTCAAGTCCATTTTGAGTACCACTTTGCTTAGGCGGAGCCACCCCAAGACACCCATATGCCCAGGAGGAGGAACCAACCCACAAAGTGCATCACCCATGCGTGCATAGCTTAATGCACACCACATTACAAATTGTTTCGAGCACTCTTCACAGGCTCGGGAAGGGGAGCCTCATAATCTAGGTGAGAAACTACAATCCTTTGTATGCATCAAGGCAAGGGTAGGGCACCCATCCAATGTGGTTAAAATCCACAGCTTTCATGAAGCCATTTTTCAGGGCTAAGGAGAGAGAGAAAGATATACACCTCTGCATGTTAAAAATCCTAAATTTAAACTCATACCTAGCTCATCTACATAATTCATGTTATGGAAGCATACATGCCAAGTGCCATTGACGTGAAGGTGCTTAAACGGAGGCATACATGGTGTTTTAGTGGTTATTAAGAACCACATAAGAGTTGTTTGTAAAGTGCCATGTGAACACCCCTTAGAGAAGTCCTTTTTACACCACCCATTTTAAGGATTAGGACTTTTAAAACCTTAATTTTTAAATCTTTGTCTCTAGTGACGGTGAGCCAAATTGTAGATTGAACTATACCTTATCTAATTTCTTCTTTTTAAAAAAACATGTAATAGCACCACTCCTAAGGGAGAACATAAACCCGTTAGTAAATCTTCTGTCCTCAAGATGCTACTAGCCTAATCTGCATCAGTGTATCCATACACTTGCAACTCTATACTAGCCTCGTAGAAGAGACCATAATCCATTATTGTGGACCTCACGTAGCATAGTGTGTGCCTCACACTATTCAAATGTGGCTTCTGAGGAACTTGCATAAACTAGCTCTCCAACCCAATTGTGTAGCTCAAATCTATCCTGGTGATCGTTTCACATTTACACCACTAGCGTGTTTGGTAGTTGACACGACGGATCTTCGCCAGTGATTCTACAGCTGTGGACTACGCCTACCCAATCCACAACCGAGTTATGGCATACTTATCTTGCCAGCTCACCTATTTATTAGCATGTTCACATTATGGACCGCTTGTACATAGTACTCTCTAGTACTTATGTTGGGTTTTCACTTATCTTTTATAGCCTTCTTTTGAGAGTAAGAAGAAGAAGAAGATTTTAGGCTTCCATCCTTGTGTGTGTTACCCATTATTGTGTGAGTGTGTGTGCTTGCAAGAGCTCAAACCTAGTGCCAAGCTAAGAAGGTGAGATCTCCAATACTAGTCTTTTCTTTGGTTTGTCTACTACTGCGTAGACCCCTGGCAACAAACTGAAGCTAAATGCATCAAATCTTGGATGGCATCATTCGGGCATACATGCACAAAATCTTGAATGTTGTCATGCAAACCAGTTCGATACTTTCTTAACTTAGACTTCTCTTTAAAAGGAGTAATCTTGAGATATGCATCCCAAATTTTCTTATTGTAGTGAGATCCATGTTTCCATATACAATCTTTCCCATGCAAGGTACACATCATCTTCAAACTTCTTAGCTAAAAACTAATGATAAAACTGCTTTTTGAAGTCTTTCCATTTCTTGCTAGATGTCCCCTCAACCATGAGTACACCCCGTAAGATGTAAACTCACCATGCGAATCTTGGATGACTCCAAATAGTTTTTGGAACCAAAAGAAATATCAAATTGGCGGATAAAAATTTGGTGGATAAAAGTGAGGACTTTATCTGTGTAACCATGTCTGTGCAACCATAAGCTCCATCATATGGTGTAAACCACACCGTCCTTCCTCCTCCTCCTTTGAACTCCTTAGCTTTACACTTACCTTTCTTCCCTTTCTTTCCATGCCTAGAGAGGGTGACCTAGAAGGGGAAGAAGAAGAAGCAAAAGAAGAAGAATAAAGTCTAGTATTTCTTTGCATCATAGAATACTAGGAGTGATAGCTTCTACCCCTCTGTTGTTGCTACTACATCAATCTTGTGAATTTCTAGAGAGTGTAGCTTGTCCCATTAAGCTTGCCTTTTGTGAAGGATGGTGGATGAATGCATCCTTCACAGAAGGCAAGCTTAATGGGACAAGCTACACTCTCTAGAAATTCAAAATCAATGCCATTCTAGCCTCTTATGAGCTTCTAGAAACTGTTCTAGGAACCCTCGACCCTAAGAACTAGCTCCTCTGAGGTGCATCCAAATTCTCCCACAAAAGTATGATGGCTTGGTTACAACATTAAACACTCAGGTTAGAGTCCCACCTCTATCATTTAAAGAATTTAGTACTATGTTGCTTGAGGAGGAGATGCGGAGCTGGAGACCCATGATGGTGGTGATGCTGCATTTTTTACCAATGCTAACGACAAAGGCATGGAATTTTCTAATGACAAGAAGAAGAAGTCTCAAGGGAGCTCTTATTACTGTGACAAGAAGAGTCGTGCTGTCAAAGACTGTAGAAAGGCTTGCTGAGAAGAACGGCACCCTGAAGTCTTCATGGAAGGGAAAGGAGTCAGTTTACAATGCTGAGACTGTGCTTGAACTTTGGGTCACCATTGAAGAGATATGCTCATCTGCTCAAGCTCCAGTCTCGTTGATGATTCATGGATTTTGGATAGTAGAGCATCCTGACACATGATTCATGGATTTTGGATAGTAGAGCATCCTGACACATGATTCATGGATTTTGGATAGTAGAGCATCCTGAAAAGGGTTGGTATAGTTCTTGGAAGCCTCTACAGGAACCCATCAGTGTTGTTGTTGGGAATAATGCTAAATGTCTAGGTGAAGGGTCTGGAACCATCTCTTTTGTGGCAGCTTTATAGGTGAAGAGAAGACGTTGTTAGACGTGCTATGTACCTCAAATAAAGAGAAATATGATGTCAGTCTCTGTGATGCCAAATTATGGACTTGAAGCATGCTTCAAGAAAGCTGAAGAAAAAATTCTAGATGATGCTGGCAAGGTAGTCCACAAAGGAGTAAGGTGCAACAATTTGTATGAGCTGAGTGCCCTATAGGATTGCAGATAAGAGAACGAACAAGCTTTGGCATGAGTGATTTGGTCACATCGGTTTTGCAGTGCTGAAGGAGATGTATAGAAAGGGAATTGTAGCTAATTTACTTGCATTTTCAGAATTGGAGGAACCGTGTGAAGCTTGCATGATGGGCAAGCAACAGTGTAAGGCATTTCCACAGGCGAGCACCAACAAGGCAAAGACTCCTCTAGAGTTGGTACATGCTGATCTTTGTAGTAAACTACATTGGGGGAATCTTCTTAATTTAAGCTATTAGTCGATGTTCTGATAGGAAGATGTGGGTTATTTTCCTTCAAGAGAAGTCTGAAGCTTTTGGCAAGCTTAAACAGTGGCATAAGCTTATGGAGACTAAGATGGGAACGAAGGTGAAAAAGTTCTATATAGATCAAGGAGGAGAATTTCTTTTCAACAGAATTTGATGGCTATTGTAAGGAGAATGGCATCAAGCGCCAACTCACACAACTGCTCACACACCTCAGTAAAACATTGTTGTAGAACGTCGTAATCAGACCGTCGTGTGAGAGATGGTTCAATGCATGCTAAGAGGAAAAGGGCTACAAGACACTTTCTGGGCTAAAGCAATAAGAACAAAAGTTTACATCCTCAATCGGAGCTACACAAAGGCATTCAAGGGTATCACATTGCAAGAGGCCTGTGTCTCATTTCAGAACATTTGCCTATGAATGTCATGTACATGTACCATATGCATCCAAGGAGAAGCTTGATGGCAAAAGCAAGAAGTGTATCTTTCTTGGATACAATCAAGAGTCAAAGGCTTATCAACTCTACGATCTAGAGGTGAAGAAGATAATCACCAGTCAAGATGTGGTGTTTATGGAGCAGCAACCACACTCCGTGGAGGAGATAGGTCCATCCACTCTATCATCAACCGGAGAAATAATCCACCATGAGCCCAATCCACTAGCTAGATTTCCTTTCAACCAAGGAGGAGTTTTTAGAGGACGAAGACTCTTACACATTACACCAACCTACTACACAACACAGAAAGCCACTTCCAAAGTGGGCACAACAACTCTTTGATGAGCGTAACCCAATACTTGAGATGCCAGAATCTTGAGTAGATGGACCACACAGATCAAGAAGAATAGAAGAGCAGAGAAGAGCATCTGATCTCATTGTCAACATAGCCTTGATGGTGGCTAAGACAATGTGAATAGTGAAGGAGCCAGCCATCTTGGGCAAAGCCGTAACACATCCAAAGTATGACATCATAAAAAAATTACTGGAGCTCGTTGACCGACCACTAAACATAAAGGTATTTGGTACCAAATAGGTTTGGAAATCTAAGTATAAGGCTCATGGCTCACTTGAAAAATACAAAGCTAGGTTGGTTGCATAGGCATTTTCACAGGTGGAGACTTTTGACTTTGCTAAAACCTTTACTCCCATAGCTCTCATAACAACTATCAAGGTGGTACTTGCTCATAAACAAGCGAGTTTTTCGCATGGATGTCAAATTAGCATTTCTCAACAAACATCTCAAGGAGGAGGTATATATAGCTCAGCCACTAGGTTTTGGGATGCCTGGATTAGAAAACAAAGTTTGTAAGCTGAAGAAGGCATTGTATAGGAAACAGGCCCGAAGGGCATGGTATCACATGGTACACCAATTTTTCAAGAAGATTGGGTTTACTAGAAGTGCTTATGATGCTAACTTGTATGTTCAAAAAGGCATGACTTGTATGCATGACAAGATTGTTTTGGTTATTCTATATATAGATGCCTTAAATATCACAGGTGACAATGACAAGATTGGGTTTACTACTAGAAGTACTTCTGATGCTAACTTGTATGTATGACAAGATTATTTTGGTTGTTTTGTATATAGATGCCTTAAATATCATAGGTGACAATGAATAAATGATCCAACAGACAATGGATATGCTAAGTGATGAGCTTGAGATGACAAGCAAGGGTCTTATGCATTTTTGTTTGCGGATTGAGGTTTGACAAGAGTCAAGTAAGAGCTTCATATCGTAGCAGATTGGGAAATTCTCATAGCATTTGGGATGACTAACTGCAAACCTGTGTCAACACCTATGGAGGTGAATATGAAGCTTTCTACAGAAGATTCTTCACCATTAGTACACATCAAGAAGTACAGGAAGATGGTGAGGATTTTAATTTTTCTCACTAACACTAGACTTGATGTCAATTTCACAGTTGGTGTTTTGAGCAGGTTTTCCAACAAGCCACGAGAGAGTCATTTGGAAGCAAGGGATGCAACTAAGGTATATCAAAGGTACTCTTGAGTACGGCATGTGCAAGTGACATTCTTATGGGTTACTATGATTCAAATTGGGCAGGAGATTGTGATTCCAAGAAATCAATTTTTGGATATTGTTTTTTTGTTGGTTTTGATGTTTTCGCTTGGACCAACAGTAACCTACAATGGCACTTTGTGCTATAGAAGTTGAGTACAAGGAAGTTTGTTTTGCTACTTGTTGTAAAGTAGTATGGCTAAGGAGAATCTTAGTGGACATGGGAGTTCATATTAGTGGGGCTACAACCTTGCAATGCGACAACCAAATTTGCATGGATATTTCCAAGAACCCTATGTTTCATGCTTGAACAAAGCACATTGAGATTCAGTATCATTGTGTGCGAGAGCTGATTGAGGATGAGATAGTGGAGCTGGAGTACTTTTCTACAGACCAAAACTACACCGACACCTTTACCGAGGGATCATCTCACTTAGCATCTTCATCGACTTGGCGTTGGGCCAAGAACATAATCTGTCTTTGGGAAAACATTGAGGGGGGGGGGGGGGTGGGGGCGTTAGTATACACTTAATGCCCGCCTCTCAGCATGTATCTCACATCTATGTTTGGTGCACATTTTTAAAGGCCCCCATTATAAGGAGAAGTCATTGGGGTGCACATGTCTTTGGTGGGAACCCCAGCTTAGATGCGATGGGGTCATGACAATTGATGGTTAGGAGATGGTCAGGGTGTAAGCATTAGCTAGGGCCTAGGGCAACACCTTGGCTGGGGGGTTCCAAGGGGGGTTGCTGTTGGGGGACAGGGATCCGAGAGCACGAGCCCCGACCCAATGGTATGGAGAATATTCTATGAATATTCACTAGGATACCTATGTTCATTATTAGTGGGGGCAGTGGACGGTTGACCGCGTTCTTAATATAGGAGCAGTGAACTGCATCCATACCACATAACCGTCCGCATTGTATATACGTCTACCACACCACCTGCAACACTATATATGGACACAATTATCAACAAAGTAAGGTATCCAATGCTTGTGAGTATCCACACCCTCTACACTTAGTACTTCCTCCATCCAGAGTCTATTTAGATCACCATCTAAGCTCTACTTGAGAGCACACGGGTGGACAGCACCATTATATTATACTTTTCTCAGATTTTTTTAAAATTTTCTATCTGTTGCATTATCCATTGCACTTTGTTTTTCTATCTATCTTTCCATTGTGCTATATTCTTATAGTCTCACCATACTATATGGTTTATGCTTAATGATTTGAATGGTTTTTTTTCTCATCCACTCTTCTAAAATGTATTTGCTTCAAATTTACACATGGTTGAAATCTTATGCCTTAGATCTAGTAAAAGGTCAAATTACATATCTACACTTTTGCAAGATTATGTGTCAAGGACTCAAAGAACTACATGATGACATTCCTAATGAGGATCCATAGCAACCTTGGTAAAAACTCCAAGGCAATGACGAATTTTGATGAACATATTTAATGTAAACATTAATGTAAGGCACCCCACCTAGGAGCCAAAAACTTAAAGGTAACTTCTCTGGCCTTGTTTATCTCAACTTTTGCTTTAGATTATGGTCATTTATCTTGTAATTATCACAACCCATCCAATTCCCATTCATATGATGAGTGATAATTTTTTTAATAAAAGTTATTGACGTGTTGTGGGCATCTTGACTCTTTGTGTTGTTTATATCTAGATTTTCCTTTAATGTGCCACCATACCCCAAATTTCATTCTCCTCCTTTCCCATTGTGCACATTAAGTTTTGTGGTGAGATTTCATCATTTATTAAACTTGAAAAGCTTATTATTTGAAGCTCTAACTCATGTCCTTGATAGTAATGCATTAAAATCTCTAAATTATTACTTTTAATTCATATTAGCCCCTATCCGCCGTGATAGTAATGTTTTAGACTCTCTAAAAATTATTATGTATTAAGTTTTGAATGAGATTTTATCATTTATTAACCATAAAAAGCTTAGTATTTTGAAGCTCTAACTCATGTTCTTGATAGTAATGAATTAGACTCTCTAAAACATTATTTTTAGTTGATAGTAACCCTTATCCTTGGTAGGTAACGTTTTAGACTCTCTAAAAATCATTATGTTTAGTTGATGTTACCTCTCATTTGTACAAAGCCTTTTTCCGATTAGTAAGTCAAGAAATCCCGACTTCACTGCCACTTTTCACCATTAATCCTCTTATTTTTTCCTAAACCTTTGGATTTCATGTTTTCAAAAGGGCTTTAACAATGTTTCTAATAATCCACTCAATCCTCATGAGACAAAGCTATGCATAACTATACGGGCCTTAACCATTTTTCTAATAATCCACTCAAACCTTTTGAAGCTCTTAAAGCCATTATTAATGGTTGGAAGCAATGCATAACTATACTCAAACTTGAATATCCCGTTATGGATTTAGCCACTCAATCCATGAAGGAACTATTAGACAAAATCCAAGTGTATTAGAAGATCTTCTAGTTCCTCTCTTGATGTTAAGCCCTAGTAAGAAATCTTTCCTTCAAAAAATTACTCAACAAATTTTGCATCATTACTTGGACAATTCCTTAAACAAATCTAGTAATAAACCTCTTTTCATGTGTAGATATCTAGCTTATTTAATAACTATATAAAGAATTTCATTTAATTATTCATACATCTTGACCTTTCTCCCCCCATGCTCTTACCTGCGTATCCCTTGATTTGGAAAAATTTGATTGAAATTTTTCAAACCTTATCCCCTCCCAATCTACAAAGCACATAAAAACACCTTTATATTTATCAGTAATGCCTCATATATCATTTATTCCACACCTGCCTCACATTTCATTTATTCCACACCAGCCTCGTTCTTAACCAACTTAAACTAATTTTAGTCGTCACATTTTTTAAATAGAGGGATATTTATATCTTCCTTAAATATTCCTTTTAGGTTCTTGAATCCTCAGACTTCTCATTGAACATACCCTCCTCACTCCCCTCATATTTTCATAGCAAGCATTATAAGCTAGGAAAGCATTTCGCTAAAAACGATTAATAGCCTGCCCTCTTGCTCATTCTTCAAGTCAAAATCTTACCTTGGCCTTGTTGAAGCATGTATCATTGGATCTTGCCTTAGAGCCACAAATGCAACTTCAATGTGGGTGTGCTAGCTCATCCATAGCATACTCACATCACATTAGAATTCTCCTTTTCCAATGGGGTGAAGCGAAAGCTCTCTATTCCTAGATGGAGGTAAAAAGAGGTGGTCCTTCATGATGATTCTCTCTCACAGAAGGCGAGCAATTAAGGGAAAGCTAATGCAAGAAGATAACCTACAATCGAATCTATCTAGCATTCATCCATCAATCAAGAAAGATTCAATAGCATACAAGCAAGCAAGAAGAGGGGAGAGGAGAGTTCACAAGTGAACTATTGCAAACTATTACAAGAAGAGGAAAGACAAGAGTTCACGAGTAAACTATTGCAAGGGAGTGATTGTCCATTACTTATTGTCAAAAATGACTTACAAATAACTAGTTTTCACACTAGTTCAACCAAAATTAAAAATAATAGGGCTTCTATTACTATTCTTAACCAACTATTTCCACGGAGTCCGTGGGTTTTTCCTATTTGACATTAAGCAACATGGTAAGGATGTTTTATATCTTCTAGTGACATCTTATAAAAGATAAGTGGTCCACCGTTTATGTGAGAAAGATGGAAAAGTGCCTAACAGTAGGTTGGGCATGTGAAACCATGTTAACCTATAGAGTGGTCATAACATACCCCTCTTGCTCATGGTGACCATGTCCTTGCATCACATAAGTCAATGATGAAGTTGTTGTTGTTGCGAGGGTGAAAAGGTATAGATGGTCTAAGATATGCCATGGAGTTGGTGGCCAAATGAATTGGTATGGTTCAGGACCAATCCATTTACTAGATAATGCAGCAAGGGCAATTGGTGGAAAGATTTAGTTAGCCCTAATGGTAGGAAACTTATCAAGGCAACATGGAAAGTGATAGGTGATGTAGAGGTTCTTCATGCCAACCTCTATTGGTTGTAGAATTGGTGTGGACCCTTCAACATAAGGTAGTTAGGAGAAGCAGTTTGCACCCTATGATTGGCGAAATGAGTGCCAGGACCACCATGGAATGATTAGTATGGGGAGATAGTGGTCCGATTCTTCATGGAATGACATGGAAGTATGGCCCAATTGCATAACGTGATGCAAAGAGATGATGCTTCTTTGTGGAAAAACGATCAGCCATGGCAAGGTTGTGTTCATGATAAAGTGGAGTCGAAGCAAAGGTTACATACATTGAAGCTCATTGGAGGTATCTTCAAAGTCAAGAGTTCTCTGGGCAATGGGCTAGCCGCCATGGTCCTCCCATCCAAAGATGTACTTTGAGGATTGACATTAATGAAGTTAGTTGCAGGTGTATGTGTTTATGTACACCGTGAGATGCAACAAGTGAAAAACTTACGATGCCCGTAAATGAAAGACGTAGATGACTTGTATGGGAAATGGGTAGAAGTGTGTAAGCTTCTCTAACACGAAGACTTCTCCGAGTCAACTGCTTTATTTGGCTCTCTTTGTTGCTTTCTTACAATTACTCAACATCCCTTTTTGGGAGTCAATATTATTACATTGAGACATGGCAACAACTTTTACCCATGGCTATGCCTATAACTGTGCAATGGAATTGGGTTGCCTCTGTTTGGCTCAAGGGATTTGGTGTTATCGAGCATTTGGAATAGAGGTGGTGTGGATAAAATGAGTGGGGTGGTTGAAGACAAAGACACAGAAGGTGCCTCTACTCCTAAACTAAGTAAGGTCCTCTACTGCTAAATTAAGCTGGTAATTTAAGTAATGTCCAAGTAATGGGTCGTACTGCTCTCACCATGGTCCCCCATCTAGAAATGTACATAGAGGGTTGTCGAACCATGAGGCTCAATGCAAGTTCATGAAGGAATAGTGCCTATGTGTCTATTATATGCAAAGTCTATGGGAACTTTTTGCCTCTTATGCTGTAAAGCCTTCTCTTTATAGATTCCATGTTATTGAGCAAGTATTACAATTTATTTTTCTATGTAGCTGCAAAACAACAAAAAGATAGGTAAGGAAATAAACTGGCACCAATTATGCACTTTCTTGATAATGTGTCTTGGCATCGAATGATCTTCCCCTTATAACCAAGAGGCTATGTCAATGATGATCACCCTTTTTGATGAAGACACCTCTTTGCAAACTAGTCCCAGCAATGGAACCGTTTTGTTAAGCCACCAATGAGGTGCTCTCTAGTCTCTAGTCTGAGTGTTCATCACGGGTTGATGGAATACCCATGGAAGGTGCTCAAAATCTCGTCTCTCACCCAAGTCCTCGAGCAAAGAATAATGAATAATGAATGAACTAGTCTCTGATTTTAGTCGAGTTAAATAAGCTAATCTAAGAGGAATAAGAAGAAGAGGGGAAGAGGGTAACAAGAGAGATAGGAGCCTAATCTAAAAGGAAAAGGAAATAAACACAACACACTCACTCTCACACCAACACTACACACTCTCACTCCATACTCACCTCTCACTCACAAGCCTAAACTTAAGTAAAAGACAAGCACATGGTAATAGAAGATGGAAAATCTACACACAAACTCTCAACCACAAGACTTTAACACATGGGGCTTGCTAAAGAGTGAGCGAGCCATGCCCAAACACACCACATCCTACACTTAACTCCTAAGAGAACAAGGAGGAGACAAACTCACTCAGCTCACTGATCTAAGGAGGAACAAAAGGATGGAATCCATACTTTGGGCTAGAGGGAAATGAGATCTCCCTCACTCATGCTCTCTCCAAATAGGAAAAGATAAGGCCATCCCATATATGCAATTCCACATAAAAAGCATGCTCATATACACAATTCCACATAGAAAGCATAGGTGAGTCCTCAAAAATATATAATATGAACTCAATGTTACCCAAATATCCTATAGCAAATAGGATATATGCACCAAAGTGATATGTATACACGTGTGTGTGCAATATCATGTGAAGAGGGTAGGTAGTGCTAAGCTATGGTGTATAGAAAGGGGTTAACACAATGCATATCCATTAACATGGTCCAAGTCATTGACTTGGAGAAAGAATAATGGGAGAGAAGCTAGCTACAATGTTTCTTCACATGACCACAAAGACTAGATTTAGGAACAAGATGGATGTAAGATTCCTCCCTCCAGCTTTTGAGGTGTACAAGTGTAAGAACCTCCCCTTCTGATCTTGTAATTATTCCCCTCCTTGAAATAAAAGAAAGATTCTGTTTTACCCTGTTTTAGCCTAGAGAGAGAAAATATCTAGAGAGAGATAATCCAAAATTGAGATATTTTTGGATATAAAAATCCTCCTAGTGTCTAAAATGGTTTCCCCTGAAACAAAAATTCAAAAAGAACTTTCCAATGTGCATTTGGAATTAATTGAAAAGAAGTATAAAGGACCTTAGCCTAAGGGTCTAGATTTTCAGAAATTTTTGGATTATGGTCCAATTAAGGTTCCTATGGGCCAATAGGATCAATCCAAGTGTGGGGACGAGATACATCCAATTTATAAAAGAAAAACCCCCAAAAATGAGTAAATGATCACATAAGATGAAGAGCTGACTAAGGACAAGGTTTATTAGTAAAAAACTATGAGTATTACTAAAAAAATGAGATATTTTGGGTATAATGATTCAATTTTGACACCTTGGTAAAGGAGAAGGGAGCTCTTCAAGGAGGCGCCTATTTCACTTGTGTGGTGGAGTTTTAAACTAAAAAATATTGTGATATTTTTATCTCTCCTCTCTCCTAGATCAAACCAAATCAAAAGGGAGCCAAACTAGGTCCAAATCTTGTCCAAATTCAGCCAAATTGAACCTGGAAAATTCCAAAAATTAGTTGGACTTGGTTAGAGGCCTCCCTCACCTATAAATAGATCCTTAGCCCTTTGTAAAAAAAATATGAGAACTATACCATGCCAGTATTATACTGAAATAATGATATTTTCTATTATCCTCTAAAAATCCTCTACAAATTGAAGAGATTGGAGCTTCTCTCTCTGTTCAATCTTCCTTGGTGACTCCAACAACATACCAAACCAATTGATTGGTTGGGGGCCTCTACTGTGATCAAAGAATCAAGTAATTTAGGAGGTAAAGTGTGGATTATTATCTTCTTTTTCTTAAATCTCTAAATGTTTCTCTTCCCAACCCCTCTTAAGCATGAGAAGCATTAGTTTGAATGGCTTTTGAATACTATTGAAGTTCGTTAGTGTATTGTAATGAAGAAATACATAAACTTTTATTTATGCTTTATTTATAATGGTTTTTAAGCATTTCTCTCTCTCCCCCAAAGAATGGTCATTCCTATGACCTATTCTCAATTCAAATGAAGCTTCTCGTGAAGCATTTCTCTAATCTAAAAGTAATTTCTATGCTTGTCTAATTGGAGGTCAAAACAATGGCTTTTAATACTTTTATGATATTTAATTTATGGTAAAATTAAGAATCAATCCATAATTGGATAATGATCCAATTAGTGGTTATTCTAGTCACATGAATAATACTAAACTTTATTCTTTTAAAATTTATTGAGAATTATCAGTAATAGCAAGCGAAGCTATGGCAAAATTTTTGAAAAATAAACACATAAATCATTTTTATTTATATTATGAAAAGAGGACTTCCTACCATGTTCTAGGATTAATCATCCTAGATTAATTGAATGATTCTCATTATAATCATGAAAAATTTAATTTTTATGTTTATGCATAAATAGTAATTAGCAAAAGAGAAATTTCTAGTAATTCATTTTTAATGTTAAAAGAGAAATTCCTATGACATTTGAAAATTCCATCATTGAGATGGGAAAAGAGAAATTCCTAGCATATTGAAATTAATGAGTATTTTAATTAAATTCAAAGATAAAATTTAGATAAATTTATTTTATCTATAAGAAATATTTAAATGTTAAAAGAGAAATTCCTATGACATTTGAAAATTCCATCATTGAGATGGGAAAAGAGAAATTCCTAGCATATTGGAATTAATGAGTATTTTAATTAAATTCAAAGATAAAATTTAGATAAATTTATTTTATCTATGAGAAATATTTAAATGTCAAAAGAGGAATTCCTATGACATTTTGAATTCCATCATTTAGATGGGAAAAGAGAAATTCCTAGCATATTGAATTTATGGGTATTTTATTTTAGATGAAATTACTTTATGAATAAAAGAGGAATACCCATGACATTGGAATGCAATTAATTAAATGCAAAAAAGAGGAATTCCCATGGTTTTTCAGATCCAAGAAATTAAATGGGAAGAAGAGAAAATTTTAGTATAATTCAATTTTTTTGATAACTTATCAAAAGTGAAAATATGGGTAGAATTGATGAGCATATAAATATACTGCACTGGATATTACCCAAAAAAAAGTATGTGGAAGAATGGATGTGGATGTGTATGTATGGATGTGGATGTGTATGTGAAAGAATGGATATGGATGTGTATGTGGAAGTATGAATGTGGATGTGTATGTGGAAGAATGGATATGGATGTGTATGTATGGATGTGGATGTGTATGTGGAAGAATGAATGTGGATGTGTATGTGAAAGTATGAATGTGGATATGTATGTGGAAGAATGGATGTGGATGTGGATGTGGAAGAATGGATATGGATGTGGATGTGGAAGAATGGATATGGATGTGTATGTGGAAGAATGGATATGGATGTGTATGTGAAAGTATGGATGTGGATGTGTATGTGAAAAGATGTGATATCGATGTGAGTGAATGAATGAGATGTGATATGATGTGAATTGGGATAAGAATGAATGAGATGAGATGTGAAATGAATGAGATGAGATGTGATGTAAATTGAGACAGATGTGAAATGAATGAGGTGTGATGGGATGTGACTATGGGTTGATGCGAGTGGATGAGATGTGATGAGAATAAATGAGGAAAGATGTGATGAGATGAAATATTATGTGATTGGATATGGATGAGAATGGGTATACATATGAATTGGATATGGATTAAGTAATGTGGACGGATGTGAAACAATGTGAAAGACCAGTGTTCATTATAGGAACTATATTTATGACCTGTTTTTAAATGACTGTTTTATGTCAAAAATGCTGGGGAAGCATTTTGATCGTCTTGTGAATGAGGTGGGGTGACCTAATTGATAAAGTTACAATAGCTGACGGAGAGTCAACGGAGGACGTCTCGCGTAGCAAGGTCGGCCAAGGTCTTGACCAGCCTCGGTTCGATTTAAATGGGGTGAGCTTCCGGTATGGTGGATGAGGGACCAAGGAAGCGGCCTATGAGTGACGTGCTAGGTCACCTTTGAAGGATCCTTTAGGGTACTGACCATACGGTACTCGGGCTCTGGGTCGCCGAAGATACCCACACGTGCGTCGAGGAAGATATTGGAACAAGGAGTAAGAGTTGTTTTCTGAAACCGGGCATGGATCTGGTTGATTGACCTTGATGGTCCTCAAACGGATCAGTCCATGGCTCTTTTATATGGAGCTGTTGGTTGATCTTGCTGATCTTCAACAGAGATTCCATCTTGATTTTTATAAGTGATTATATTGTCGAGTGCTATGAGCTAGGAACTATTGAAAAGGCCCCTGCTGAGGGATAGGTGGTGAGCATTCTGGTTGCCAATGATGCCATAGGTGCACCGATGAAGGAATGATTGGAAATTAGGATTCAACCAGATATTTTGGAGGATTATGATCAGTGACACTATGGTTTCATTAAATGATTGTTTTAAAGATAACTGAATCTGTGAAAAAGGCAATTTCATATTGGGTGTGTAAGTGGTGTGACTGGCGTTCAATTTGCATGAATATCTGGCTAGGGGGCCTGGGAACTCTTTTCCCTCGTACCCGGGACAAAACCTAACCAAATTCCTAACTGGATCCCATCACTATAGTGGTTGGGCGGTTGGCTAACCCATAGGACTGGATGGGACTCAATTCTGTTATAGTATGATAGATGAAGTAAATCCCGAATAGTAATTGTTCTATATGGAAAAAGAATCAACGGCTGTGCCTCTCGATGGGGAAAAAAGCGTTGGTTTCTATGATCCAAGTGCAAGTATCTTCCTTGATCTGACCAAGAGACTCACAAGTTCGGTCGGATCAGTTTGGTCAGTAATGACCTTGACTACGTTAGAGTAAAAATATCCTAGAGGAATCACCCGTGCTTTCTAGGCGAGGGAAGTTTTTCCGGGTTTGGTTTTTGAAGAACCGAGGGATTAGTCTCTTGTTCGGATATCCGTGTGGGCGAGGCCCCGAGTGAGGGACCCTACCCCGCTCAAGGAGTGCTACTTCCGCTGCTAGCACCCCCAAATCCGTTGCATGGAGGGGGCAGGGATCTTTCAGCTGGTATTAGAGCGAATTGACTAAAGTGGATCAACTGAAAAG
Source organism: Cibotium barometz (assembly GCF_041138505.1). Taxonomy (NCBI): domain Eukaryota; kingdom Viridiplantae; phylum Streptophyta; class Polypodiopsida; order Cyatheales; family Cibotiaceae; genus Cibotium; species Cibotium barometz. Next base: position 754,615 of record NC_141102.1, on the reverse strand, counting down.
CCAAAAATGACCAAAAAAAATTATGAAGTAACCGTAAAAGGTTGTAATTGTGTGATAAAATTCATACAAATTGATATTCGGAATAAAGAGTTATAAAATTGAAAGTGGGTCTTCAGATGAAGTATGGCAAGTGTATGGAAATCCCTGACTTGCTTGAGGCCTAGTCATGATGGTATTTGCCTTATAATTCTAACAAGAACCATGACTACCCGTATATACCGAGGGTATAACTGCATCTCTTTTACTGGCAGTATATACGAGTAAATCTAAGACCTTGAAATTATAAGTAAAAATGCTATCGAGATGATGAAGTCGAATGTGGTTGATATGATTTTAAGATTCTGGTTGAGAATTGATGAGTTGATTTGGATTCTGATTGAGATGATTCCTGAATTTTGGTTGAAAAGCGATCAGTTGAACAAAGCCACAATGAGGATGAATGGGACGAGTCCCTGTGATAATGTTCATAACTGGAATGACGATAAGGACTTCAGAAAATCACTACGAGATTAGTGGATTGTGCTGACAGATTGCTACTGTTAACACTTAACCTAGTGGATCCAGTTAAGGGATGACAAATTAAAAACCTGCATAACTGAAACTTTTATGGAGCAATGTTTAAATAGAATTTTCAGTCTGATGGACCATTATTGTGTTAAGAATATGAATGATATGTTCTGAATGAATTGTTATATCTGATAATGAGTTCTATATAAGGGATCTTTATCCCATGATTCTGTGGAGAGCTGACCAATCTAAAGAACCCCAGAATCAGTTGGATCTAAAGTCGGATTTGAATTGTAAATAAAAGGACTTAACAAGAATTTTCGTATTGATAGGATCATGGATCGAGGTCGTCGTGGTAGGAATAATAATCCCCAACTCGATGAGGAAGAGCTCGACTTGGATGTTCGTAAAACTCTTCATAGATCGTAGCCTGGACCTTTCAAGGGTGAAGGGGAAAACTTGGACGCGAGACTGTGGAGAAGTGGATCGAAGTAATCGAAGAGTACTTCGATGTCACCGGGTACAATGAGAAGAGAAAAATGGCTCTTGCAAGGCTGAAGATAGTAGAAACAACCAGAGTAGCATGGAGAAACCACTGCGAGACAAACCGTGTGGATCGAAACACTCAGACATGGAATGATCTCAAAATTTACCTAAGGAAGAGATTCTGTCCTCCCGGCTTTTTGGAAACAAAGATGAACGAATTCTTAGATCCAGGGGAGAAGAACTATCGAAGTATATTACCAAGCGTTCGCTCTCCTTCTCAAATACTCGCCACCGCTAGATGAAGAACAGCTGATGGCCAAGTTCATTCGGGGACTGAACAAACCTTTGAATATCCTAGTGAAGAATGCCAAGCCAGTTTCCATGGCCGAAGCAGTGCGGATGATGGCAAAGGATTTCGCCAAGGCCTTTGATGTCAAGGTCCTGCCAAAGCCAGCACCATCACCTTTCAAAAAGGTTTTTAGCTCCAGAAGGTGATTCCAACCTTCCACTGTCTAAGAGATATAAGGATTAAGCCCTGGGAAGTTCTAGAATGGAAGAAATGTCCTTTTCCCGGAACTCAATCCCTTGGAATTCAACTTCAGAAGTTACACCCTTGAACAAGGGAGTGAAATGCTCTAATTGTCAAGAATTTGGACACCCCAGTATGGATTGCCCAACACCTTTTGGAACAAGGTTTTCAGGGCGAGAAAATGAGAGATCAAGATTTGAGACTCTATCTCCTTCCTTCCATAGTAATCAGGTTTCTTTCCGCCAAAATCAGAGAAATCCCAGAGGTAGCTCCTCTAACCAACCCGCAATTTTAATCCAAAGTAATGCAAGACCTCTGCCTCAAAATAGGGGAAGTCAAGGAGAGATGTTCCCAAATTGGCCGTTTTTTCCAAGGCAATAACGCTGGAAGTGATTGAAGAAGAAGAAGAGGATGAAAGAGATCATACTCCACCTACGATGAGGACACCTCATGTTTTTTTAAGTGGGGTAGGATGTAAGATTCCTCCCTCCAGCTTTTGAGGTGTAGAGGTGTAAGAACCTCCCCTTCTGATCTTGTAATTATTCCCCTCCTTGAAATAAAAGAAAGATATTGTTTTAACCTGTTTTAGCCTAGAGAGAGAAAATGTCTAGAGAGAGATAATTCAAAATTGAGATATTTTTTAATATAAAAATCCTCCTAGTGTCTAAAATGGTTTCCCTTGAAATAGAAATTTAAAAAGAACTTTCCAATGTGCATTTGGAATTAATTGAAAAGAAGTAGTGGCTGGTCACTCACATGCCTCTTATGTGATCAAAGAGGGTTATCTTATGAAGGATAACTGCTTATGTGTGGTGAAGGAAATGTGTCCAAAGGTTATGGAGGAATGTCATGCTCTACCTTATGCTGGTCATCAAGGTATCATACCTACTACACGCATGATTGAGAGATATTTCTTTTTTGGCCAAGCATGCGCCAAGCATACGTAAAGACATTGAGGCATATGTACGTGCATGTCTTACTTGTCAAAAGGTAAAATTTAATAGGCAAAAGCCTCCAGGATTGCTTCAGCCATTGCCTATTCTCTCGCAGCCATGGGAAAGTATTACTACAAATTGAAGAGATTGGAGCTTCTCTCTCTCTTCAATCTTCCTTGGTGACTCCAACAACATACCAAACCAATTGATTGGTTGGGGGCCTTTACTGTGATCAAAGAATCAAGTAATTTAGGAGGTAAAATGTGGATTATTGTCTTCTTTTTCTTAAATCTCTAAATGTTTCTCTTCTCAACCCCTCTCAAGCTTGAGAAGCATTAATTTGAATGGCTTTTGAATACTATTGAAGTTTGTTAATGTATTGTAATGAAGAAATACATAAATTTTCATTTATGCTTAATTTATAATGGTTTTTAAGCATTTCTCTCTCTCCCCCAAAGAATGGTCATTCCTATGACCTATTCTCAATTCAAATGAAGCTTCTCATGAAGCATTTCTCTAATCTAAAAGCAATTTCTATGCTTGTCTAATTGGAGGCCAAAACAATGGCTTTTAAGACTTTTATGCTATTTACTTTATGGTAAAATTAAGAATCAATCCATAATTAGATAATGATCCAATTAGTGGTTATTCTAGTCACATGAATAATACTAAACCTTATTCTTTCAAATTTATTGAGAATTATCAATAATAGCAGCGGAGCTATGGCAAAATTTTTGGAAAATAAACACATAAATCATTTTCATTTATATTATGAAAAGAAGACTTCCTACCATATTCTAGGATTAATCATCCTAGATTAATTGAATGATTCTCATTATATCATGAAAAATTTAATTTTTATGTTTATGCATAAATAGTAATTAGCAAAAGAGAAATTTCTAGTAATTCATTTTTAATGTTAAAAGAGGAATTCCTATGACATTTGGAAATTCCATCATTGAGATGGGAAAAGAGAAATTCCTAGCATATTGAAATTAATGAGTATTTTAATTAAATTCAAAGATGACATTTAGATAAATTTATTTTATCTATAAGAAATATTTAAATGTTAAAAGAGGAATTCCTATGACATTTGAAAATTCCATTATTGAGATGGAAAAAGAGAAATTCCTAGCATATTGGAATTAATGATGAGTATTTTGATTAAATTCAAAGATAAAATTAAGATAAATTTATTTTATCTATGAGAAATATTTAAATATCAAAAGAGGAATTCCTATGACATTTTGAATTCCATCATTTAGATGGGAAAAGAGAAATTTCTAGCATATTGAATTTATGGGTATTTTATTTTAGATGAAATTACTTTATGAATAAAAGAGGAATACCCATGACATTGAAATGCAATTAATTAAATGCAAAAAGAGGAATTCCCATGGTTTTTGAGATCCAAGAAATTAAATGGAAAGAAGAGAAAATTTTAGTATAATTCAGTTTTTTTGATTACTTATCAAAAGTGAAAATATGGGTAGAATTGATTTCTGTAAATCCCATGAATTCTTCTATTCCAAAAGAGGAATATTGAATATAATTCATTTGAGAAATTGAGAATGAATATGAAATAATCGTCGAGAAAAAAGAACCTTTAATTAAGCCAAGTAATTGGCAGAAATTTAGAAAAAGTTCCATTATCGAGATCAACCTAGAAAAAGCTATTAAATGGGAATAGCATGTGATAGGATGTGATAAGATGAAAATAGGATATGATAAGATGTGATGTAATGAGAATGGATGTGGATGTATATGTATGGATGTGTATGTATGGATGTGTATGTATGGATGTGGATGTGTATGTGGAAAAATGAATGTGGATGTGTATGTGGAAGTATGAATGGAGATGTGTATGTGGAAGTATGAATGGGGATGTGTATGTGGAAGAATGGATGTGGATGTGGATGTGTATGTATGGATGTGGATGTGTATGTGGAAGAATGGATGTGGATGTGGATGTGTATGTATGGATGTGGATGTGTATGTGAAAGAATGAATGTGGATGTGTATGTGAAAGTATGAATGGGGATGTGTATGTGGAAGAATGAGTGTGGATGTGTGTGTGGAAGTATGAATGTGGATGTGTATGTAGAAGAATGGATGTGGATGTGTATGGATGGATGTGGATGTGTATGTGGAAGAATGAATGTGGATGTATATGTGGAAGTATGAATGTGGATGTGTATGTGAAAGGATGGATGTGGATGTGTATGTATGGATGTGGATGTGTGTGTATGGATGTGGATGTGTATGTGGAAGAATGGATATGGATGTGTATGTGAAAGTATGAATGTGGATGTGTATGTGGAAGAATGGATGTGGATGTGTATGTATGGATGTGGATGTGGAAGAATGGATCTGGATGTGTATGTATGGATGTGGATGTGTATGTGGAAGAATGAACGTGGATGTGTATGTGGAAGTATGAATGTGGAAGAATGGATGTGGATGTGGAAGAATGGATATGGATGTGTATGTGAAAGAATGGATGTGGATGTGTATGTGAAAGGATGTGATATCGATGCGAGTGAATGAATGAGATGTGATATCGATGTGAGTGAATGAATGAGATGTGATATGATGTGAATCGGGATAAGAATGAATGAGATGAGATGTGATGTAAATTGAGACAGATGTGAAATGTGAGGTGTGTTGGGATGTGAATATGGGTTGATGCGAGTGGATGAGATGTGATGAGAATAAATGAGGAAAGATGTGATGAGATGGAAAATGATGTGATTGGATGAGAATGGGTATACATATGAATTGGATATGGATTCAGTAATGTGGACGGATGTGAAACAATGTGAAAGACGAGAGTTCACTATAGGAACTGTATTTATGACCTGTTTTTAAATGACTGTTTTATGTCGAAAATTCTAGGGAAGCATTTTGACCGTCTTGTGAATGAGGTCGTGGTGACCTAACTGATAAAGTTACAATAGCTAACGGACAGTCAACGGAGGAGGATGTCTCGCGTAGCAAGGTCGGCCGAGGTCTTGACCAGCTTCAGTTCGATTTAAATGGTGAGCTTCCGGTACGGTGGATGAGGGACCAAGGAAGCGGCCTATGAGTGAAGCGCTAGGTTACCTGCAAAGGAAGGATCCTTGGAGAGACGGAAGACTCTCTATACTTGTAGTAGCAAGAGTAGCATGATCCACGTGTAGCTCAATCCAATGGGATTTGCATCCCTTTCGGAGCTAGGGATTCAACCCGTACCAGTGCACGGAAGCTTATCCACGAATGGGAGAGAATGCTATGAACACCACTACCTTGACATAGACTTTACACACACAAGCTCAATCTTGCCCATAACTCATTCACTCATCATCCCACTTATTCATGCATCCAGTACAAGAAGAAAGCTAAGCTAATGCATACACAAGCTCAAAGCATACTTCATTCTCAAGCACTTACTTCCCTAGCATGCACACAAACCTTGAAGCTTAATGGAACTTGAAATAAACATGCATTCTCATTCACTACTCAAGCAATGCCTTGCCCATGGATAAGCTACAAGCTATGGAGAAGCTTAAGCTTGAATCCACTACCACACAAAGCCTAATAGAGAATCCACAAGCATCAACAAAGAAGCATGCATACTAGAGAATAGAGATGAGAAGAGAGAAAAACATCATCTCATTGCATTGAATTAGAAGAGCATTGCTCATACAATAGTGTAGATGGGGAGAGAGAAGAGCTTGCACCTCTATGAACAAGAGGGAGAGCTAGTCTCATGAGAGCTCAAGCATGAGTTTAGCCCAATGTGTCCATAAGCTCTCAAATGAGCCACTATTTATACTAAAACTCCTAAAACTCCCAAAACTTCCCATGTGGGATTATTCTCAAACCCACTCCCACACTCACCTACAACTTGGAACTCTTGTCACCTACAACTTGGAACTCTCTACAAGAGCCCTAAATAAGAATGTCAAGTCTCTTGTTTTCCTGCTTCCATCTTTGTGTTGCATCCTTGCCCTGATCACCACTCATCATACAACATTCCCCCCTTCCTATTTTACGCACGTCCTCGAGCGCGTAGATGCCAAGGAAGAGTAGAATCTCCAGTGTGTACCTGCAAGCAAAATAATAGGTGGTTTATTTGTTCTTTTTTTTTTGAAAGCAAAAGTACTGACAGACAATAATAAAACAAGCAATTTTACTAAATAAGACATGGCAATAAACGTCCAATTAGCTAGAGGAAGGAAACATTGAAGCAGTGTAGAGATTGAATAGGTTAGTTCAAGCCTTAATAATTACTACCTACAGCTAACTAAAGTAAAGAATGTTTTATGCCAAATGTATTGTTCTTTTCCTAGAAGGCAAAAGACAATAGTTAATCGAGGGACTATCAAGTAGTATACTGAGCCTATGCTAAGTCAAAGATGTCGGTTCAAACCTAATAAAGCTAACATAATTATGTATTAGCAGACTCTTGATATTGCTTAGTGTTAAGGTTTAATATTTTAAGCACAACGGCGACCATCCTGGATTAGACAAGCATTTCTCTTGGTGCCTTTCTGTCCTTTTTTTTGGACAGGGCTCTCTTCAAGAGTATGTTTGCGCACCCGCGGTATGGCTATTCCTTACTACACAAGGCATTGGTCTGGGAAAGGTATAGACCTCCCTCGCCTACCATGAATAACAAGGCAATAAGCCACAAACATATACACTTTTCTTTTATTTTTGTCATGCCAATTTTTGTTATGAAAGGTTTATTAGATTGTCCCTAAGCAATGTCCTAGTAAGGGCAAGATATCCACTGACGGTCCTATGATTAATTTAGTCTCTTTGTCCTAGGTCTGGAACTCTACCTTTAGCACAAAACACTAATTACTTTGTATTGCTAAACGGGTAAAAACAATTACGGTCAAACTTACACTATCAAGTCTAAAGCTACTAAAATGCTATCCCTACTCTAGACCAAAGGAGATGCATATTGCCATGCTTAGTAAAGTGAAATTTATAAACAATCAAGCAACAAGAAAAATACAGAAAACACTAGAGATTGGCATGAGTTCACCTGTTTCTGTTAAAGCGCTGGTTGGTGAAGAATTGTTTGCACTTGATTGTATGACTGTCAGTTGCAGTACTGAAGTGGAAGATGTAGTTTGGTGCTTGTATCTGTTTTATTCCGACAAAACAAACTAAAGAGAAAGAAAATTAAAAAGGCAAAAAATAAAAAACATTGGTGCTAAACACCGGATTTGGCCGAGGGGAAAAACCCAATGGGAAAAAGTACCCTGGCTTCTAGTTCTTATTAAGAGAGTACAAGTGCTAGTCTTGCACTGGGGGTGAATGTATGTCTGCATTCTCAGGTGGGTGGACATCAATAGCTTCAGGATGTAAGGATAACCCAGAACGTAATCCTACCCATGGAGAAGATGGCAAGGGAAGAAGTGCATCTTCACTAACATATGGTATGGGCACAGTAGGAAGGCTAAAGAGGCACCTATGGTTTTGAAATTGTTCTAAAGACTCGCTCACATTGAGCCAAAACTGACATGTAGATTCATGGAAAAGAAGAACCTGCAAAATGGGAGGGGTTAGCAAATGAAGGGTGTCCTCGCGCCATGTTTGAGCTCTTTCCTCTTCCGGGAGTCTTTGTTGGTTGGGTCCACGTTGCGGCATCATAATTGCCCAGATATTATGTCGTTGAGGTGTGACCCCCATGATCTGCTGCATCATACCAGTGCCATAGCGACGGAAGTATGTGCGACACTACCAACATATATGGGAAGCATTCCCCAATACCATACGAGCACAGTCGTGGCAGTGTGGAAACGGATGATGTTGCTGGTAGTATGACTCCAGAAATTGTCTTCCACAGCAATCCTCACCCACTAGGGCATAAAAATATCGGGAGTGCGTCTGAAAAGGTGCAATGCTATAACCCCCTTGATAGTCAGGGTGAGTGCTATCTAGGTCCAAAGATGGACTGCATGTGTCCAGCCAAGTCTCCATTTGGTTATGCGTATCAGTATATCATCTGTTAGAGGTCCTTCATAGCGCTTCAAGCACATTGGCTCTCCATCTAAGGTTTCCAACCTTACTGCACCACTCGCACTAAGCTCGTTGATCACAAATGGACCAAGTCCTCGCATTTTCAGCTTGCGTTTTTGTTAGAGGTCCTTCATAGCGCTTCAAGCATCTACCATTGATGAAGTTAGTCATTGGCTCTCCATCTAAGGTTTCCAACCTTACTGCACCACTCGCACTAAGCTCGTTGATCACAAATGGACCAAGTCCTCGCATTTTCAGCTTGCGTTTTTGTTTCTACAATGTGTAAAGCAACACTAGATCACCTCTCCTGAAGCGACCTTTCTTCACATGCGTATCATGCCAACGCTTTTGGTGTCGCTTTTCAGCATACATGCCAATGACTGCCAATAGCCTGTCTTCATCTAGCCTCTCCAATTCATCGATCCGTGTAGAGAATTCATGATCCATCCACTCAAGTTGTTTTGCAACTCGAAGTGTACGTACAATAAATTCTATTGGAAGGATAGCGTCCAATCCAAAAACTAGATTGAAAGGTGTCGTGCCTATGGACGTTTTGTAAGCAATTCGGTAAGCCCATAGAACTGAGTGAAGTTTCTATTCCCAATCTGTTCTATGTCCCTCAACAATCTTTAAAAGCACAGTAGTGCAAAGAGTCTTGTTTGTGCTCTCAGTTTGACCATTTGCTTGCAGGTGATAAGGCGCTGACCTCTTATGGATGACCATAAAGTCTTCCAAAAGAAAGGTAATGACTTCATTGATAAAATGCACACCTTGGTCACTCACAATCTCAATAGGTAAACCGTAGCGTGTAAACACATGTTCGTATAAAAACTTTGCAGTGGTCCTAGCATCGTTTTTTACTGTGGCTTTTGCTTCTACCCACTTCGTAAGATAATCTGTGGCTACAATGATATACTCAGCATGTGTATGGCGTGCTGGTGGTTTAATCGGTCCCACAAAATCAATTCCCCATTTGGCAAAAGCTCTAACCCCCATAATTAGTCTCAATGGCATGTCCTCATACTTGGTAGGAGGTTTGGCTCTTTGACATTGATCACATCGTTTGACATACTCTGTTGCATCATGAAAAAGCGTAGGCCACCATAGTCCTGACCATAGTATAAGTTTGGCAGTTGTTTCTCCACAGAAATGTCCACCCCCAACTCCTGAATGTGCATGAGTCAATACGCTAAGGTAGTCACTCTCACAAACACAAGTCCGTAGGTTTCCATCTTTGCCACTTTTGTACAGCTGGCCTTCAATAATCTGAAAACTCGCTGCTTCTACCTCTATGGCTCTCTTTCTATGCCTAGGCATCATATCATCCGTATGACCCTGCGTCAAATACTTCACAATGTACGAACTCCAACTGGGTGTTGTTGAAATATAAAAAAGAGTCACATGAGGAATGGGCTTCCTTTGTTGACAAATTTTACAATTCCATACGTACTCTTCTGTATCAGCATGAAGTGTTGGCCACCAATATCCTTCCCACAAAACTCTTTTAACCGTATCCTTTCCAGAGACATGTCTGCCTCCTAAGCTCACGTGGACATATGAGATAATCTCATCATATTGATCAGGGTCAGGGCATAGACGAAGTATTCCATCTTTTCCTAATTTATACAATCGTCCAAAAAGAAGCTTATAAGGAGCACAATGCTCTAAGGTCATTATCTTTTCATTGGTGGGACTAATGGAGTTAACAAATCCTGTCGTTAAAACTTGAATGATGGGTTCTGCCCATCTTGGTGCTGTCTCAACCAAGAATAGAGTAGCGTCAGGAATATCATCATCTATACCAATGGCTTCTCCTGAAGTTATCCTAGAAAGATGATCAGCCCGCTAATGCATTTTTCCTTTCTTTACCTTCAAATTCAAATTCAAGTAGAATAACAAACCAGCGTACAATCCTTCCGGTTGCACATGGCTTGTTCACAAGGTAAAGCAAAGCTTGATGATCTACGAAGAATGTAAATTTGTTGGCCAAAAGGTAATGTCGAAACTTCTTCACAGCATAGATCATAGCTAAGCCTTCTCTTTCCGTGGTGGTATAATTCTTTTCAGCACTATTCAACTGGCGGCTAGCATATGAGACTGGAAAGTCCATTTTGTTCTCGCCTGGTTGAGCTAAAATACAGCCAATTGCAAAACCCGAAGCATCTATATGTACGTGGAATAAATTATCCCAATCCGGCGACCTGAGAATAGGTGCCGTCACTAATGCTTTCTTCAGCTTTTCAAAGGCTTCTTCACAATCCTCTGTCCATTCAAATACAACAAGGAGTGCGTACAATGGCCGTGCTATTTCAGTGTACATGTAGATAAATCTACGATAGTAGCTGCAATGACCCATGAAAACTTGTACCCCTTTTGCATTGTAAGGTCTAGGTAGCTCAACAATAACAGCTATCTTTTTCGCATCCATGGATATACCATTCCTAGACACAATGTGGCCTAGAATCTTCCCTTGCCTAACCATAAACTTGCATTTATCAGGGTTAAGGCATATGCGATACACTCTGCATTTCTCAAAGATTTTTTTGAGATGCTCAATGTGTTCTTCTCTGTCGATGGAATGCACACACAAGTCATCCATGTATATTTCAAGAAATAATCGCAGGTATTCTTTGAACGCATGGCTCATCAGCCTCTGAAAGGTGGCTGGAGTGTTAGTCAAACCAAAAGGCATGACTCTATATGCAAACACTCCCCATTCTGTAGCAAATGCGGTTTTGTGTTGATTCTTGGGATCAATAGATACCTGGTTGTAGCCTGAAAATCCATCAAGAAAACTGTATGTCTTCTTACCAGCTACCCTCTCCAATACATGATCAGTGAGTGGAAGCGGATAGTGGTCCCGGATAGTAGCAGCATTTACTTTCTTTAGATTGACACATACTCGTAGTTTTCCATTCTTCTTAGGTACTACCACAATCGGTGAAACCCATTCTGTATGTTCAATCTCATAAATAAATTCAGCCGCTAACAGCTTGTCAATCTCTTCTTTGATCTTTTTGGCAAAATTATCGTTATACGTATAAGAACGCTGCTTGGATGGCTTGGCATTCTCTCGCATGGGAATCGTATGCTGGCAGATCTTTGGATCTACCCCCTTAAGGTCTTTGTAACTCCAAGCAAATATATCTCGATACTCTCTTAGAGTAGAGATTAGCGATTCTTCCTCCGCTTAGGTTAAGTCTATGGCAATCCACACGTTACGTGGCTCTTCGCTTGGTTCTGCCAGGTCTATTTTCTTGGCGTCCTCAGGGCCATCATAGGAAACTCCTGGTTTCTCAGGTTTCTGTCGAATAGGTTGTTGCAAGACTATTTTCCAATCTTGTATGGTGAATTTCTTAAAGTTTGAGGGGATATTTGTGGTATCCTCTTCTTCCTTTGAGTCATCACTCATGGAATGCTGCTTTTAGCATTCTCTTCCTTTCTTGCACTAGAGCTTTACGCTCCACTCTCGTCATGGTGCTTTGTTCAGTCTTGACTGAATGCACTGAAGCCTTAGATTTTAGCTTCGGTTTCTGTTTCCTCTTCTTCTTTGGGTTGTCACTCTCCTTCTCGTTTAGCTTTTGCACTAATTGAAAGCCGTATCTCCATTTCATCTCGTCTTTGATGCAATCATCATCTCCCAAGTAGTACAAGTACTCGTTCTTACCTACAAAGGTTGGAGGTGGAATAAAGTCTTCTTTATCCACATCTTCTCTTTCTTTTTGTTGTTGTTGTCTCTTTTCCTTGACTTTCTGTTTGCGAAACTTCTGGTGACTCTTGCAAAACTTACGTTTCGGTTTGTCACTAGGAATACTCAGCAAGATCTCTCTGCCCTTTAACAACAATCTTATCTTCTCTAACTCTGATTCAGGGACTATGGCATCGTCATCAGAATCCTTCCCATCAGAGGATTCTAAGCATCTATCCTCATCTCCTTTGTCAGCTGAGTTGTACTCAAGAGGGGATACTTCCTCTACAAATACCATATCTCCTAGTAATAATGATTTGTTTGCTTCATACCTAGGGGCTTCTTGAGGTTCCTCTGCATAGATCGGTCTTAGCATTCTTACGGGAATAATGTCATACCCATCTGGATCACAAAACTATGTTTGCCTTGGCAATGCACAAGTGTCTATGGTAGCTAAAACATGGTTCCATTCTAAGGGATCTATCAAGTTCTCAGGAAAAGGTATAGGGATATACGCCTCATCCATCACACTTCTGTCTATGGTAACATTTCTCAGGAAAAGGTATAGGGATATACGCCTCATCCGTCACACTTCTGTCTATGGTAACATTTCCAGGTTGCAAGTCTCGACAAGATGCTCCATAGATCCATAGATCAGCTCTTCCTTCAGACATAGTTGCTCCCGATGCTTCTGAAGAAGCGGAATCAAACTCATCCACAGAGGAGAGTGTGTCACATCTCGATAAGCATGGTTTTTCAGATTCACCCTCGTGGTCACATTCTCATGTCTGAGGTACAAGTAATTGTAACCCCAGTCTTGAATCATTTTGAATTGGCGCATGAATGGTCTTCCTAGGATCACTTCGTAATTTGTGTTCTTGCTGCCAAAGTCTACAATAGCAAAGGTATGTCCGTACTCAATGCCACATGACTTGACTATAACGTTCTCAAGCAATCCTATGGGACTCTCTAGATTTTCGTCTGCCAATTGCAAACTCATCCTTGTACTTCTAATTGCAGGTTTTCCCCACATTTCCCATACAGTTTTTGTTGCTATACTCACCCCTGCTCCGCTATCTAGAATAGCTATAGATTCAATCTTGTTGATCTCCACAGGAAGCGTAGTATTTCCTTCGTCGTCTTCACAATGCTTGCCAACTTTGTTCACAGGAACCGGAATTGTTTGCTTAAGCATTAGCTCAGAAGCCTTTGCCTTCAACAACTCCTTAACCTGGATGTTCTGGTTCCACAATCCTTGCTCAGTTAATTGTGTAGCCACTTCTCCCCACAATCTTGGCCTAAGCTTTAAGAACTCTGCGAGTGGAATGGTACACGTAACTGGTGCCGACATTAAAGCTTGTAAACTCCCTATGTCTCGTTCTCCTGATGATGAGGTTGTCGTGTCATTGATGGTACTCGCATGATTTGGCTATGTGCTTCGTATAGTCCTAAATATGAGGGCAGTGTCTTGCATGTGAGCTTGTTGCTCCGAGCTGAGACAACAGTCTGAGCATCATCTGGTAGAGATAAAGCATCTAATTCTTGAACCCTTTGATTCGAGAATTCTACTATAGAGAACGGTGGTGACTTGTCAGAAGATGCTAGATCCTCAACTTGTTTTTGCACCGCTTCCCACATCTCCCTTGCTACTGCTTCCTCTATTTCAGGAATTTCATCTCCAAAATCAGCGGTAGTCAATGGTTTTGACTCGTCTACATTGGTATGAGGTAAATCGTCTTCTTCAGGCATTTCTGGGAAATGTAGAGATACAACTTCACTTCCCTTTTCCATGCTTAGCGTGGCTTCTGGTATCGTCTCTAAGTTAGGCTTCAGAGAAGCAGGTCCTCTTGCGTACATAGGTGGTGGGCCGTCTATTAGAGTCTGAGTATCCCTAATCAACTGCTTATGGATAGCCAAGTTGATTGTCTCTTCACGAGGGTTGGGATATTCTTACAGCTTCTTAGGCAGCTCGGTCAGTACTGTGATCCTACTATTATACGCTTGAAGTGCTGTATCTAAAGGCTCGTACACCTTGTCCACAAGGACTGATCCTCCTGAGCTTTCCTCAGACTCGGATGCTTTTCCCTTTTGCTCATTTTGAGTTTTCTCTCCGATTTGTTTCGTTTTCAACATTCCTTCTAGCTCTTTTGGGATAGAGTTTCCTCCATCAGAGCTCTTCTGCTCCTTTGACTTCTTACTCCCCTTGCTGCGTGGTTTACGTCGAGTTGATTTCTTTCTCTCTTTTCCATCTTTGGATAGAACCTTAATCTCAGAGGGTTTCTTAACAACCTCTTTGACATTCTTTTGCGCTTGGGCTCTAGTCACTACTCTTAGCGACACTAGTTCGTTCTCCTCCTCAGATGTCGTGGGTGATGGAATCACTTCAACATAGTTGAGGGGCGCTTTAGCTTTTTGTGCTGCCGGATCCGCAAGCTTCAACAAGCAATCCTACACCCTTGGCAAAACCTCTCTATAGGTGGAAACGTAGATGTTGTGCCTATGTTAGCTTAGAGGGGTCGTTTCTTGTTTGGACATTCTCTCGCCCAATGTGGTCCACCACATTCGTAGCATGGCCCTTTGTTGCGTGGGGTATAGTCTCTTTGTAGGATATGGTCCTGGATAACCTTGAGTCTTGGTTGGCTGAGATCCTATAAGCATCAAAGAGCTTGGGTCTCCATTAAAGTCATGAACTAGGCTTGGTCTGGTTGGGTTCTCAAAGTAGGGTTCGACAAGAGGATGCTCCACTTCGATGTAGTATGGTTGAGAGCTAACCATCTCCATACCTAATTCAGGATTCTCATATTCCACATATCTAAAGGAAGCTGTGCCAGGTGGAGGAGGTTGAGCTCCTAGCACCGGCCATGCTTGCTCTTGAGCAACTAAGGTTCTTTCATGGTTCACAACTTGCTGTCTAGGTGCAGAGTTGGCTGCTTGTTCCCTTTGTATCCTTGCAATGTGATTGCAGTCCGAAGTCACGTGTGTAGTTCCATTTACAAAGCTGGCACCACTTCTTTGTTGATTGATTGCTAACCAATGGTGAGAAGGTTGGGCAGCACTGCTCGGTTTTATGGCTACCTCCACATCCTCCACAGATGTAGGGGCCTGTAGATACAGTATACATGTATGATGGTTGGGGTCGGTAGGAAGGTCTATAGTATTGCCCCATCTTTTTCAATACTATCTCGGCAATCTGATCTGGATTAACTAATGGCACACTAGAGTCAGAGTTCTTCCCAGAGCTATGTTTATCATCTGGATGGCTATCTTGGTTTCCCATGCCAGTCATGTCAAAGTTGTCATCGTAATCCATGGCATCCATGCAACACTCATTGAAGATGACATGCTTCTTTGCGTACAAGTGAGCGTGAAGCGTCTTGTTTCGTAAGCCTTCCAGGAAGATAGAAATTAATCTTCCTTGGCTTGGCTTCTCATCATCAGGGCATCGATTGATGTACTGCTTTAGCCTATTTACGCAATCTCGCACAGATTCTTGATCTTTTTGCTTAAAAGCGTAAATTTGAGCTACCGCATTGTGCTTAATTTCCATTTTTGAAAATGCAGCTATAAAGCTCTTTTCCAGCCCATTGAAAGATCGCTTTGCCTCAGGCTCGAAATTCTGAAACCATGATAAAGACTTACTCTCTAGCGTCAAGCCAAATCCCTCGATTTGCGTATGCGTATCCGTGACTTGCTCCGCATGTATAGCTTGCTTAAAAGCTGCTATATGGTCATATGGGTCACCGGATCCGTCATACTTCTTGACAAGCTTTTGCAGTGCAGATGGTCTCACTTTTCTAGAATATTCATCGTCATGTCTCCTATATGAGTCTCGGCCTCTAACTCTAGGCTCTTCAAATGTCAGTTCACTTGGTCTATGGGGTTCTCTTGGAGGTACATATCCACTTGCTCGTGGCCTTTCTTCTCCCCTAAATTCTCTAATAGCCCTGGGTCTCCTCGTAGGATCAATCGTTGGAAAAATTGGTCCTTTAGCAGTTGTTCGCATGGAAGGTGCTGGTCGAGCCACACTTGGGGTTCTAGCCCATGGTGGTGCTAGTGTTTCTCCTCGAAAGGCAGATTCATCTGGACGTGCCCTGTCTAAGGTAGACACCTCAGTGAAAAGGGGCCTTCCTTTCCATGTCATTTCCCTAACCTCTGGCCATTCAAGGGTTCTAAAGTCGTTCCCCCATCTATCATGAACACACTTAGTGAAACCTTCTAGATGCTCTACAGTTATTGTATGCGTGACTGGAAGCTCTAAGCTCGGGTGCTTAGTGGTTGCATATAGGTTTCTGCCACATCCCTATACACCTCTTTAATTGGGTCGTCCTGATAGATTTTAACTACTGGAATTTCTTTTACTATGTCCCATGGGTTTTTCTTGGTCTTTTTTTCTTTTCCCATTCTTTCTCTATCCTTCCAATTCCGGTCAGAAAACAATTCTTCAAGTAAAGAAATGGGCGTACCAGGTCTGCGCGATGTTCCTAGCACATTTGGGTCTAATGGAAGCTCCTTCTTCTGCTTTGCTTGTGCGCTAGGTTGAAATACACAAGCATCCACTTGTTCAGGATTTTTGGTGACCTCGTAGCGTGCTCCATTTCTACCCATGTACATATCGTCTTGGTATTTTACCCATGGTGTTGGTTCAAACGCAGAATGAATGTCTGCAATTTTAACAACAAACCGGCTCATTGGATCTTTGTAGATCTCACGCCATGCGTGTTTGTATACAAGAAATGAGTCTCATGTTGTCAATCAACTCCCCATCTGGGATTTCAAATGGATTAGCATAATCTACCATACCAATGGGTGTGGACGGTCTACTCATGCCAAATGACTCGTTTATGTCCATTGAAATATCACTCTCGGTTCTTGAGAGGCTCTCTGTTTGAGACTCCGAAGATGTCTCGAGAATGCTCTCCAAGTTGCCACAACAACCGATTGAGTGCCGCTCCCTTGAGTGGTTACCCTAGATGGTGCACTAGTGTTACGTCCCCCTAGTATTATTCCCGAGCGTAGATGCATACGCTAATTTTAGCACGTTGCAGTGTCCAATTTTTGAATTTTTTTATTTTATTTTTTATTCTTTATATATATATATATATATATATATATATATATATATATATATATAAACCCTACCTAACCACTAAATGCAACTAACATGAATATGTGTATAAATACCTATTTTATTTAATTTTTTATTTTTTTTTTATTTTTTTATTTATTTTTATTTATTTTTACTAATTACACAAAAATACTAATTATGCTAAAAATACTAATTATGTCGATTACACTAATTATGCAAAAAATTATAAAAATTTAAAAAATTACAAAATATGCAAAAAATGTGGACTCCTAAGAAAACACATAATTTATAAAAAATAATATTTTTATTATTTTATTTTTTTTACTTATTATTATTATTATTATTATTATAAATGTAAAAAACATGAAAATTGGTATGCAAATTTTAAAAAATTAAAAATTAACAAAATATAATAATAAAAAAATATAATAAAAATAAAAAATAAAATACTAACCTTATCCTTGCCAGCGCCTTATCCTCCTGGCCCTTCGCCTTCGCCTTCTCACCTCTCCTTCGCTTCCTCTTCCTCTGCTGCGCACCTTCGCCTCTTCTTTGGGTGAGGCAGAGACGGCCAACCGCCTTCCTTTCCTCCTCGCTCTCTCTGCTGCGGTTGAGCTGACGCCACTGAGAACGTTGGCCGACGACTTCTTCTCACCACACTACACACAGTCGTGAGGCAAAGACGGCCGCTCACCAGCCTCTCCTCCTCGCTCTTTGTTGCCTTCAGTGGCCAGGCGGCTGTTCGCCTTCACACGACCTCTGTAGCCTTTGCAGGCAGCTGCTGCCGGCCACCTTCGCTTCCACACCCCTTCGCCTTCTCTCTGCTCTGCGGGTGAGGCAGAGACGGCTGTTGATGCCACCTTCGCCCTCTTCAGCTTAATAAAGCTCTCCTTCACTTCCTCTTCCTCTGCTGAAGCCTCTCTTCGCCTCCTCTGCAGCCTTCAGCGGCCAGGCGCCCACTCGCTTCCACACGGCCTCTCGGCCCTTCCCCTTCTTGCGGCCACCTTCTTTGCTGCGGGTGAGGTGCCTCACTCTCTAATTAATCTAAGCTACTCTATGTTCTAAACAATGAGCTACTTACCTACACTAATCACTAATCTATTCTCTCTACTAACTAATTAATCTATCTTTAACTTAACTACACTAATTAATCACTAATTAACAAAAAGCGCAAAAATTCAAAACTAACTAAAATCTTCTTAAACTAATGTCTATTCTTTCACTAATCTAGAAAGCATTGCAATAAACAAAAAGAATTAGTGGTAGTAATACAAGCTTCTCAATCGGTTTTGAGTCTTCTCCTCGGCAGCAGCGGCGCCAATGGAGAGACGGAAGACTCTCTACACTTGTAGCAAGAGTAGCATGATCCGCATGTAGCTCAATCCAATGGGATTTGCATCCCTTTCGGAGCTAGGGATTCAACCCGTACCGGTGCACGGAAGCTTATCCACGAATGGGAGAGAATGCTATGAACACCACTACCTTGACATAGACTTTACACACACAAGCTCAATCTTGCCATAACTCATTCACTCATCATCCCACTCATTCATGCATCCAATACAAGAAGAAAGCTAAGAACTTGAAATAAACATGCATTCTCATTCACTACTCAAGCAATGTCTTGCCCATGGATAAGCTACAAGCTATGGAGAAGCTTAAGCTTGAATCCACTACCACACAAAGCCTAATAGAGAATCCACAAGCATCAACAAAGAAGCATGCATACTAGAGAATAGAGATGAGAAGAGAGAAAAACATCATCTCATTGCATTGAATTAGAAGAGCATTGCTCATACAATAGTGTAGATGGGGAGAGAGAAGAGCTTGCACCTCTATGAACAAGAGGGAGAGCTAGTCTCATGAGAGCTCAAGCATGAGTTTAGCCCAATGTGTCCATAAGCTCTCAAATGAGCCACTATTTATTCTAAAACTCCTAAAACTCCCAAAACTTCCCATGTTGGATTATTCTCAAGCCCACTCCCAAACTCACCTACAACTTGGAACTCTTGTCACCTACAACTTGGAACTCTCTACAAGAGCCCTAAATAAGAATATGAAGTCCCTTGAAGCGCTAGGTCACCTGCGAAGGAAGGATCCTATAGAGGGTGCTAACCATACGGTGCTCGGGCTCTGGGTCGCCGAAGATACCTACATGTGCATCGGGGAAGATATTGGAACAAAAAGTAAGATTTGTTTTCTGAAACCGGGCATGGATCTGGTTGATTGACCTTGTTGGTTCTCAACGGATGAGTCCATGGCTCTTTTATATGGAGCTGTTGGTTGATCTTGCTGATCTTCAACGGAGATTCCATCTTGATTTTTATAAGTGATTATATTGTTGGGTGCTATGAGCTAGGAACTATTGAAAAGGCCCCTGAGGGACACGTGGTGAGCGTTTTGGTTGCCAATGATACCATAAGTGCACCGATGAAGGAATGATTGGAAATTAGGATTCAATCGGATATTTTGGAGGATTATGATCAATGACACTATGGTTTCATTAAATGATTCTTTTAAAGATAACTGAATCTGTGAAAAAGGTAATTTCATATTGGGTGTGTAAGTGGTGTGACTGACATTAAATTTGCATGAATATCCGACTAGGGGGCCTGGGAACTCTTTTCCCTGGTACCCGGGACAAAACCTAACCAAATTCCTAATTGGATCCCATCACTACAGTGGTTGGGCGGTTGGCTAACCCATGGGACTGGGATTAGTAGGCTGGACTAATGGATCCGTAAAATGAGACTCAATTCTGTTATAGTACGATAGATGAAGTAAATCCCGGATAGTAATTGTTCTATGGAAAAAGAATCAACGGTTGTGCCTCTCGATAGGGAAAAAAGCGTTGGTTTCTATAATCCAAATGCAAGTTTCTTCCTTGATCTGACCAAGAGACTCACAGGTTCATTCGGATTAGTTTGGTCAGTAATGACCCTGACTACGTTAGAGTAAAAATATCCTGGAGGAATCGCCCGTGCTTTTTGGGCGAGGGAAGTTTTTCTGAGTTCGGTTTTTGAAGAACCGAGGGATTAGTCTCTTATCCGGATATCTGTGGGCGAGGCCCCAAGTGAGGGATCCTGCCCTGCTCAAGGAGTGCTACTTCCGCTGCTAGCACCCCCGAATCCGTTTTGCGCGGAGGGGGCAGGGATCTTTCAATGGATGGGGCATTCTAGATTCCAAATTGCAATTGGTCTTTGAGAACCGCCTCACTCTAACTTGCCTCTAGGCAAATCGATTGGGCTTTAAGAACTGCCTCACTCTAACTCGCCTCTGGGCAAGTACTTTTACTCATGATAGATGAAGAAACCCCAAGACCTTAATGGCTCAAGTGAACGTCAAGGAGACGTCACAATCAACCATATCTCTCAAATTAAGTCGTGTACTTCAACTTGCAATAGCAAAGGTAAGATGCCCTGTTCCCTTAAAATCATCTCTAAAGTAGGTGGTATATCCTCACCTTTGCTTGCTCCCTAGGAGAAACAATCCTCTCAATCTACCAACACCACTTACACCTTCACTAACCTAGCTAACCTATGGATGCTCCTCTCTCGATCCAACCCATGAAGGCCCTTAAACAGACAAGATCCATCATTAGGAAAGGTCACAGATGGTAGGTACCCAAGAGCATATGAAAATCACAGGGGTAGTTTGAAGGAAATGGTAATCTATGGATACCCAAGAGAGTTACAAAACCTATACCCATCACCAAGAGGATAAGGAAGACACCGACCCACGAATGCTAAAATCCTTAACCACATATGTGATGGGTCAAGGAGGAATTGTTGTGCAATCGTAGAGATATTATGAAGGCAACGCATTGTTATGGCTCCCTAAGGCCTCAACATATTCCTCTCACTCCATCCAAAATGAAACTCCACGAGTAAGGCCAACACCAAGGAGATACCAATGCTTAGGGGACGAGTATTTTAAGGGAAACAAGAGTATTTTAAGGGAAACCACCAAATATGGGTAACCAAGTCAACCACAACCATACCTTACCCTCTATGCCTCTTAAAACATTGGCACAACCAAGCAACAATGGAGGCCAAAATCTCCCTTAAAATCATAAGCACTAAAAGCCTTGACTAAAGGCAAAGGCAAGGAGAAGATTGACAACACCCAATTCATATATTACTTACAAGGAGAAGATTGATGATACCCAATCCATAGAGTGTATATTACTGGACAAGAGGGAAGGAGATGTCCTCCTGCACATTTGCAACTCTACAAGAGGTAGAAAACAAGTTCAAAAGGGGGATTAGCATGTGTCACCCACCCATACTTAATCAGGCTGTGGTTCTCAAGCCTCGCTAAGAAGTGGGCCAGAAATATGTATAAAAACCCTTGTCCAACAGAGAGGGATGCCTAGAACTCAATAAGCCTTTAACTCGTACGAAAAGGGACTAAGGGTAAATGTCAAAAGAAAGAGTCAAGGTAAATAAGGGACCAAGGGATGCCCAGAACTCAATAAGCCTTGAACTCGCAAGAAAAGGGACTAAGGGTAAATGTAAGAGAAAGAGTCGAGAAGGGCTGGAGAAACTAAGGAAAGCACGTAATAAAGAAAGCAAAAGTGAACGACAGTGCCCCAAGAAGAAAACCTTTATATGGTTAGTTAGTCCCATGACTTAGATAGGGAGGTGTTCCAATCCCACCTACATTTCTCCAAGATAGATGACTGCCCTCCTCCACTTAAGGCCTCTCCTTCACCGGTGGTGGATACCACCCCCCATCTCCTTAGATCTCAAGGCCAGCAGCCTTACTTCCTCTACCTCATCTCTAACACCCTGGATTTGCTAGGAAACCAACGCATGCCCTTGTCTTTAACAAGCTCCCCACTCAGAGATGCTTCACCACCCCACAATCCTTTCCTCTTAGCCCTTAATAACTCCCCTGTCTCCCACCCATGTATGTTCTTCTCTTTACCAAGCTCCCCCCTCAGAGATGTGTCACCCCACAACCCCTTCCTCCCTTGCCATTTACATCACCACCAATCACAACCCTTGGCAAGGTCCTTAGTAGGCATCAACCCCCCCCTGTTAGGCTCCTGGAATGTGGTTGTTCATGACCCCCTCCGTCGCTCTTTCCCCCCATATAGATACCAGAAGCACGAAGACCACTTGTGGATCCCCAATAAGGCATAGATCAATCCATCTAATCTAGTAGTGGGATGGTGGGATCTGTTGGAGGTTTGCATATTCATAGAGCTGCCGTCAATACCCTTACACCAACAATATCCTCTAGGTTTCCTCTTTGACAAGCTAAAACTCCATATCATTCAATCCACCTTAATTGTGTGGCTAACTTGAGTTATGCATCCTCGATTATAGAGCCCTAAGTTACGAGTCCTCACTTCCCTATCAAGTTGGCTCCAGGCCAGTGGAAGGCATGGCATCCTATATGGTGGACATCATAGAGGTCCCAATCACCAACTTGCAATTAGAGTGCGATGAGGTAGTAGGTCTCTAGGAGAGCTACCACCACATAGGATGAAGGCTTCTTAAACAATCTCCCAAGTAAGGCCAAAAAGCACCCAACCATGGTCGTAACCACCCCCCAACCAGCACCAACAATCTGCACAGGTGCCCTTGGAAGAACATATCATCTTCCTAAGTCATAGGGGGAAGAAAAATATGGCACCTTTCCAGTTTATCAACATACAACCCATGATCTCACTCTCCTCCTCTCCAAGACGGCCGAGTGCTACCGGAACCTCTCTCCGAAGGCTGACCCTTCTAAAACTGAAGAACTTAAGAAAAAAACCCAAAAAGCATCACAAGCCCATAGGGATGATAGGTGCAAACAAACCAAAGGCCCAAGGGATGATCTAGGATACATTGAAATTGAAGATGTTGCAAAACCTCTTATTTAAATCACTTTGGATGGGGAACAAGGGATGGAAAGGAGTGACAAATCGATCCTCATGGATAGGATAAATGAACTCTTGGAAATAGCCAAGAAAGCAATGGTGGAAGGATGATACAAACCAAGACATAAATACAAAGAACCCCTTGCAAATAAAATGCAAGAATATCCTTACCTGAGAGAGGATATCTCTAGGTTGAGTAAAGCATAGGACATGGTGCACCGGATCCAACTAAAAGTAGAGGGACTCACAGGACCAAGCATGTTGTTTCCACCTACACCAAGACCTCTAGAGCCAGTATCTCATATGAAGGTAGTATCTCGAGCCAAGGATCACAAGAAGTCCCACTATCAAAAGACCTCTCAAGACAACAACTAGAAGACCAAGAGCACTAAAAGACCTTGGAAGATCCACTATTAAATGACCTCTTAGGATAACAACAACTAGAAGACCAAGAAGCGCTAAAAAATCTTAGAACCAATTTGTATAACAAGCCTTGAGAGCCTAAAGATGCAAAAAACTAAGAGTGCTAATGACCACATCCTGAGGAATGAGAGACTCACAAGAGACAACTTATGCTTAGCGAATCAATGCTAGGAGAAAGCACTGAAGGGAATGCACAACGGATGTTGGTGTCACAATAATTTAAAAAAAACTCATTACAAACTATGCCTTCATACATCGGCTCATATGTTCAGTCTATGATCATAGCCAATGCACTTTCAATAAGGCCAAAGCTTATAAAAGAAACATGAGCCTTGAGAGCAATCCTCTATGCCCCTATGACTATCATGGATGGCCGAGTACTTGAAAAAGAAACTAGAAACCTGGAATGAAATCGATCAATGGATGAAGAATCATCCAAACCATTCGGGGGCTTAGATGAGACCGACCAAGAAAATGAGGAAAACTCGTTGAAAATGTGCAAAAAGATGTGCCTTATTAGTATAGTGGGTAAGTATTTTGAAGGTGATGACATGAATGCCACTATTCTAATCAAATTGGATGGCATGATGTGATCCTAGATAATCAAGCAAGAGTGAGTATAGCAACCAAAGACATGTGGCAAAGATGGGGGAGCAAGCCCCTCAAACCTTCATGCTATAGTTTCCTGGCCTTTTGCATGAGTTGGGGTTGATGGTGTTGGGGGAAACAGAGATCGAGCATCGGGGAGTGGTCTTTACTCTCGTCATCTTTGCCTATTATGTTGGTAAGTTGAGCCATCAAATCCTTTATTTATGCTAACACTATAGAAGGCTCTTCTAAAACCTTCTAAAATGCCTCTTTATCAAGGGGAAGCTCTTTGAGTTCTTGGGAGAGGCTTACTGGCAAGGGGACTCTGGTTTTTCTTATGAGATTCCTTGATGTTGAGGGCTAGAAAGAGCTCGCCTAGGTTTGTACTTACCATGTGATCGTGCATTCAATACAAGGATGAGAGGAAAGAATGTGGGAGAAGATTGACACCGACCATACTCACCAGGCGATTATCGCACATGCAGATTAAGAGAGAGATTAAGAATATTAAGAAAAGATGGAGGGAGAACATGGTGCTCCAACTTGGAGATAGTTGTGGGTGGTGGTGATGAAGGTAGGTGAAGCAGCAGAGCAGGCACATGCACAGTCACTTGAATGATGAAGCTTGAAAACTCAAAAATGAGAAAGACCATGAAAAGAGAAGAGGAACTCTCCTATTTATAGACTAGGGCATCACGGTGCAGTTGGGTGATTAATGCATGTGATGCATGTGACAGCATCTTATTGGCCTGGAAATGTAGGTCGTGATCACGCCTATCATTATCATGATCACATCTACTTTGCCATGATCATGTCATGAATCACGGTGCTAATCACGTCAAGTGAGATGCATCAAAATAAAATAATTCAAGCATAAGCAATCACCAACACATCCTAAGGGATCAATATTATTTAGTTGTGGTTAATTTTTCATGGTGTGATTCTATAGGGTTCAAAATCACAATTGTGATTTATGCAGAATCACAGTGACAAGGATGTGAGTTTATGGGCATGTGAGGTTCGAGAGTAGATGATAGATTTTAGGTTTCATTTATGGCTTCCAAGATGGATTGGGAAAAATGTGATGTGATGTGATTTGGAGACCAAGAATCACAGGCATGATTATGTGATTGGATTATAAGTGGAGTAGCTTCTAGAGGATTGTTAGTAGTGTTAGAACTCACTTAGCAAGCTAGTCCTCCAGAGATTTTTTTGAGCTTTTTCCTTACATTTAATGGCATGATCCTCAATTGGTTGAAGCTCTTGATGTAGAAGGGGTGTGTTAATAGAGCACTTATAGTCCTTCTATGGAACACAACCCTTTCTCCATCCATTGAATCAGCCAGTCCCTAGAATATGTAGCTCTTGTCATCAGTGGAAATCTCATTCTTGGACACTATAAGCCCCAATATCACTCCATGCTTTATCCAAAATTGGCATTTCAAAGGGTTCAAACATATACAGTATAATTTACACCTTTTAGAAACTTTTCTTAGGCAAGTTAAATGCTCCATCCATGGCACACAGAGATCATCAGACACTTCCAACCACTTTTATAAATAATCATTGAAAGCTGTGCTTATTAACCTCTGGAATGTTGCAACTGCATTGATTAGTCCAAACGGTATGACCTTATATGTAAAGGTTTCCCATGTGGTGGTAAAAGTTTCTTTGTGTTGATCTTCCAGGCTAATGGATACCTAGTTGTATCCTAAGAATCCGTCTAGGAAACTGTAAGCTTCTACCCTAGCCACTCTTTCCAAAATATGCTGTGTGTATGGTAATAGGTAGTGATACCTACGGGTCATCGCATTCACTTTCTTCAAGTCAACACACACACATGCACACACACACATACACACACACACACGCGCGCGCGCGCGCGCACACAGCTTCCCATTTTTCTTGGATATAGTCACAATTGGTGATATACCCAATCAGTGTGCTCAATCTCATAAATGAAATCCACTGCAATGAGTTTATTAATTTCCTCCTTTACAATTACTAAGTATTTTGGATTCATTTGGTAAGGACGTTGCTTGGTTGGGCCTTAAACCTTCCATGATAGGAATAGTGTGCAGAACGACTTCCAGTGGCACGTCCTTCAAGTCCTTGTAGTTCCAAGAGATACAGTCTTTAAAATCTGTAAAAGAGTAATTAGTGCCTCTTCCTACTATGGGGTTAGTTCCGCAATGAAGACTAGCTTGGAATCTTCACCTGACTCTACGCTATCTACCTCCTTCACCTCTGTAGGTCCATCATATGAGACCCACTGCTCCTCCTCCAATTGTTGCCATGTACTCCCAAGTCTTCCAGTGCTTACTTCCTTGTCTAAAATCGATGGCTATTCCTTGGCAACATGTGGAGCTTCTCTTTTAGGCTCATAATTATATTCTAGGATTCCTCGACCTAAGCCCATGAACCCACTAGATAGTGTTGGAGAAGAAGTACCCTTCTCCCCTACTAATTTCTCGTTAAAAGCGTTCTCTATGGTTTTCTCACTACTTGATGAATTCAAAGAATTCATTCTTTGTAGAGAAAACACACTCCTTTGCATACTAGTCGTGCGAGCTGACCCTAGGCTTCTTTGGTAGAAGGATCTCGATTGGTTAGATACACTATCGTCAAGGGAAATGTCGTCACCCCAACAAGCCTTCTTGACCTTAAGTGCATGAAATGATTTTAACTAGCAAAAATGTCGATTTACACACAATTGGAATTACTCATGTTTGCAATTACCAGATTTATACAGAAACACGGACGTGATAAGAAATCAAGCGTGATCATGACAAAAATCACAACAAAATTTTTGTTTATTCTCGGCAGTTTATAGCTACCCCTAGTGTCATGATGGTAACCTTATTTTTATGACACTCAATGTCTCAGATTTACGTGATCCTGTAGGGTCAAAAATCATGGCCGTGATCCTTTGCAGAATCACGGTTATGATCTTCACACCTAAACAAGTTCAATGAACGTATATATAAGTTTCTTGAGGTCCCTCACAATTGTTTCAGATATTAATCTTATCGAATTATCAAGTGGAATCACTGCTGTGATTAGTGATGTGGCAGTCTTGGGTGTGATTACCAATTACAGGCATGATGCGAAGGTGCATGATTGATGACGTAGTAGTCACATGCATGATTACCAATCATGACCATGATCCATGAGTGATTGGGATTGGATAAGATATAAGATAAGATGAAATCTGTCAAAGATAAGACACATTTAATGTGCAATCCTGGGGTTGGTGGGACAGCTAGAATTGTTGGAGAATCACAACGTGATCGAAAATCATAGGGGTACGATTTTGCACACTGCAGAATCACGACGACGTGATTTCGCAAGTTTCAACCAAAAATAAATGGTATGGAGGTGCAAATCTTAAATTTCTCTAGTTCAAAATTTCCAAATCATTTCTTTGCAAGATGAATGTTTAAGTGATAGGATCAATGGCTCTTTATTTTTTAAAATTTTCAAGATTTTTTTTAAAATGTAGAAAATGGGTGTTCACTACATAATCACGACATGATTATTCAATTCCCAACATGCAAGTACAAATGTAAATGCTTTGTTTTTTGCTTTTCTAACTCTTAAACAATGCAAACAACCATTTCAAATGCTAAAATAATAAAAACCAACCCTTTTTTTTCTCTTTTTTCTCGCTTCTCACAACCTTATCCATAACTTATCCTCTTTTCAACCAATTGCATGGCTTCAAGAAGCCATATTAAGGGAAAAAGAACTTGTAAGAAGATGATAAGAAGTGCAAATAGAGTAGAAAGAGACCGGTGGCTCCTCGACAACAGCAGTGCCAAAAATGTTACAGGCTACACAACCCCTCTCCAAATGTAACAGATAATGCTTACCTTAACATGTCGTGGAGACCTTGCCGACATCCAAGCTCGCATCTTTGGAGACTCCAAGCTATACTAGTGGTGCTAGCTCCACTCCTTTGCCTCCCCCCTCAAGTGGTGGCTAGTGGTGGACTAGCTCCATTCCTTTACCTCCTTCCTCAAGCTGTCACCATGAGGATGTCTGTCCTCATATAAGGTCAGTCACTCCGCTCAACTCTCACACTCATGAACACAAGGACAGTCACTCCGCTCTCTCTTCTCTCAACTCTCTCTCTCACATCATAGACATAATAGAGCAAGGAGATAAGACTAAACTCAATTGGCACAAAAGGGGATTGTGTCTTGCATTATGAGAATTTGTTATTTATATAATGGACCCTTATTCACACTTAGACATCCAAAACTTCAAAAGAGATGAGCTAAATGATTACAAAATACATAAGCTTAGGTATGGCTAGCCATTCTCATAATTACAACAGTTATAGGATGTCCCATCCTATCAGGAATAGCTTCGAGCCTGTTCGGCGATGGGGACGGATCTGGATGGGAGGTCACAAGAGAATCGCCTATGCACAGGAGCTCAAAAGCAATGTTTGCTATTATATATTTTGGACACTTCTTGCCTCTTGTCAACTCCTCATACTATTACCATGGCTAGAAAATTTATGAATTCTCGTAATAGTGCCATGTCAATCATTAAGTCCAAGATTCCATGTCTTTGTCTAAAGTAATTTATATTCATTATAATGAGTTCAACCACCTCTACTCAGTCGAGGTTACAAGTCAACATGCAATGAGCAATTACTAAGGCTTAACGTAGGAAGAGTACAATGGATTAATCGTATTTGCAATGAAGTTGGATAATTGTCAAGTTGTGAAGGCTCACAAGACAGCACACTACAGGGTAAAGAGACGTCAAAACAACGGCTTGAGACTACATTGGAGCCAACGAGCAGAGAGTAAATGCAAGAGAAACACTCAAGAAAAGAAGCTACCCACTTGGGTAAAAAAGAATGGATTCTACTTCCTTATCATCATGCAATATCCCTTTATACTTGCTCCAAAAAGAGTTGAGCACAATCTTGCCACACACTTAAACTATTAATACTATTAAACAAGATGAAATGACACAAAACCAAACAAGATAGCAATGGTGAATTTAAATGATGTTGTAATAGGGTCGGAAAGGGCCGAGCCTCCTTGTAATATGATTGTATTACCAAGGATTCCTCAAGATTCAAGCTTCATGGATATCACATGCCAGATTTCCAATAACATGCATGCAATGAAAACACTTTACAAACATGATTTGTCGAAGTATTAGCTTTTGTCATGAACCACCTCACTTCCCAATCCCCAGTGTCTTGCCACAAGAAACTATGCTCCACTGGCATCCATACACAAGCATGTGTATTAGGTTGAGACATATGAGACCTTAATAGTTAAGCATGCGGATTAAAGTAAGTTAAAAGAACTTGGAGAAGCTCTTGTAACTTGAATTTGTTAAAATTTTGTAAGTAGAAATCAACTTTTGGTCAAGTGATAGAATTCTCAAAATCATTTTCAATTAGTATATATCCAAGAGATAGCAGCTAAAAAGGACTCGCAAGGACTAGACAACAGTGT
>NC_141102.1:417500-720000 GCF_041138505.1 Cibotium barometz | reverse complement strand
AGCATGAGTGCAACGGTGGCCCTTAGTGCATAAAGGCCCATATTTTATGCATTACTGGCCATGGTGTGGGAAAATGCACTAGTGCCTCCCAAAATGCGAAAGATGTATGCAGAAGATTACATGTGGGCTTGGTGCCCAAAGATGGAGCTCATGATATTGAAGCTCAAGTAGCAGATTGGGAGAAGTAGGTGGCTCTTGCAATGCGAGTGAAGGTGCAGGACATGCAGGCAAGAGACAAAAGTCTCTAAAAGCAGTCAAATGCAAGGCAATCTGGCAAATGCTGAAAGAAAGAGTAAACACAGGTTGTAGGCCCAAAGCATAAACTGTAGAAGGCTGTAAACAGTTGATTATTGCATGAGCACGAGGGAAGCCGTAGGTACTTACAAGCATAAGAGACTGTCTCTACAGCCAATGACCTCCAACAAATATGTAAGAATGAGATGAAAAGTGAGGGGAAGGGTGAGCACCCTTATATATCCTCCAGAGAGCTAGTCAGCCAGTTGTAGCAGGCCAACAGCTGTCCAATAGCATAAAATGCTATAAAATGCCTTAAAAATGGTAGAAAAATGCCTAAATAATATCTGCTAAATATGCCAATGCAGGGTCTCATAAAATGACCAGTACAAGCATGAAACATGTGATGTAGACCCTCTGGAGATGATATATAATCCAACACCTCCTCTTCGCCGACAGAGGGGCGGTCCAATACCAGCAAGCTGAAGTAACACCTCCAAAGTAGCTTTCAGAAGTGGTTTGGTGAAGAGATCAACCACATTGTCCTTGGTAGAACAATAGGCCAGCCGAAGAAGTCCCAACTCGATCTAGTCACATACAAAATGATAATGCACCTCAATATGCTTGGATCTTCCCCATATCACAGGATTCTGAGCTAGAGCAATGGCACTCTGAGAATCCGAGAAGGTGGTAACTAGGGAAGTGTCGGTAGAGCACAAATGCTCCAGAATCTGATGAATCCAAAGTCGTCGTGGAACCAAAGACCAAGTGTGATTCCTCTCAATAGAGGACATCTCTGCTTCCATGGCTTGCCGCCACTGCGGCTGTGAAAGAGCTTTCTTTGGACTCTCAAGCTCATCAATCTCCTGGAGAGAACTCATGAGAACATAATTCACTGTGTGATGAGATGTGGAAGCCCGAGATGAACGGCGAGGTCCAAGGGTGGTGGTAGAGATCTGGTTATGGAGTTGTGCATCAGTGAGACCAGAATCTCTAAACCCACCGAGGTAGGCCAGCCTTCCTCTCAAAGCGTGAAGAAGAAGAAGATCCACCTATAGTAGAGGACTCATCCGATGTTGCTGGGAGAGGTGATGAGGTAAGCACTGGTGGGGGTAATCCCAGAGTCAAAGCAGGACTCGTAGAGGGACTGAGAGCTGCAAAAGCTGGTGCGATAGGAACTGGTGGCTATAAAGTAGCAGTTGGCACCAATGTTGCAGCAAGAGGAGGAGGAGCTGGATGTGGAAGAGGTATAAGATCACTAACATCCGCCGGGAATGGATCATCCAGATAGTCGGAAGATGCATCACGTGGAGAGGAGTCGATACCAAACAAGCTCTCATCAAACTGAGCATTACGAGGAATGATGATGTCAACCTCCGGATCCCAAAAGCGGTACCCTTTGGATCTCAGACTGTAGCCTGTCAAGATCATCCTCTTTGACTTTGGTGCAAGTGTGGTCAGATGCAGATCATCCTCTTTGACTTCGATGCAAGTGTGGTCCTCTTCTGATCTTGGACATGCACATAAGCAACACAAGCGAAAACACATAGGCGAGAAAAAGAAGGCTTGTGTCCTATAAACGCCTCCTCCGGAATCATCCCCTAAGAGAAAGCGGTTAATGAGATAAATTGAGGTAGCAACAGCTTCACCCCAGAAAGCAGGAGGGAGACTTGCATGATGCAACAAAGAACGAGCCATCTCTTTTACGGTCCGGTTCTTCCGTTCCACAACTCCATTCTGCTGAGGAGTGTAAGGAACTATGGTCTATAGGTGAATGCTCTTTGACGCAAGGGAGTTATCAAACGGTATAAACTCGCCACCATTATCAGTCCGGAGAAAAGAAACTCTACCCCCAGATTGATTTTCCACCATCACGATCCAAGTCCTGAAACTGGCAAAAGCATCTGACTTGCGAGCCAGAAAACATACCTAGACTTTGCGAGTGAAATCATCCACAAGAAGAAGAAAATAGAAAGCCCCTCCAAGAGACTCAACCTCCATAGGTCCAGCAAGATCTGCATGTATAAGCTCCAGTCTTCGGGTTGCTCGATGAGTGGACTCCTCTGGAAATGCATCTTGATGATGCTTGCCCATCATGCAGGATGAGCAGATGTGTGAAAGAGACATGAGCTGAGGTAGTCCGCTGACAACCTGCTGAGAATGGAACTTCTATAAGGCAGCAATGGGTACATGACCGAAGCGAGAATGCCACAGAGAAGTATTTGCCTCAGAAACCAAAGCCATCAAGGGGGAGAAAAGCTGATGAATATGTGAGTCGGTGCGAGGGATGTGGGAAGAAAAGTTGGTGATCTTGTAGAGACCCCCATCATGGACTCCATTGGCAACAACCAAGAGAGTCTTCCTATCGATCACTTCAATGACCTCATCATCAAAGTACACACCAAGTCCCTTCTAAGAAGCTTTGTATACAAAAAACAGATTTTTGGAAATCTGTGGTACTTGTAAAAAATCAAGTAAGGTGGCAGAGGAACCCAAAGAAACATTACAACACTGGTGACAAGAAGCGAAGAGTTGTCGCCGATACGAAGTGAAGAAGAGAGAGTCTGGTAGTCCTCCAAGATATGGGCTTGATTGGTCATGTGGGCAGAAGCACCACTATCACCAACCCATTCCACCACTTCATGCGTGCACTGACTTCTTCTGGAGAAGTCATCGCTGTGATCAAGAGGAGTGAATCCTCTGAAGAAGTGGATGAATCTGTGACTGCCATGTATGCAACTTTGGCAGATCCCTCCTCTGAAATTTTGTCTTTGGTGTTGTCCTTGTCAGATGCTTTGGAAGCATCCTGGGCTTTATACTTGGCTTTGGCTGCTCGAGAGTCATCACGACGAGCAAAGCAGCGAGCCTCAGTATGACCTGTCCTGCCACAGTAATCACATTCATTGCTTTTGTCCTTGGACTTCTTTGAACCTTGTTTACCCTTGCCTTTGCCACAGTAATCACATTCATTGCTTTTGTCCTTGGACTTCTTTGAACCTTGTTTACCCTTGCCTTTGCCTTTGTTTTTGTTGTTGTTGTTGGAGTTTCCTTTCTGCCTTTACCTTTGCCCTTGTCAGAGGCAACAAAAGCAAACTCCAACTTGCCTTTTCCTCGAAGCACGCACTTGTCGTGGAGATAACTCATAACTTCCTCAAAAGGGGGAAGAGGATCACGGAAGTAAATATGATCCCTAAAAGAATCAAAGGAAGCAGGCAATTTACCAAGAAGTTTAGGATTGTTGATTGTGCTTCCATACTCCTCAAGCTATAGCTTGATACGGGTGAACTCTCCAATCTTCTCAACCATGTTATCAAACTCATTGATTGTAAGCTTGTCCAAATCTGACTCCAATTTGGCAATCTTCACTATTGAAATTCTCCCATACCCCCTCTGGATCTCCATCCACATCTCATGAGCATTACTCCGAGTAGAGACAAACTGTGCCTTGTAGATGGAGTCATGCAATGGATGGTGATAAGACAAGCCCGAGCATCCAGTATGCTTCTCAAAGCAGGGTCCACCAAGTGAGGTGTGGAGATAGCCATCCTCTCCTTCCAGCAATAGAGTGTAGAAAGACCAAGTATGATAGTTGGTTGCTATAAGCTTCATGGAGTCACTAACTTGGGGAGGATTGTAGGATGGTATATGGGTAGGGGTGGGAGCAAGACCTGGATGAGAGAAACTTAGAGAAGAAAGATTGGAAAGAGGAACCACCTGGGGAGCGAGAGCAGGGGATCCAGGCAATGAAGGAGCGAGAGCAGGGGATCCAGGCAATGAAGGAGCTGGAGTATCAACGGGAGAAGGAGCAACAATAGAGAAATCTCTTGAAGCCATGTCCTCTGAAGAAAGAGGGCTTTTAAAAAAACAACAAATAGCCTCCTCTCACACTATGCACAACAAGAGGAGAGAAAGAAGAAAAGGAGGGAGGGTGGTAAAAAAAAAAATACGAAAAGCAAATCTCTCAGGAACCCTCTCCTCAGCACCTAGAAGAGAGCTTCAGCCTCCAACAGCAAAAACGTAGGAGTCCAACAGTACAGATGCAGAAAGAACGCAGCAATGATGAAGCCTCTGGTCCAATTAGAAAAACACAGCAATTCCTTACCCGTAGATCAACATTTTTGGCTCTGATACCATGAAAGAAAGAGCAAACACAGGTTGTAGGCCCAAAGCACAAACTGTAGAAGGTTGTAAACAGTTGATTATTGCTGAAAATGAGCATGAGGGAAGCCATAGGTGCTTACAAGCATAAGAAACTGTCTCTACAGCCAAAATGACCTCTAGCAGATATGCAAGAATAAGATGAGAAGTGAGGGGAAGGGTGAGCACCCTTATATATCCCTCCAAAGAGCTAGTCGGCCAGCTGTGGTGGCAGGCCGATAGCTGTCCAGTGCCTTAAAAATGGTAGAAAAATGCCTAAATAATATCTGCTAAATATGCCAATGCAGGGTCTCATAAAATGACCAGTACAAGCATGAAAAAGGTGATGTAGACCCTCTAGAGATGATATATAATCCAACAAATGCATGGCACTTGCAAGCAAGGAAAAATGCCACAATGGCCACAAGGAGATTCTTTTATGCAGAGGATACCCTGCTCTATAAGATCAAGAGTCCCTACGTTCTTTACATGGCAAGAGCCATTGGGGAAGTGGGGCCTAGCTTCAAGCCACCTTCCTATGACGCTTTGGTATAAAGGACCTCAAAGAGGAAGTTAAATGCGTGGAAAAAGATTTGCTTGGGGTTAGAGAAAAGTGGAAGAAGTATGGTTGTTCTATTGTATGTGATGGCTGGTCGGACACAAGAAAGAGGCCCATTATCAATGTTCTTGCCTCTTCTATCCATGGCACAGCATTTCTCAAGTCTCTGGATACGAGTGGCCAATACAAGTCAGGAGAATATATTTTTGGCATCTTGAAAGATGTTATTCTTGAAGTTGGACATGTGTGAAAATACCTAAATTGGTATTATCTCCAGCCCAAAAAGGTTTTTTACTTTAGCCATTTTTCAGGTCTTGCTGCTGGCTGGCTTCTTTCCCTGGCCGACCAGCAGCCCAGACCAGCAGCCCAAACCTATATAAATAAGTGCATCATACATCTGCAAACACATACAACAGAAGACGACCTGATCTGTTGCCGGCGTTCCATCTCATCATCAGACCTTATACTTCTGCTGCTGCTAGCGCTTGGTTCATATCAAACGTTTCAGCACAGTTTCTTGTTGGCAGCGCCCAGATCAACCTTATCTTATACGACCTTCTGTTGCTGTCAGCATCTGCTATACTTCAGCATTTCTACATCAGCTATCACACAGCACACCAGTGTTTTCTTCTGCAGCTCATGGGACAGCAGCCCTCTCTGCTAGAGTAGTACACATCTGCGTTTTCTTCCTCAGCTTATGGGACAGCAGCCCTCTCTACTACAGTAGAGCTTTTCAGCGTTTTTACCTCAGCTCATACTACTTCAGGATCGCAGCCCTCTCCGCCCTCATCCACCATCACTGGGACAGCAGCCCTCTCTGCTCCTTTACCTCGACATCAGGACGGCAGCCCTCTCTGCTCATTACTTCGGGACAACAGCCTACAATCTGCTTTGGATCGCGGCCTTCTCTGCCCTCAGCATCAGCACGGGACAGCATCCCTCTCTTCTGCTTCAAAGTCTCACACCGAGCTCTTGTACTGGATTTCATCATATATACACTCACTCATTTCATGCTGTGTTGATTTGCTCTGATCTCTCGTAAATTTGGTCCTTTCGTCCCTTGGGGGGGGGGGGGGGGCGGGGGGGGGGTGGTGGTGGTGGTGACTTGACCAATGGGTTGCCACGGAGAGGATCTAGGTCAATTCGTACCATTACCTTGTTGTTGGTTCCTTGGTGGGGAAGTTGGAACCCTGCAGAGTAGGTGCTGGATTATTACCCCCTCTTGACCACCAATTAGGGGCATTGCTGCCCCCCCCCCCCCCCGGCGGGGCCCCCAGTCTCCTTTGCTACCCTAGAAGAGATGTCTAATTGGTCATCTCTTACACCACATCCCGGCCCCTCGGCCAACGTCGCTCAAGTCACATTTGAGGTTGATTTTGGCCACTCTTCCGGAAGGAAGAAGAAACAACGGCCCAGGTGAGGCAGTCAACGTGTGGAAGCGTCAACCCTCGTTCAGATCTGTCAGTTACCTGATGACCCTCCTGTGCCCATCATCGAAGCCCACCCAACTCTTCCCTGTGGCCATCCGGTCACTTGGGTAGTTGACAGTGGAGCTACACACCATACGGCATGCAATGCTGATATTCTATCTCTCAGCGTCCTGCTAAGGGTGATGTTCGATGTGGCAACAACACACTAATGTCCGTCAAATCTATTGGCACCGTTTTATTTGACACCAACACAAGCCCCAACCAGGCAACATTGGACAATGTCTATCTTGTTCCTAACTTAGGCCTCA
The DNA here is from genome assembly GCF_041138505.1 of Cibotium barometz. Lineage (NCBI taxonomy): Eukaryota > Viridiplantae > Streptophyta > Polypodiopsida > Cyatheales > Cibotiaceae > Cibotium > Cibotium barometz. Next base: position 713,332 of record NC_141102.1, on the reverse strand, counting down.
ATTTACTTTTTATATCCTAGCTCACCCAACTCGATCGTGGAGTTTACTTCAACAAGCGAGTTGTAGAGGTGATTGATGAGACTACCGGTCTCGTTGTTGCCCGAGGTCAAGCACAAAAGGATGGCTTATACTAGATGTCTACTTTTTAATCTGAGCCATCATCCAAGGATTATGAGTTTCATTGGGTTCATGCCTATGTGACCAAAGCTCCTTCAGACACAAGCCAAGGGACAAAAAAACCTCGAAACAAAAAAAAACTCGAGACTATGAGATTCATGCCGGATTTCTCGCACTTTCAACATTACTGAACTGCAAGTGCATGAATGGTAAATTCTGACCATGGGCCGTGCCTTTGCAAGAGAGCCAGCCTAGGGTCATATGCATTTTGTAGGCAGAGCCAACTAAGACACGAGAGCTACATGAATGCTCTTCTTACAATGCAGCAAGAGAACACAGGCATTTCAACATATTGGCATATCTGGCAGTATATGCTACATCTGTATCCTTACCTTGATATTTTCATCCCAGCTTCCACTGTAGAGTTTGTCCCCATGTAAACACAAGCTTGAAATAACTCCATCATGGGCTGCAACTGCATTCATGCAAGCTTCATCCTTCCAAACCTGCCCACAAGATTGCATATATACTATACATCAACTGCGGCATTTATTATTAGAACAACTTCAACAAAACTTCGCTCAGAAAAGTAAACAAAATGGCCCATCAAAAAATGACCCTTTAAAGACATTCCAGCTATACTGACTGACCTGAATCCTACCATTCTGGTAACCTGCCAGAAGAAGCTCAGCTGAACTTGCAAGGGCTCGCACTGCACCTAGTTCCAAGGACTCACCCAGTACAGCCAAAGGACTGTGATCATTTCGCCACCATAGTCTGATTGTACCATCCCAACTTCCACTATACAGAACTTCTCCATCTATAAGTAATGCTGACACCAAAGATTTGTGCCCTTCCATGGTTGTGATGAGACCATAATCCTGTAACAAGAAAATTCAGAATCAAACAAATGCCTCGATGAGTTAGCTGTATTTTCATATCCCACATTCAACAAGCCATACCTCAATGAAACCGATTATAGAGGAATAGGCTGAAGGGTAAAAGGTGTTTTAAAGGATGCAACCACTGCTATATAGAATGGGGGCTGTGCACAGAAAAAGGAGATGAGGCTGCTCCAGCACAGTTGAGATATGCAGTCTAGCTGCTTGCAGAGCCCGGGAGTTGTTGAACGGTGCACAAGTTATTGATCATCTTGCGAAAAACGGGCACCAAATGCAGTAATGCTATTCACCACTGATCGAAAGCCGAAGCTCCCTGCATAGCACCCCCCCCCCCCACATGCTTGCTGCCTGCCCCTCTTTCCCTTCAATTTTTCCTTTCCTCGCATCGCAGCCTACCCCTCTGCCGCTCCTCTTTGCTGTCCCCGTCCCCATTTGCTTTGCGTGCACCCCCCCCCCCCCCGGGGGGCCCTCTTTTTCCTACGCTTTCCCTTTCACTCCCTCCCGCTCTGCTCGCATCGTGGTGCACTACCCCTCTCTCACACCTCTTTGTTGTCCCCATCCCCATCCCTTTGCACACGCCTCCCTACCCACCTCACCTCTCTGCCCACCTTTATCCCCACCCCCTCCCCCCTCCTTTCGCAGCAGCATCAGCGCCTTTGTTCCTAGCCCAGACCCCTCAATTTTGCTGCATCGACTAACATGAAAGTCTGGATGAACTTTTACACTCGGAGCAACTCCAACCTTCCCCGTACATAACATCTCTGAACTCTTGGGTACTCTCAAATAAACTAGCATTCCCTCGGTGAACGTTACCTATCAACATAAAACCGTGCACGATCTTGTGCACTTCTGATAGCCTCTCGTGCATTGACTAGCATTTCTTGCATATCTGCTAAGAAATTTCTAGCCACATCAATTTGAATACCCTTAAGTCCAACTATTACTAGAGATATAGGTTGGTATCTGTACATTAGTATAAACGGACTGTAATCAGTAGTCGCATGCTTAACACTGTTATAGGCAACCTCGACCATCGGGATGTACTTCTCCCAATCTGATGGTCTCTTGGAGATGTATGCACGAACCATGTACTCAAAAACGTTATTCACACTCTATATTTTCCCATCAAATGAGGATGATCCCAATCTGATGGTCTCTTGGAGATGTATGCACGAACCATGTACTCAAAAACGTTATTCACACTCTATATTTTCCCATCAAATGAGGATGATCCCAAGAACTCATACTCACCGTAGTCTCCAATCTTTGGATAACTAGTTGCATAAAAATGTCCAAAAAACTTCCCTATCACCAACTATATCAAAAGGTAGTCCATACAACCTGAATAGCTGCTCAATAAAATATCATGCCAATTTGGTTGCCTTCACTATCACTTTTGTTGGTAAAAATCATGCCATCTTCGTCAATCCGTCTACTACCACCTAAATAGCATCATGCCCTTTGTTGGTCCATGGCAAAACATGCAATGCAGTCCATGGAAATACTCTCCCATTTAGCTCCTGGGATCTCTAGAGGATGTAACATACCTCCAACCCCAAGACGTTCAACCTTATTCACTTGACATTGACAACACTTTACCACAGTCCTGAACATATGCCTTCATCTTAGGCCAATAAAACGTCTATTTTACTAAATCATAGGTTCGATGGACCCCTAGATGACCCGTTGTAGGAGCATCATGACATTCATACACGATTCCTCTTCCTAATCTCAATGTTATCCGGTACACAAACCTTCTGATTCCAGAATAGCAATACATTCCGAATAAGGAACTAACCACCTGCCACACTCACGGATGGCATGACTCCTGAATCTCGGTCTAAATCTATGGAGCTATCTACATGGACCTGCTCCCAATACTAACCAAAGTGACTGTCGGTCTCACATAGCCCTCTTAGAGAGTCATATAGGTCAGCCCTAATCTCAGTGAAGCTCAAAGAGTTCACCTCCCCAATTCTACTCAAGGCTCCCCCTACTCTATTCAAGCTACCCTTCCGATCCTTTGTTTCTATATCAAAATCTCTATCACTCCATAGAGCGACCAGATTTGTACCATGTTCACATGTGGCCAAGCCAGTGTCCCATGTGAAAGGGTCAGTCATCTTGTGTCACATGGACAAGAACCAAATTTTTGCCACCCGTGTGTGACCAGTATTGTGCCATATGGACGAGAGCCTGTTAACTGCCACCTGTGTATAACCAGGATTGCGTCTTACCCATGGGCATAGTTGTTTCTCGCACGCGTACGAACCTATTCGTACGTACGAGTCGTACGGTACGATACCGTACGATATCGTACGGTACGAGTTAGGTTTTTTTTTTTTTCCCCAAATTTTTTTTCCCTTGAAAAAAAAATTCCAAATGCTTAAAAAAAATAGAAACCCTTCTTTACGAAGATCCCAAATGCTCGCAATACTTCGCAACTTTCGTGTCCACTCAGTATTCCATATGGGGTTGTGGAGAGACCTAAAAAATCTGGCGAGGTAGACTAGTAGTGTACACTTGATTGGTAGGATGAGAGAATCTTGCTACATCACTTGGGGATCCCTGGTATAGGTAGGCTAGACAATTAGATTCTCAAGTTATGCACAAGGGAGAACATTTGGACATGGCCATTTTGATCTAGAGAGGAGTCCCTAAACTTACCACCCTAGATGCACTCCTCGTATTTGTGCAAGGACGGTCCCTTAGTCATAAACGCTACACTGGGAGACCTTTGGTATTGCATTACCCATCCAGGTTCTTTTTTGGAGACAATCGGGAGATCCAACCGGGAGAGACACATATCCATGTACTGGTTTCTCAAGCACTGTAGACTCTTCCCCTCCCAACCTTCCCTCACATTCAAGCTTGAAGCTCCATAGCTTGTAAGTGTAAAAAATAAAAACCGTATTTTATCGTACCGTATCCCAAAATTTCATATCGTACCGAATATTTCCGTACGGTATCGTACCGTACGGTATCGTATTTTCGTACTGTGACAACTATGCCCATGGGGCTGTCACTCCATGGTAGAACTTGTGCCAAGCTTTGTCTATCGGATTGTCACTCCATAGGAAGGTCGTGCCAAGATTTGTGTTTTGCCTATAGGACTGTCACTCCATAGGAAGACCAGGACTTCACATTTCTGTCACGCCAGTTTTGTGCCCGACAAGAAATTCTTGTACAAGTTTCATGAACGGGAGATTTCGTCCATTACATGTGCACATGCATTCATGTTTGCATGCATAAATTTGTTTTCGCATGACTTGTTTTCATGTGTTTGCCTAGTATGACGTGCCAGTACACTGGACGGGGACGCCCCCAGTGTACCGTGGGTGTGTTGTTTGTTGCTGACGAGTCGGTGTGGCGTGTGAACCGGTGGTAAGTATTGCCTTTTTCAAATGTAAAATTTGTAAAGTAGTGTAAACCTTAATATTTATAAGGTTAGGTGTTCACACATATTTAAAATTATGACTGGACACCTTTCAATGTGGGTGCCCAAGGATTAACCATTGCTTAAGGCCTAATAATATTTAGACTAAGGATTGCATGGGAAAAAATTCCCTCCAACACGTGGATGGTTATATGGGGGTGGTTGATGAAAAGAGAGCGCCGCCATCAAACCAGTCGACTGCTACTCCTATACCCGCCATCAGACCTGCCGGCTCTGCTGCTACTACTGCTCCTATACCCACCATCAGACCTACCGGCTGCTGCTGCTACTGTACCCGCTATCAGGTCTGCCGGCTGTTGCCCTGGTACCCGCCATCAGGATTGGTTGCTGCTGTAACCTTTGCCTCTTCTTCCGACTGCCCTCTTGCTGCACTTTGCACCAACCAGGACCGCATTAAAGGGGACAATCTCCTCTCGTTAGATCCCAATTTGAATCTCAATTAGGTTTAGGTACTTGTTTCTATAATTCAAATTCAGATAAGATTAAATTTAAATGTTGTTTCTCCAAGTCTTGTGTAGGCAATCATCACCACCTGTTTCCCTCGCCATGGAAGGCCACTAGGATGGTGATCTTTTCCCATGAGTACCCTAACCATGCCCTCACATTCAGAGAAGCCAGTGAAGGTCAATGGGGTTTGAGGGAAACTAGGAGCAAAGCTTACTTGGGAGCACCAAGTATCACTCCCTCCGCGGTACTTCACCCTACCAGGTGTTAGTACGGGCATTCTTGTTAGTGCACAGTCTCAGAAGACCAATGAGAGACGGGTGTTCACCCAGTGAAGGTGAGAGACTGCCTGTGATTTGGTCTACTCCGACAACCGATTCTTCATCGACAGAAATCTTATTGTTTCAATTGTATTCACTCCATGTTATGAAGAAATCTGACCTTGGGACCCTTGAACACTTGTATATATAAATACTCCAAGAAATACAAAATGTATTGAGGGGGAGGGGGGAAAGGAGGGACGGTCCTTTCCGGCCCCAGTAATGGTATCAAGTGTTCTTTGTCATTTTCAGTTTTAATGTTGCAAGTATTGTTCCATTGTTTGTATTGGTTAAGTGATCTAATAATGTGTATTTTATCTTCCGATTTGTAGGCCTCCCATAGGGAGCAGTTACATTGGAATCAGAGCCCGGTCGTCTCTCTTTCTCAAGAGGAGACACGGTGTTTTGAGATCGGAAGCAAGCACAAACACTTGACTCAATGAACAGCCAAGGCAACCCTTTGGAAGTGCCAAATTCGAGAGGTCAATCAAGTGGCTCTCGCGATTCTGATACATTGCATGGAAGGCACAAGCCTCTTGAGAGAGTTTATGACATTGCTTTAATGGGACGGCCATCTCATGGGAAAGAGCCTGTGCATGAGGATGAGCCCAATGCATTGAGGGCTGAATTGGAGCACATGATGAAGAAGCTTTTGCAGTCAAAGGAGCAAGAGCTGAAATTTTTGCATGAAGATCCCCATGTACAAAGTGTCATTGAAGCAAGGAAAGCTGATGCTATGGTGGATATGACCTTTGAGTCTATGGCTCGTGAAGTGGGCAAGAAGCCAAGTGAGTTGGCACTCTCCTATCCCATCCGAAAGGGTGATCTCAAAGAAGGAGAGGATGGGGAGTTAATGTTCAAGAATCCACCTCGTTTGAGGCATGGAGACCTAGCATCTCAACCGTTGAGGTCTTTTGTGCACAAGAAAGAGGTATCAATCACTTCTCGCCATGCATCTACTTTTCATGGGACAGGAGGAAACAGATATGTGCATGTTGGAGCTAGTGGGTGACATGATGGCCTTGTGGATTCAAAGCGTGTTTATCATGGAGAGAGTGGTCGGCATGCAAGCCGAAAGACTTTGCCCATTGAGTTGCCTCGTGGTGAGACATTGCATCATTCAAGGAGGTCACACGCGTCTGGGCCACACATTCATAATGCACATGCCATTGTGCCTCATGAAACATCTTTGGTTGCTCTTGAAGCCCCAATGGAGAGGGTTGTTCCGTTGGATAAAGGGGAAGAGAAAGAGGCAAGAACATGAGTCACATGCCAAAAAGCTCAAGGAGTTTAAGGCAGGAGACAAGTCCGTGAAGTTTGATGCCTTTCATGGAGAGTATGCTTGCTTTCATGGCTCAGTTTGACATTGCTTTTAGTGATGAGAACTTCACTGAGAAGTCTAAAGTTCGTCATGCAAGCATGTTCTTGAAGGGGACAGCTGGCCATTGGTGGATCACTAAAAAGACCAACAAAGATCCCCATTTGTACTTGGAAAGAGTTCAAGGACAGATTTTATGCCCAATTTTTGCCTCCAAATGCGGAGCAAGCTCTCACACAAAAGTGGAATAGACTTGAGCAAAAAGACAATGAGAGTGTGCAACAATATGTAAACAAATTTCGGAAAGGCTTGCTTGAGGTAACTCCCTTTATGCAACTCTCCGAAGATGAAAAGAAAAGGAAGTTTCGCTCCGGGTTGCAACCAACTTACCGTTCGGGCATCGGATTGCACCCGAAACACACCCTTAAGCAGCTCATAGCATCTGCTCTTGCTACGGAGCAATTGGTGCTTAAAATTAAGCAGGATCATGGAGGTTCTAAGGGTAAAGAGAGGGCTGTCCCAAACCTACAAAAGGGTGGACAGTCCCCTAAAAAGAACTTTCGAGAAGCCCAAAAGGGAGGTAAAGCTGAAAATACCCCATCCAAGGACATTGGACCAAAGAAGAACAAGTTTGGCTTGACTCCCGAGCAAAGGGAGCAATATGCAAAAGAGGGGAAATGCTTTTCGTAAGGCAGTAAAGAGCATATGTTTAGGCAATGCCCTATCCGCAAGCAAAAGCAAGAGGATAAACAACCTAAGGCTAATGTACATGCCATTCCTCATGTACAAGGTAGCACTGAGCATGATGACAAAGAGAGGGTGGTATGTAAAGCTTGGGGGCAAATCAAGGATCAGCCTACCTTGTTTATGTTTGATGATTGTGCGACGGATAGGTTAGAATTGTGCATCTCAGTGTTTTGGGCTTTACTATTTATCTGGGATTTTACTGGATTTTTCTCCTATTTATTTGTCCAAGGCGTGTCGGCCAGCCCTAGAGGCAGTCGGCCAGTTCCCTCTTGCACTATATAAGGAGTTCCCCATTACTCACTCATTCATCCACTTCCCTTGCACATAGTTCAACATCCAGTTGTTGCTGGCCATTGCCATTGTAAAGCTTTACTGCTGTTATAAAAGGTTATCTGGTCCAACTCTCTCAATTTCCTTTGCAGTGTGCACTCTCTCATATGTTTACTGTTTGTGCTTCCGCCTGTGCTATCTCCTTATGGTATCATACGCTTAGGTCCAGGCTGCTCCAAACTCTGCAAATCTGCCCACCTTTCCCTCCTTTTCCTGTGCGTTTTTCTCCATATCTCTTCCGGCTGTAGATCTGTGACAACAAGTGGCTGCATTTCCCAATTGTGCTGCGTTTTCAAGTCCAGCCAGCCTGCTGTTTGCTGCCGGCTAGTTTTGGTGGCTGTGTTTTCTTCTACAGAGGCAAAAGGTGGAGTTGTAGCTCTGTTTTTGCACCAGCATCTGTTTTTGGTGAGTTCTTTGCATTTGGTGCTGCCAGACAAGTGGCCCTACATTGTCTTCTTCCTCCACGAGTCCCTGCCCTTCCGGTAGGAGGTTCCCAGTGGATCTTGGACTGTTTTGCTGCTGTCCTGCCGCCTCCTCTCTACGGTTTGAGAGGGGGCTGATTTTTCTTGGTGCCTCGCTTCGTTGGAAAGCACTTGAGAGAAGTGTTTGAGAGCTGAGATTTGTTCTTTGCTGCTATGGATATGGCTTCCCCCTGTACGAACAAGGATGACAAATTGAAAGGACCCAACTATGCTCATTGGAAGCTTCAGATGCGGATCTGGTTCATCCACAAGGGTTTTTGGGACATTGTTCAGGGCACTAATAGGAAGCCCGAGCGTCCACAAAACTCTAGGCGGTGGACTCAGGATCAGGAGGATGAATTTGCCGTGGAATTACAAGATTGGAAGAATCAGGACTCGAAGGCGCATTTTATGCTTGTGTGGACCATCACCGAGGAGGTCTCACCGGCAGTCCAAACTCTCACCAGTGCTCATCAGGTATGGTCAAAATTGGAGGATCTCTTTGCTCGAGATTCATCGATGAGGGCAGTTACCTTGCAGGGGCAGCTCTACAGCTTGTTATTTCCTGAAAACAATTCAATGCAGTCTTTTCTCATGAAGGCCAAGGTTATCCATGACCAGCTACTGGCTATGGGTGCTGCTTTGTCCTCTTCTCAGCTGGCTGCTCTTATCCTCACCAAGCTTCCTCTGGACTATGATGTTATTTCTCGATCTTTGCAATGCCAGGTCACATCCACTCAGTTGGATTTTAATGATCTTAGCTCCCTACTTTTGAAGGAGGAGTCCGTTCTCATCTCACAGGGTAAATAGAAGGTGTCAATCAACAATTCTAACCAAGCACTTTCCTCAATTCAGAAGAACGGTCCGAGTCGTCGTTTCTCTTGCGAGAAAAGAGGACATCTGTCAAGGATTGTTTGTCCAAGAAGAAGAACAAGACCAAGGGCAAGGCTTCATCTCAACGAAAAGGTAAAGACACAACATAGGATAGTGATACAGATTCTGGTACCAACCCTAGGGCTCCCAGGACCCCAGATGGTGTGCTTCTCTAGTACACATGCAATTTTCCCCCATGTGCTTCCAGCCAAAAGACGCTTGTGGGCGAGAGAGGGGGCTGACTACAGCTCCACCTACTGGTGCATGGGGACTGTGATTCATAGTTCCAAGCATTAGACATCTGGCAGGACATGGTTGTCTTTGGTACAGCAAAGATTATGAACTGGATCTATTCCAAGTTCATTGTTCGAGGCTTTTGGGACGTGATCATAGTCACATGAAAACGTGTTTCTGAAGTGAGAAACCCCGAAACGCAAGAAACGTTTCAGAAACTCCTAAATTTTTTGGTTTCTCAAAAAAAAATGTTTCTTGAAATGTTAAAGTTCCTATTGTTTGGAACTTTAGCAATGCAAATTTATATAGAAAAAAAACCGAAACCTTGGCATTTCTTAGCTAAAGGCCAAAACATTTTGCCCGGAAACCTCGAAACGTCAAAAACCTTGAAACGTTTCTAGTGACTATGGACGTGATGTGTTCCGTCCACTGTTGGAGATTATGGACGCGGTGTGTCCAGCAGCTCATCATCTATTCTTGGAGTTCATTGCACGCTTGTGTAGGAATTCGTGGCCAAGCAATGTTCCTTGCTGTTTGTGGTGGCGTCTTGTTTTGAGGAAACAGATTGGTGGATGCTCTCTCCTAGGTGATTCCAATATTCACGGTGCTGGAGGGTCCATGGTTGCATCTTCATCGACTTATCTTCTTCCGACTCTTGCACACTATGAGCTATAGAGAGCGTGTTAGAATTGTGCATCTCAGTGTTTTGGGGCTTTACTATTTATCTGGGATTTTATTGGGTTTTTCTCCTATTTATTTGTCCAGGGCATGTCGGCCAGTCCTAGAGGCAGTTGGCCAATTCCCTCTTGCAGTATATAAGGAGTTACCCATTATTCACTCATTCATCCACTTTCCTTGCACATAGTTCAACATCCAATTGCTGGCCATTGCCATTGTAAAGCTTTACTGCTGTTATAAAAGGTGATCTAGTCCAACTCTCTCAATCTCCTTTTTGCACTCTCTCATATGTTTACTATTTATGCTTCCACCTGTGCTATCTCCTTTAGGATAACTTCATCTCTACACAAATGGCAGCTGCCTTGGGCATAGAGATTGGAGACATGGGACCCCAGATTGAGGTAGAGGCCGCTTTTGTTGGCAAAGAGGTGCAGGTGACTCCTCTTATTGGGAAGTTGCGCATACATATACAAGGCTATTTGGATCATGAGCATTTCTTGATTGCTCCTCTGAATGGATGTGATGTATTGCTTGGTAAGCCTTGGCATCATAGGCTTGAGCCCCGCAAAGAGTACAAGACAAACAAGATTACCTTTATGCATAAAGGTCGCATGCATGTCACTGATGCTGGCAAAGAGGGGGATTCCATCCCAATTGTATCACACATCCAAATTAATAAGGCAATGAAAAAGAGTCTTTCCGCGTACTTGGTTTTTGTTCGTGATAAAATCGAACAAAGTAATGTGAATGTGGATGTATTGACTCAAGAAAAGCTGAATTTTCTTAATGCATATAAAGATTGTTTTGCCGATGCATTGCCAGGAGAACTACCTCCTGAGAGACCCGAGGATCATCACATAGATCTTGTGCCAGGTAGTTCCCCACCTAATAAACCCGCATATCGTGTGAGTGCCGCACAACAAGAGGAGATCATGAAGCAAGTTAATGAGCTTTTAGAGAAGGGTTTGGTTCAGCCAAGCTCCTCACCCTTTTGTTCTCATGTGCTTCTTGTGCAAAAGAAGGATGGATCATTCCACATGTGTGTGGATTATCAAACTCTAAACAAGCTCACCACAAAGAACCGGTTTCCAATCCCATGCATAGATGACATCTTGGATAAGCTTGATGGCTCGGCTTGTTTCAGCTTTATAGACTTAAAGAGTGGCTATCACCAGATTTGTGTGATACCCCAAGATGTCCATAAAACCGTATTGAGGACAGCTTTTGGATTGTATGATTTTTTGGTGATGCCTTTTGGCCTTACCAATGCCCCGGCAACATTCAACCGTATGATGGACAAGATATTTCGACCCCATCGTAAATTCACACGTGTATTCTTTGATGATATCTTGGTTTTTTTCAAAAATGAGGAGTATAAGACTCATTTGGCTGTAGTGTTTGAAGAGTAACGAAAGCATAAACTCCTCATAAATGCCAAGAAGAGTGAGTTCTTTCTTTTAGAGATACATTATTTGGGGCACATTGTATCCAAAGATGGTGTAAGAATGGATCCTGCTAAGATTGAAACCATTCGGAATTGGCCTGAGTTGCAAAATGTACATGAAGTGAGTAGCTTTATTGGGTTATGTTCATACTATAGGTGATTCATAAGACATTTCGCTAGGATTGCCTCGCCATTACATGATCTTACAAAGAAGAAAGCCGCCTTCAAATGTTTGAATGAGTAAGATGCCTTCTTGCAACTCAAAAGTGCTATCATTTGTGGGCCCATGTTGATTGTTCCCGACTTACAAAAGCCATTCACGGTGGAATGTGATGCATGTGGGAATTGTAGGGGCTGTCCTACATCAACAGAGTCATGCAGTTGCTTATGAGAGCCGTCGATTGCATGATGCCGAGATCCATATGGACATTTATGAAAAAGAGCTCTTGGCTGTAATTCATGCCTTAAAAATATGGAAGCATTATCTTCTTGGGGAGGCATTTCGCTAGGATTGCCTCGGCCCTCCGCCTTCAAATGGACTTCGAATGAGCAAGATGCCTTCTTGCAACTCAAAAATGCTGGCGTTTGTGGGCCCATGTTGATTGTTCCCAACTTGCAAAAGCCATTCACGGCGGAATGTGATGCATGTGGGAATTGTATAGGGGTGTCCTAAATCAAGAGGGTCATGCAGTTGTTTATGAGAGCCATCGATTGCATGATGCCAAGATCCATATGGACATTTATAAAAAAGAGCTCTTGGCTGTAATTCATGTCTTAAAAATATGGAGGCATTATCTTCTTGGGGCTGAATTTGTAGTCAAGACAGATCATCAAAGCTTGAGGTACTTTCTATCTCAAACAAAGCTCTCAGAGAAGCAAATGAGAATGGCAAACTTTCTTTCGATGTTTCATTCTCTCGAAAGAAGAATGTAGTGACAGATGCTTTGTCCAGGAGGCCTTATGTGGCTGCAATTTCAGTGGCCTCTCATGGAGACTTATCTGCCATGCGTGATTTGTATCATTTGGATGCTGATTTTTCCCATATATGGACTGATTTGATGGCTGGTCACTCGCATGCCTCTTATGTGATCAAAGAGGGTTATCAATAATTGCTTGTGTTGTGAAGGATATGCGTCCAAAGGTACTAGATGAATGTCATGCTCCACCCTATGCTCGTCATAGAGGTATTATGCCTAAGACACGCATGATTGAAAGATATTTCTTTTGGCCGAACATGCGTAAGGACATTGAAGCTTATATACACGCATGTATCACTTGCCAAAAAGTGAAATTTGATAGACAAAAGCCTCTAGGTTTGCTTCAGTCTTTGCCTATTCCCTCGCAGCCATGGGAAAGCATTACTATGGACTTCATTATGGACTTGCCTAGATTCCCGCATAGGAAAGATGCTATTTGGACCATAGTTGACAGGTTTAGCAAGCCAGCTCATTTCTTGCCCGTCAAGAAAACCATTAAAGCCAATCATATGGTGAAGCTTTTCCTTGCTCACATATTTAAGCATCATGGTATGCCTAAGTCCATTGTTGGGGATAGAGATCCCAGGACTACGAGCCTCTTTTGGAGGGCTCTATTTGACAACATGGACACTAAGCTTGAGTTCTCATCCGCTTATCACCCCCAAACAGATGGTCAAAGTGAGGCTATGAATTTTGTTGTGTTGGATTTGTTGAAGTGTTATGTGGCAGATCAAAAGAGTGCTTAGGAGAAGTATCTTCCACTTGTAGACTTTACCTACAATAACATGGCACATGCCACCACGAGAAAGGCCCCGTTTGAGATTATTTATGGCAAAGTGATCTTGCCACCCATCCTTTGTACAAAGGATGAGCTTTTTGCAGCCGAGGAGTATGTGCGTGATTTGGATGTCGCCTTTGCTCAGGTCTGGACAGCCTCACTTCGATAACATGGGCACTAAGCTTGAGTTCTCATCTGCTTATCACCCCCAAACAGATGGTCAAAGTGAGGCTATGAATTCTGTTGTGTTGAATTTGTTGAAGTGTTATGTGGCAGATCAAAAGAGTGCTTGGGAGAAGTATCTTCCACTTGTAGACTTTGCCTACAATAACATGGTACATGCCTTCACAGGAGTTCTTGGAGGATTTTTGGACCAGGCTCTAGGCTAGTCGACAGGCACGCACGATCTCGACTTTCCAGTGGCTGGTCGCCCACACGGGCTCTGCAGTTGGCACCTGGCTTGTCTACAGCGGTCTTCCAGCAGCCTGCGCCCGATGCGGCCACCCTTTGGAGACACAGAGACATTGCCTATGGGACTGTCCTCAGGCGCAGCAGATTTGGCTGCGGATGCTGCGCATTCTGGCCCCCCTCTCTCCAAAGGACACGTATACGTGGGGTGCCGCTGCTTGGTCGACTTCGTCACCAGGGCCTGTTATGGGCTACGAGACGGAGCAGGACAGTCAGGCCATCAGATTCATTAGGGGCCAACCTCGCCTTGTTCCTTCACCGGATTTCTCGTCCGCCGGCTGGACACAGGAGAGGGATCTACGATGGGAGCTCCTCAACAGCCTCACCATCTGGTTCACCTGGAGAGCCCGGTGTTTCAGGGCCTTTGAGGGGAGACTGGAGCCACCAGCAGAGACTGTTCGGGGAATTTGGCAGGAGTTAATCCACACCCTGCGAGGACAGTATGACCGTATCCGGGGCGACTCGGATGAGGCGATCTTACAGCGCCAGGCCTTTCACACCACTTGGCGCAGCGGCCCCTTCTATACCCTACACGCGGGTTTCCCCCGCTCGCACTACAGGCCACCTGTTTGGCTTTTCCCCCCTCCTATTGTATGATATAGCCCCTCAGTTCTTTGTACGGATATTTGTATTTTTCTGCACCTAGGGAGAGTCTCCCTAGCTGCCTTGCTTGGATCTCTGCTCTGTTTTCTTATGAGCAGGAGAGGGTCTTTTGGAGCCCTACGGGCGTTTTTTTTATATAACTAATGGAAGGATCTTTTCTCGGGAAAAAAAAAACATGGTACATGCCTCCACGGAAAAGGCCCCGTTTGAGATTATATATGGCAGAGTGATCTTGCCACCCATCCTTCGTACAACAAAGGATGAGATTTTTGCAACCGATGAGTATGTGCGTGATTTGGATGTCGCCTTTTGCTCAGGTCCAGACCGCCATTGCACGCTCTCAAGACAAGCATAAGAGGGCTATCGACAAGCATAGAAGGGACATGCAAGTCAAGGATGGTGATTGGTTATTGCTAAAATTTGAGAAAGCTAGGCTTCAGAAGAGACCAGGACGAGAGGGATCATACCCTAAGCTTTCTACTCGGTATTATGGACCCTTCAAGGTGATTGAAAAAATCAATGAAGTAGCTTACAGGCTTGCTTTACCCAGTCATTGAAAGATTCACAATGCCTGTCATGTGAGTCTTTTGCGGAAGTCTATCGAGCCAGATCCTGAGGAGCCTGTCATCACAGAAGATCTGCCCGGGGTTGATGAGCTTGAGAAGGTCCTCCAGCCAGAGCAAATTGTATTTCACAAGGAGAGAAGGCTACCAACAGGAAAGCTTTCCCAAAGATACCTTTGTGAAGTTTAAAAATTATTTACCCATTGATGCAAAGTGGGTAGATGAGGATTACTTCGTTGATTACCCACAAATTTTGCAAGCGTATCTAGAGGCCTTTCAGTTGAGGTCATGTCACGACCATAGTTGTCACGGTACGAAAATACGATACCGTACGGTACGATACCGTACGGGAATATTCGGTACGATATGAAATTTTGGGATACGGTACGATAAAATACGGTTTTTATTTTTTACACTTACAAGCTATGGAGCTTCAAGCTTGAATGTGAGGGAAGGTTGGGAGGGGAGGAGTCTACAGTGCTTGAGAAACCAGTACATGGATATGTGTCTCTCCCGGTTGGATCTCCCGATTGTCTCCAAAAAAGAACCTGGATGGGTAATGCAATACCAAAGGTCTCCCAGTGTAGCGTTTATGACTAAGGGACCGTCCTTGCACAAATACGAGGAGTGCATCTAGGGTGATAAGTTTAGGGACTCCTCTCTAGATCAAAATGGCCATGTCCAAATGTTCTCCCTCGTATATAACTTGAGAATCTAATTGTCTAGCCTACCTATACCAGGGATCCCCAAGTGATGTAGCAAGATTCTCTCATCCTACCAATCAAGTGTACACTACCAATCTACCTCGCCAGATTTTTTAGGTCTCTCCACAACCCCATATGGAATACTCAGTGGACACGAAAGTTGCGAAGTATTGCGAAGCATTTGGGATCTTCGTAAAGCAGGGTTTCTATTTTTTTTTAGCATTTGGAATTTTTTTTTCAAGGAAAAAAAATTTTTGGGGGGGGAAAAAAAAACTAACTCGTACAGTACGATATCGTACGAATTCGTACGGTATCGTGCCGTACGACTCGTACGTACGAATAGGTTCGTACGCGTACGAGAAACAACTATGGTCACGACCCTGTGTTTTTCTCTGGACAGTATGCCGGTGTGCACGGGGACATGGTGGACAGTGTGAATGGCATCATATTGGAGTTAAAAAGGAAGCCCATGTGTGGACAACCCCAAGTGTGAAGGGGACAAAGAGACTTTAATTTAAAAAGGTTTTATAACCTTTGGTGGGGCAAAATTAAAGTCATAAAGGTTTTAAAGCCTTGAGAGACCCCAAGGCAATTTTTAGAGACTACTCCACTTTTGGAGGCCCACGTCTCTCTCTTCTCCCTCTCTCTTGCTTTTGGGAAGGCGTGCAAGGAAGCTACGTGGAAGAGAGAAGTCGACTGTATATGGGGCTGCTGATTTTTGGCTACGCACAGAAGAGCCAGTGCAGATCTGTAGACTGCTGGCAGGTACAGTCTACGGCTGCTGCAGGTACAGTGTACGGCTGCTGCAGGTACAGGCTGCACATTTGTGCCACTCGTGTGTGACCTACTATTGTGCCATATGGACGGGAGCTTGTTTGTTGCCACCCGTGTATGACTAGGATTGCATCTTACCCATGGGACTATCACTCCATGGTAGGACTGATATTTGTACCGAGCTTTGTCTATCGGATTGTCACTCCATAGGAAGGCCCCTGCTAGGATTTGTGATTTGCCTATGGGACTGTCACTCCATAGGAAGACCAAGACTTCACATTTCTGTCACGCCAGTTTTGTGCCCGACAAGAAATTCTTGTATAAGTTTCATGAAAGGGAGATTTCGTCCATTACATGTGCACAGGCATTCATGTTTTCATGCATAAATTTGTTTTCGCATGACTTGTTTTCGTGTGTTTGCCTGCTATGACGTGCCAGTACACTGGACAGGGACGCCCCCAGTGTACCGTGGGTGTGTTGTTTGTTGCTGACGAGTTGGTGTGGCATGTGAACAAGTGGTAAGTATTGCCTTTTTGGCCTTTTTCAAATGTAAAATCTATAAAGTAGTATAAACCTTAATATTTATAAGGTTGGGTATTGACACATATTTAAAATTATGACTAGACACCTTTCAATGTGGGTGCCCAAGGATTATCCATTGCTTAAGGCCTAATAATATGTAGACTAAGAATTGCATGGGAAAAAATTCCCTCCAGCACGTGGATGGCTGTATGGGAATGGTTGATGAAAAGAGAGCGCCACAAACCTGCCAACTGCTGCTCCTGTACCCGCCATCAGACCTGCCGGCTCCTGTACCCGCCATCAGACCTGCCGGCTGCTGCTCTTGCTCCTGTACCCACCATCAGACCTGCCGGTTGCTGCTGCTCCTGTACCCGACATCAAACCTACTGGCTATTGCCCGTGTACCCACCATCAGGACTGGTTGCTGCTACAGCCCCCGCCTGTTCTTCCAATTGTCCTCTTGCTGCACTCTGCACCAACCAAGACTGCATTAAAGGGGACAATCTCCTCTCCTTAGATCCCAATTTGAATCTCAATCAAGTACTTGTTTCTATAATTCAAATTCAGATAAGATTAAATTTAAATGTTGTTTCTCCAAGTCTTGTGTGGGCAATCATCACCATCCGTTTCTCTCACCATGAAAGGTCAATGGGATGGTGATCTTTCCCCGTGAGTACCCTGACCACGTCCTCACATTCAGAGAAGCCAGTGAAAGTCAATGGGGTTTGAGGGAAACTGGGAGCAAAGCTTTACTTGGAGCACCAAGTATCATTCCCTCCGCAGTGCTTCACCCTGCCAGGTGTTAGTACGGGCGTGTCTGTTGGTGCACGGTCTCGGAAGACCAGTGAGGAGTGGGTGTTCACCCAATGAAGGTGGGAGACAACCTATAATTTCGTATACTCCAACAACCGATTCTTCATCCGCGACATGAATCTTATTGTTTCAGTTGTATTCACTCCATGTTATGGAGAAATCTGACCTTGGGACCCTTGAACACTTGTACATTTAAATACTCCATGAAAAACAAACTGTATTGAGGAGGGGGGGGAGGGGGAAGCGGTCTTTTTCGGCCCTAGTGATGGTGTCAAGTATTCTTTATCATTTCCAGTTTTAATGTTGCAAGTATTGATCCATTGTTTGTATTAGTTAAGTGATCTAATAATGTGTATTTTATCTTCCGATTTGTAGGCATCCCGTAGGGAGCGGTTACACCCACCGTGGCTTCGTCCCCCTCAACCCAAGTCTATCACATATATACATAATTGACTCATGGTCGGTCACCACAACAAACATGGTTCCATAAAGATAACATCGCCAAGTTTTCAAAGCATATATCACTACATTCAACTCTTTCTCCTAATTGTGCCATCTGACCTGGGTATCATCAAGCTTCTTGCTTTCAAATGCCAAGGATCGGCCATCTTGGAACAATGTCTAACCGCTCCCTACGGGAGGCCTACAAATCGAAAGATAAAATACACATTATTAGATCACTTAACCAATACAAACAATGGAACAATACTTGCAACATTAAAACTGGAAATGACAAAGAACACTTGACACCATCACTGGGGCCGGAAAGGACCCGCCCCCCTCTCAATACAGTTTGTATTTCTTGGAGTATTTATATGTACAAGTGTTCAAGGGTCCCAAGGCCAAATTTCTCCATAACATGGAGTGAATACAACGGAAACAATAAGATTTCTGTCGATGAAGAATTGGTTCTCGGAGTAGACCAAATCACAGGCAATCTCCCACCTTCATTGAGTGAACAACCGCCCCTGACTGGTCTTCCGGGAATGTGCACCAACAGACACGCCCGTACTAACACCTAGCACGGTGAGGCACCGCAGAGGGAGTGATACCTGGTGCTCCCAAGTAAGCTTTGCTCCCAGTTTCCCTCAAACCCCATTGACCTTCACTGGCTCCTCTGAATGTGAGGGCACGGTCAGGGTACTCACCGCCCATCCCAATGGCCTTCCATGGTGAAGGAAACCGGTGGTGATGATTGTCTACACACGACTTGGAAAAACAACATTTAAATTTAATCTTATCTAAATTTAAATTACAGAAACAAGTACCTGATTTAGATTCAAATTGGGATCTTAAGGAGAGGAGACTGTCCCCTTTAATGTGGTCCTGGTTGGTGTAGACAACAGCAGGAGGACAATCGGAAGAAGAGGTGGGGGCTGCAGTAGCAACCAGTTCTGATGGCGGGTACAAGAGCAACAACCGACAGGTGTGAGGGCGGGTACAGAAGCAACTGCAGCGAGCGTTGATGGCGGGTACAAGAGCAGCAGCCGGCAAGTGTGAGGGCGGGTACAGGAGCAGCAGCAACAAGTGCTAATGGTGGGTACAAGAGCTGCAGCAACAGATGCTGATGGCGGGTACAGGAGCAGCAGCAGCCGGCCCGTTTGATGGCGCGTACAAGGGCAGCAGCAGGCAGGTGCGAGGGCGGGTACAGGAGCAGCAGCAACGAGTGCTGATGGCCCGGAGCAGCAGCAATCGGCCCGTTTGATGGCAAGTACAAGGGCAGTTGTAGCCACCCCGTTTGCTAGCGGGTACAGGGGCAACAACAGCCGGGTGCCGATGGCGGGTACAGGAGTAGCAGCAATCGGTCCGTTTGATGGCACGTACAAGAGCAGCAGCCGGCACCAAGAGAAAACCATTCGCCCTCCTCCAATCCAGTCGGCGCCCCCTTTCCATCCACCACCCCCTTACCACCATCCACGTGCTAGAGGGGATTTTTTTCCATGCAATTCTTAGTCTTAAATATTATTAGGCCTTAAAATCAAAGGTTAATCCTTGGGCACCCACATTGAAAGGTGTCCAGTCATAAATTTAAATATGTGTGAACACCCAACCTTATAAATATTAAGATTTACACTACTTTATAGATTTTACATTTGAAAAAGACCAAAAAGCCAACACTTACCACCTGTTCACACGCCACACCAACTCATCAGCAAACAGCACACCCACGGTACACTGGGGGCGTCCCCGTCCTGTTTATTGGCACGTCATAGCAGGCAAACACACGAAAACAAGTTTATGCATGCAAACATGAATAAACGTGCACATATAATGGACGAAATCTCCCTTTCATGAAACTTGTACAAGAATTTCTTGTTGGGCACAAAACTGGCGTGATAGAAATGTGAAGTCCTGGTCTTCCTATGCAGTGACAGTCCCATAGGCAAAACACAAATCCTGACACGGGCCTTCTTATGGAGTGACAATCCTATAGACAAAGCTCGGCACAAATATCAGTCCTACCATGGGTAAGACACAATTCTGGTCATACACAGGTGGCAGCAAACAAGCTCCCGTCCATATGGCACATTATTGGTCACACACAGGGGGCACAAACCGGTTCCCGTCCATGTGACACAAGATGACTGACCCTTTCATATGGGACACTGGCCTGGCCACATGTGAACATGGTATAAATCCGGCCACTCTATGGAGTGACAATCCCATAGAAGTGGCTCCCAAAATGGAGATGGACCAAATGGTGACATCCCCCCCGTCGCAACTCTTCAAACACTGTAGCCAAATGAGTCTTATGCTCCTTCTCATTCTTTGAGAAAACCAAGATATCATCAAAGAATACACTTGTGAATTTACGATGGGGTCAAAATATTATGTCCATCATACGGTTGAATGTTGCCGGGGCATTGGTAAGGCCAAAAGGCATCACCCAAAACTCATACAATCCAAAAGCTGTCCTAAATGCGGTTTTATGGACATCCTGGGGTACCACACGAACCTGGTGATATCCACTCTTTAAGTCTATACAACTGAAACAAGCCGAGCCATCAAGCTTATCCAAGATGTCATCTATGCGTGGGATTGGAAACCGGTTCTTGATGGTGAGCTTGTTACCACCCTCTTTGCCATCATGCTCAGTACTACCTTGTACATCGGGAATGGCATGCACATTAGCCTCGGGTGGCTTGTCCTCTTGCTTTTGCTTGCGGGTAGGGCATTGCCTAAACATGTGCTCTTTACTACCACAAGAAAAGCATTTCTCCTCTTTTGCATATTGCTCCCTTTGCTCGGGGGTCAAGCCAAACTTGTTTTTCTTTGGTCCAATGTCCTTGGATGGGGTATTTTCAGCTTTACCTCCCTTTTGGGATTCCCGAAAGTTCTTTTTAGGAGGCTGTCCATTATTATTTCAAGAGGAAGGAGAAGGACACGAGAGAGAGGGGAGGCCTAATGATGATAATTGATTGATTGATGGGGTAACAACGGGCCAACGAGTAAAAGAGCCGCGCAGGCTTGGTTTTTTTTTTTTTCCCAGAAAGGAGACTTCTATCAAGTATGAAAAATTTTACAAAATGGAGATTTCACACCAAGCAAGGTGGAGATCTCAATCAGGAGCCCTGTGCTACCAATAGGGTCCCGAATGATAAGATGTGAAAAAGATACCAATGTCCCACTCTCTCATAAATTGGGCGCGCTTCCTCTCTGCAGCCCTCGAAGATCCCTGGATTCTGGCCCAAGTAGCCATAACGGTGTGAATAATATCACTCCAAATCCTGCAAAGACACTGAGAAACAAGAACGGGAGTACCCTCAATGGCCTCAGTGCATCTAGCCTTCCAGATATTCCAGGCTGAGATGCTAGCAATAATCTCCCAAGAACGGTCTAATCTCTGTGCCAAAGGGACAAAGTGTGAAAGTGGCAAATCCTGAACACAACACTGCCGAGCAACTCCTTGCCTAACCAAAATGGCCAAGCTCCTGTCAATCCCCTCGAACCTCAGCTGAGGCCCACACTATGTCAACCAAATGATAGAACCAAAAGAAATGATAGCATCCCTCTTAATCCTACCAAAGAGGTGTGCAATCGCAGACCAAACCCTCTGTGCTTCCCTGCATTCCCATAAACAATGGTAAACTGACTCCGAAACCCCTGCACATCTAGGGCATGCTAGGCAAGCACCAGTAACAGACCTCCACTAATTGGTGGCCAGACCACCATGAAGGGAAACCTAGATAAAGGAGGAAATCTGTGGCTTCCTATAAAAGTGCCACAATCTCTGCCAAAATGCCCCCTGAATGTCAATCGAAATTCCGTAAGACTCCCAATGGGGTCTAAGAGTAGGGAAACTCTCAATGTGTCCCAAGATAAGATGTCTGGCATTCCGCACCGTATAACTGAAAAAAGGCATGCTTTTCAAAGGATTACAAGCATCCTTCCACTCCCACTCACCGGGGTCCCAAAGCAAATGTCTGATAAAGCAGCCACCATACAACCAAAGGCTAACACTCTCTGTGATCATCCCTGGGGGAGGGGGGGTTCAACAAAGACGTGCTTCCCTAACCTGCCAACAACTCTGACTGGACGAATCTAGGGACCCTCAATAAGGTCCTGCACATCACATCTCTCTAGCTGCCATCCATCCTGTACAGAAAAAAAAACCGGTACATCATCCTCCCTAGGCAAGGAGATACCCGTAACCTGAAGAGGAACACCTGTCCCAAAGAAAACCCCAAACCAAGAATGATGACGACCTTCCAAAAAAGATCCAATAATCCAGTGGTTGGAAATGGCTGCATCAATCTGTGCAATCCTCCGGCTAGAACCTCTCAAATGCTGTGTGATATCCAATCTTTGCATCTCGGTAAGGCTCTGAAACCTCTTCCAAGCCAGCACTGTGGGGCATAGGGTCTCCCAACCAGCCTAGAGAATATGCATAGCTGCCCCAAGAGGCCTACCATGTACATCTAAGATCAAATCATTCCACAGAATGGACTGCCGGTTAGCTTCCTCCGTTGAACGCGGGGGGATGTGTACCAAAAAACTTCTCAAGCAGTCCCAGGCCCGTAGGAGGGACCTAACCAGGGGGGACAAAGGGGAGCGGTGAACTGCATCTGAAAAAATAAAGCGTGAGCTGAGAGTCCAGTCACCTTCGTGAACAGGGACACACTTCGTGATCTGCTGCATGAGAAAGTCCTTCCACGGCTCAGTGCCTGGAAGAAAGCCCCTAACAACAAGCTTATAGAGCAAAGCCTTACATTGCACCTCGGGGTCAATGATATTCAATCCCCCTTCCTACTTAGGCCTGATAATGGTTTCCCAAGCAACTCTGGTCCTGGGGTGTGCATTTCCATCAAGCCCTGACCAAAGAAAGTTCTGAATAAGGCGACGAAGCTGGCCAATGTAGCCCTTATGAAAAATCCAACACGAAGCAATAAACCAAGTCGTGGCTAGTAAAACTTGGGTTAACCACCAAAGCTCTAGAGGCCAAGTCGATCTTCCTCCTACTCCAGTGATGAAGTTTTAATGCTTAAGAGCACTGGAGCAAACTGTTGTGCAGGGGAGATGTCAACGCCCACCTGACAACCAAGGTATCTGGCAGAGCATCCTCTCTCAATCCAAGTAAACCAACATCTGTACCCCAATCTGCAAGATGAGAATCATTGATCCAAAACCAACTGATTTATGCCAATTGATAGTAGCTCCTGCTCCCAAACAAAAGGCCTCCAAGGCTGTCCGGAAAGCACATAAACAAGCATGTGAAGCCTCAAGGAACAATGTCGTATCATCTGCTCCAAAAACTCTTCCTTCGGGCATAAAGACAGCCTGAGACCCACAACACTAGGGGCAGCCCAAAGAAACCTGCTCATAGCCTCAACTACAATGAGGTACAGTAAAGGGGGGGGGGGGGGGGTCGGCCCATTCCGGCCTCTATGCAGTGTCACACGTGCAAGCTCCACTTTCAGCATTTGTGGATGTATTGTCTAGCTTTTATGTTTCATGCAAAGTGATGATGGATATATGTTAAGGCTGTGGCCATGTTTTAATATGCATTGATGGTATCAACAAGTGTGTCAAAGGCCCTAGTCCCCCGGGCACCTGCCACACGAGTTACAGCAGTTAAGACAACTGTTAGAGCAAGGATTTGTCAGACCCAGTGTCTCACCTTGGGGTGCGTCCGTTCTCTTTCAAAAGAAGAAAGATAGAACGTTAAGACTCTGTATTGACTACAGAGAATTGAATCAATTAACAATTAAAAATAAGTATCTTATTCCTAGGATTGATGAGCTTCTGGATCGGTTAAGTGGGACCCAAATGTTCACAATATAGATCTCAAATCCAAGTACTACCAGATCAGAATCAAGGAACAGGACATCTCGAAGACAGCATTCAATACTCGCTATGGACATTATGAGTTCACAGTCATGCCGTTTGGATTGACTAATGCCCCGGCAACATTTAATCGTCTTATGCAAGATATTCTCATAGAATACTTGGATGATTTTGTTCTTGTCTTCTTTGATGATATCTTTGTATACTCAAAGAATGTTGCAGATCATGAAGATCATGTGCGCAAGGTCCTGGAAATCCTAAGGAAACACCAACTCTTTGCAAAAAAGAGCAAGTGTTCTTTCTCTGTTGACCAGGTGAAATACTTGGGATTCATAGTATCGAAAGATGGAATTTCTCCCGACCCCGCAAAGATCCAAGCAGTCGTAGAATGGCCAGAACCCAAGACAGTAAAGGAAGTCAGAGGATTCCTAGGATTAACCGGATGGTATAGGATCTTTATACACAGGTATGCTCAGATAGCATCCCCTTTAACCAATCTTCTCAAGAAGAGGGCCCTTTTTTTCAGTGGACTGCAATGTGTGAGAGTGCCTTTGATAAACTGAAGACAGCCTTAGTAACCAACCCTGTCCTTAAGTTACCAGATTCCTTTGAGGTAGTTACTAATGCCAGTGGGTTTGCCTTAGGCGGTGCTCTTATGCAGGAAGGTCATGCAGTGGCCTATGAATCCAAAAAACTCAGAACACATGAGAGAAATTATGCTGTCCATGACTTGGAGTTACTCTCAGTAGTTTATGCTCTAAAGTTGTGGAGACATTATCTTTTGGACAGAGGTTCACCTTGATGACAGATCATAAAATGTGGTGGCAAATGCGCTCAGCAGAAAAGCCTCCTTACTTGCAATTACAGTGGTGTCAAATCCATTGATTAGTGAAGCGAAGGAGAAAATCATGCAGGACAAATTCTTTGCCCCTATTACTACCCTTCTAATACAGGAAAGCAAGACTTCTCAAGAAATGAGTCGAGTTCTTGGGTACAAATTGAATGAAGGATGCATGTATTATAATAATCGGCTGTGTATCCCCAATGATGAGGGAATAAAGAGAAGAATTCTGAGAGAAGCCCATGATAGCCTGATAGCTGGACATCCAGGGTTTATAAAAACTTATATGTCTATGAAGAAAAGCTTCTTCTGGCCAGGACTCAAAAAGGATGTACTTGATCATGTGCGAAAATGCTTAATGTGTGAGAGAGTCAAGGCAAAGAGAGTCTCAAGATGCCAGGGAAACTGTAGCCTCTAGACATTTCACAAATGAAGTGGGAATGTATCAGTATGGACTTTATCACTGGATTACCTTCAGTGCAATCACGTTACAACTCCATTTTTGTGGTAGTTCACAGGCTAACCAAAGTTGCCCATCTGATTCCAGTGAAAGAAACATACACTACAGTGGATGTTGCCCAAGTTTTCCTTAAAGAGATCTTCAGATTGCATGGCTTATCCAGGAGGATAGTAAGTGACAGAGATCCCAAATTCACATCGAAATTCTAGACTGCATTCTTCGAAGCAGTAGGAACTTTCTTGGATCTCAGCACAGCCTATCACCTCGAAACAGATGGCCAAACTGAAAGAGTGAATCAGGTAATAGAAGATATCCTTCGGTCATGCTGCGACAAGGAATCCAAGAAGTGGTTAAGCCATTTGCATCTGGTCGAATTTGCTTACAATGCTTCTTATCATCGAAGCATTGGGATGAGTCCTTTCAAAGCTTTGTATGGGCAAGATTGCCTTACACAGTTGACTTGGTCTGACCCATTGATCAAAGTCGAAATATCCAGACAAATGCTTGATGACATGGACCAGCAAATGCAATCAATCCGTAAAGATATAAAGGCAGCCCAAGATAGACAAAAGCAGTACGCAGATAAAAAGAGATCAGAGAGAGTTTGAAGAATCAGATATGGTCTTCATTCGAGTACGACCAAAGAGAAGTTCTTTATCTTTAGGGAAGTACAAGAAGCTCTCTCCCAGATACTGTGGGCCATATACTGTTATAAAGAAAGTGGGCGATCTAGCCTACAAACTTCTTCAGCCTCCCCATCTCAAGGTACATAATGTATTCCATGTGAATTTGCTTAAGAAATATGTACCCAGCCAGAGCCACATGCTTGATAATGAACAATTGATCTCTTCGACTCAAGACTAGATAGTACTCTAACTTGAGGAAATCCTTGACGTTCGGGAGAAGATTCTCAAGAGCACAGTCCTCAGAGAATTTTTAGTAAAGTGGAAGTTCTTCCCTCTAGAAGACGCCACCTGGCAGAAAGAGAAGAGTTGGCGAAAAATTACCCCCACTTTGCGAGATGAGGACATCTCACGTTTTTCAAGTAGGAGAGGATGTAAGATTCCTCCTTAGCCTGAATAATGAATAAGCCTTTACTTCAATCTCCTATAATCATTTCTTGTTTCTGAATACAAGAAAATATTCTTTTTCCTTGTTTTTGTCTAGAGAAAAGAAAAATTCTAGAGAGTGGTAATTCAATATTGAGATATTTTTAGATATATAAATTCTACAAATATCAAAAATATATTTTTTTAAAACAAAAAATTAAAATAAATTCTCCAAGGTGCATTAGGAATCAATTAAAAATGATTTAAAAGACCTTAGCCTAAGGATCAAGATTTTCTGAAATTTTTGGTTTATGGTCCAATTAAGGTTCCTATGGACCAATAAGATTAATCCAAGTGTTGGAATGAGATAAATCCAATGAATTAAAAAAAAAACCCAAAAATGAGTAAATGCCTATATAAGATGAAGAGTTGACTGAGTACAAGGTTTATTAGTTAAAAACTATAAGATATTACTAAAAAAATGAGATATTTAAGAGTAATCATACAATTTTAACACCTTGGTAAGGAAAGGGGAAGACTTCAAGGAGGCACCTATTTCACACATGTGAATGAGTTTTAAATTCAAAAATATTAAGATATTTTTATCTCTCCTCTCTCTTGGATCAAACTGAATCAAAATGGGAGCTAAACTGATCCAAATCTTGTCCAAATTCAGCCAAACTGAACCTAAAAAATTTTAGAACTTAGTTAGACTCAGTTAGTGACCTCCCTCACTTATAAATAGACCCTCATTCTTTTATATTCTCATCTGTGAACTAGACCATGCCAGTATTACGTTAAAATAAGTATACTTTCTATTATCTCCTAAAAATCCTCTACATTTTGAAGAGATTGGAGCTTCTCTCTCTCTTCAACCTTCCTTGGAACTTTCCTCTCAACATACTAACCAATTGATTGGTTGGGGGCTTCTTCTAAGAATAGAGAAGCAAGCAAAACAAGAGATAATTGATTGGTTGGGGGCTTCTTCTAAGAATAGAGAAGCAAGCAAAACAAGAGATAAGATGTGACTTTATGGTTTTTTCTTTAATCTTCTAAATGTTTTTCACTTCTCAACCCCTCTCAAGCTTGAGAAGTATTCAAATGAATGGTTTTTCAATGCAAATGAAGCTCTCCAAGAAATTCTGATGAATTATCACAAAAAGTTTACATTTATGCTTAATTAGGATGTTTTTTAAGTATATATCTCTCTCCCCCAAAGAATGGTCATTCCTATGACCAATTCTCTATTCAAATGATACTTCACATGGAGCAATTCTTAATTCTAAAAACAAACTCTATACTAGTCAAGCTAGAGACTAAAGAAATGGCTTTTTAATACTTTTATGTTGAAGGCACTCAAGGATTAGGGTTAGGGTTTACAGAAAGCAATCAGGCATGGAAACCAAGGAGGAGGAGTGAACACGACTGTTGTATACTTCAATGAATAAAAATCAAGTACAAGCCACATGATAGTGACCCCTAAAGGATAAGTGTTCACATGTCCGGCCATAAATGTGCCGGGTGGACCAAAACACTTATAAACTGCATATAAGTGAAACTGAACTAAACTGGGGGAAAAAACCTCCACTAACTGAAGTAAAAAGTGCCCCAGTAACCTACTGATGATCACTAGCACTCCTCTGGGTGCATACACAGCATAAAACCCAACATATGTTACATAAAATATGATAAAATTATGATTTAGATCCATAAATTGGATCTATTGATAGTTAATCTATCATAAGTGTATTACTAAGTCTTATGCTTTTTAAAATTATTAAAAATTATCAATAGTAAACGCGAGCTATGACAAAATTTTTAGAAATTAATACATAAATTATTTTTATGCATAATGTGAAAAGAGAACTTCCTACCATATTCTAGAATTAGTCAGCCTATGTTAAATGAATAATTCTCATCATATTCATGAAAAATTAATTTTTAATGTTTATGCGTAAATGATTAATTTAAAAAAAGATAAATTTTTAGTAAATTCATTCTTATGCAAAAAGAAGTATTCCCATGATAATGGAGATCCATGTATTCTAATGGAGAAAGAAAATTTTAGAATATTAAATTAATGAATATTTTATTTAAAATTAAAAAATTTAGATAAATTATTTTATGCATGAATAAATTTAAATGATAAAAGAGGAATTCAATCATTTAAATGAAAAAAGTAAAATTCTTGTCATATTTGGATTAATGGATATTTTTATTTAATTTTAAAAAAAATAATTAAATTTATTTTTATGCATAAGAAAAATTTAAAGATAAAAGAGGAATTACCTTCATATTTAGAATTTAATCATTTAAATAGTAAAAGTGAAATTCTTGGGATATTTGGAATATTGAATATTCTTATTTAATTTAAAGAGAAATTTTAGATAGATTTATTTTATGATAAAAGAGGAATTCCCATGACATTTGGATTGCACTCATTAAATGAGAAAAAGAAGAATTTTCATGATATTTAAGTAAAGAAAGATTCGAATTAATTTTTTGTATCAAAAGATGAATTTTCACCAAAATTCCACCTAGAGAATTAAGGTTGAGAAATTAAGTGATAGAAAGAAAATCCTTGGATAATTTATGTGGTTAAATCACTAAATTGGTATTTATCCAAAAATATATGTTTATCTAAAGAAAATCCTTGGAATCAAAGCTATGACTAAACCAATGATTTTGGTTGGACTACGAGAGGGACGGACAGTAAACCTACTTGTCTATTTCTCGATCTGAATCAAGCAAAAACTTCGTGACCAATTTCAGTTCCTAAATACAAAGAATAGACTACCGTTGAATTAAACTAGTTTTCCTTGACCGAAATCACCAAGAATCTAGTTGGACAATCAATCAAATGATGGGTAGATTATCCTGATGAGAGATCAAGGATTCTCATTATGAAATTGGGAATTAAGGAAAAATGTGTTTTGTAGAACCAATCTCAAACTGGGAATTTTACTTGCATAGAACCTCTATTTTTCATTTAAAGGACCGTTTTATGCCAGAATGCTGGAGGAAGCATTTGGCATGTGTTTTACTAAGAGTAGGTTCGTTGCAAACAGCTGGTGGGGAGTTGTGAGGGACGTTGCTTGTGGCAAAGCCTGCCGAGATCTTGACCAACCTCCGTACGGTTAAAATGGTGTGCTTCCGGTACGATGAGCGAGGACCGACGAAGCGGTCCCTGAGTGAAGTGCTAGGACACCTAAGTAGGATCCTAGAGGATTCTGACCAGGTGATACACGGGCTCGCGGTTGCTAGGACAACCATGCGTGCGTTGAGAAAGATTTGGATGGACTAAAAGGAAAGATTTTTGTGAATCAAATTTTGATATTGAATCTCGTTGGTTGGCCAGCTGGTCTTCAACGGAGAGTCCAGATGACCTATTTTGTAACACAATGGACTCAGAATTTTGGAGGATGATCATCAGT
Organism: Cibotium barometz; assembly: GCF_041138505.1. NCBI lineage: Eukaryota > Viridiplantae > Streptophyta > Polypodiopsida > Cyatheales > Cibotiaceae > Cibotium > Cibotium barometz. Next base: position 683,736 of record NC_141102.1, on the reverse strand, counting down.
AATATTATGATTTCTATTGAAGGATTGTTTTAAAGACAACCGAATCTGTTATAAATGGCAATTTCATATTGGGTGTGTGTGTGGAATGCCTACCTTAATTTTTGCATGAAACGCCAGCTAGGGAGCCTGGAAACTCTTTTCCTCGATACCCAGGCAAAACACAACCAAATCTTCATAAAGGAATCCCACCAATACAGTGGTCGGGTGGTTGGCTAACCCATGGGCCGATTAGGGTTAGGCTGGATTGGAGGATTCCTGCGATACCATTAAGATAGGATTAGTTACGTTAGTTAGATTAAGTCCTGAGAAGACCCTTGTTCTATGGGAGGGAATCAGCGGCTGTGTCTCGTTAAAGGAGGAAAAAAGCGGTGATTCTATGGACCAAGTGCAAGTCCCTTCTTTGATCTGACCACGTGACTTCACGTTCGGTCGGGTCAGTTTGAATAGTTAAGACTTTGACCCGTTAGATTAACTCTCCCGTTCGAAGATTTTCCCTAGAGGAATTGCCCGTGCCTTCCGGGCAAGGAAAGTTTTTCCGAGCTCGGTTTCGGAGGAACCGCCGGACTAGTCTCTTGTCCGGACATCCGTGTGTGAGGCCCCGAGTGTGAATCCCTGCCTCGCGCAGGAGGCTGACGCTGCTTCCGCCGCGAGTGCCCTCGGAGGGGGCACCGCAGAGGTGGGCGGGGATGTCACAGCACAAAACTGATTCCCGTCCATGTGATACAAGATGACTGACCCTTTCAAATGGGACACTCGCCTGGCCACATGTGAACATGGTATAAATCCGGCCGCTCTACGGAGTGACAGTCCCATACAAGTGGCTCCAGAAATGGAGATGGACCAAATGGTGGCACAATGCTTCACCTATCGCGAAATCACTAGCATTTGTCTCGACCACAAATGGTCTACTAGCATCCAACAAGGCCAATACACGTGCTTCCTTCACCTTAAACTTGAGAGCTCGAGAAGCCTCATCAAGCTTCTCGTTCCAAGAGATCCGGCTATTGGCCTTTCGTCCTCTACCCCTACGGAGGTCCATGAAAGGTATAGGTAACTACAAATAATCCCTCACCGACTTCTTAAGAAAGACAGTGAATCCCAAAAATGCTCGAAGTTGCTTCACAGCCTGAGAAACCAGCCAATCCAAAACATTATGTATCCGCTCAAGATCTATGTTCTGATAGAATGTGCAACGGAAGAAGGGAAAGTTCAAACACAGGAGAGAGAGAGAGAGAGAGAGAGAGGAAACACAGGTGAGAACCTGCTCTCAATATCATCACCAAAAGAAATACATGTCCCGAGCGAGAGGGGAGAACCTCGTAAGTGAGGGACTACAACTAGACAAGCTAGGCAAGCAATGAAATATGAGGAAGGCATGCCGGCTACATATACCTCTACATGAAGGCAGCCGACTGGTGATAAATATCTCGACGACTTGGAAAAATACCCAGGACCATAAATGGAGAATAAATATGGGTAAAATACATGTGAGGGGTGACCAGCCCCTCAGACTAACATGGTCAGCCCTAGAGGCTAAAATAGGACACCAAATAGGAAGCCAGCAAGTAGGGGATGATATCTAACACCCTCTCTCAGCACCGGATGCTGAGCAAACTCCAAGAAGCCAGAGACGCCGTCCTCGATCAACGATGAAAGACTGCAGAAACATGTACCAAGAAAGCTCCACAAGCAATCTCCTTAGCAACTCAGCTACAAAAGCAACAGAACAAGCTGCCAGGTACACCACTCCTCTAGAAGAAAACAACCATATAAGCTGCAACATGCTGCTCCAAATAATGGTTCCAAACCTAAGTGTAAGAACACTCCCCAAAGTCGAATGTCGTGTATCCAACCTGGAGAAGGTATGAAAAACCTCATAACCAACCAAGATCAGATCCTGTATATAATCAATCCTGGGAGAAGCAAACTGCTTCTCAATGGAACCCTCAAAAGAAATAGAGTAACTCTGTACCAAGAGTAGCCAAATGCTATATAAAAGCATCCTCTGAAAAGGTCGGTGTAATATGCGGAAGCTTCGGAGAAGGATCGGTACTTCAAAACTCAGAAATCAGCACTCTTTTCGCGACGGAATTAATGCATAAACTGAAAGGAGATGTGCAGAAAATAGAGAGAGAAGGGGGAGATGGAGAGGACACAATATTGGGTCCCAATTACCCTCTGTAGGGCCCCCACCACGGATGGTGTATTTGCTTTATTAGAATGATGTAAATCTGAAAACAAATACAGAAAACTTGACCTTTTCTTGGCTGGAAAATCCTGCCCTTGACCTTCAGAAGTCCACCCCTTTGCTTGGCAATCTCCTTCGCTTGACTGGCCCTTGATTGGCTTGAGCACTTGGTGAAAACTGAGATGAAAGATGGGATTATGGCCTCCACTATTTATACTCCTCCTCAGGAGCAGTCGGCCAGTTGAAAATCAGGCTGTCCCACGACTGGTGGAAATTCAGCAATAAATGCTGAATTAAATCTCAAAAAATACTGCCTTTTTTTCCTAACAGGCTGAAAGTAATGCACCTGCTTCTGATTGGCTGGACACCACTTTTGTCCACAATCCCAAGAGCGGAGGCAGGCAAGACAGGTGGCAAGTTGAGTGCTGAGGAGCTTTCTCAGTACAAGAAGGAGGGTAGATGTTTCTTTTGTCACACAAAAGGACATACTTCTCGGGATTGTCCGAAGAAGCCTCCAAAGGCCGCCGCCGCCTCCACAACTGTCCCACACAAACCCCAGCGGCGGCTACCCCTAGTTCTTCAACCCCCGGTGCTTCAGTTGGAGCAATTATTAGCCGGGAGCTCGAAGATAAGCAGAAGGGCGCCCATGACCAGTATGAGCGCAACGAATTGCTCAAGTCCTTTGGCTACATAGGTGGCCAGAGAGTCGTCGTCTTGTTTGGCAGCGGCAGCACGGAGGATGTGGTCACGGAACAGGCCGCTAGGCGTGCCCGTTTCGAGTTGACTCCGGTGGACAAACAGGTGGAGGGTTTTAGCACAGGTATGACAACGAGCGTCAAGTATGAAGCTCTAGGTGCTAAATTAGTGATTCAGGGCATCAAGTTTGTGCGTGACTTTATGGTTGCCCCTCTTGTAGGAGCAGACATAATTTTGGGTATCCAGTGGTTTCACAAGTTTCTTCCTGATGTCAAGTGGGACAAGCACACGTTTCAAATCAATTGGAATGTGTCGAACACCCCGGTGACCATTAAGTGTGAGCCAGGTATTCCAAACTTTCCGCTCATAAGCCACTTACAGGCTAAGCGAGCAGTCAGAAAAGGTGCACAGTGTGCGATGATTTACATCCAGACAGCCCAGACGGTGGCCAGTGCTTCCGAGAAGTACTCAGTCCTCCATGAAAAGTTCCAGAAGATTTTTCTTCGGGACAGTCTCCCTCCCCAGCTCCCTCCGTCCAGACCGGAGGATCACAGGATTGACCTCCTCCCAGGCTCGGAACCCCCGAGCAAGTTTCCGTATCGCCTTTCTAAGGCAATGGAATCGGAGTTGGATCGCCAACTCCAAGAATTGTTGCAAGCTGGCTTCATCCGCCCCTGCGTGTCGCCATTTGCAGCACCGATCTTGTTTGTTAAGAAGAAAGATGGGTCTTCTTGGTTGTGTGTCGATTATCGTGCACTCAACAAGCTGACGAGCAGATTCCCGATGCCTCGAATTGACTATATTCTCGAGAGGCTGAATGGGACCATCCACTATCTGTGTGGGAGACTTCCAGAGGCTTCCGGAGGCTAAAAACCAACCGTCCTTCGAGGGACAGGAGTCACTCCGAAAGGGGTAGTCCACCGGCGTCTAAAAACCAACCACACGAGCGAAAAAATTTTCTGGTTTTCTTTGCTGAATCTTTGTCCTTGAAGTAGGCTCTGATACCACTGTAATATGCGGAAGCTTCGGAGAAGGATCGGTACTTCAAAACTCAGAAATCAGCACTCTTTTCGCGACGGAATTAATGCACAAACTGAAAGGAGATGTGCAGAAAATAGAGAGAGAAGGGGGAGATGGAGAGGACACAGTATTGGGTCCCAATTACCCTCTGTAGGGCCCCCACCACGGATGGTGTATTTGCTTTATTAGAATGATGTAAATCTGAAAACAAATACAAAAAACTTGACCTTTTCTTGGCTGGAAAATCCTGCCCTTGACCTTCAGAAGCCCACCCCTTTGCTTGGCAATCTCCTTGGCTTGACTGGCCCTTGATTGGCTTGAGCACTTGGTGAAAACTGAGATGAAAGATGGGATTATGGCCTCCACTATTTATACTCCTCCTCAGGAACAGTCGGCCAGCTGAAAATCAGGCTATGTCCCACGACTGGTGGAAATTCAACAATAAATGCTGAATTAAATCTCAAAAAATACTGCCTTTTTTTCCTAACAAGCTGAAAGTAATGCACCTACTTCTGATTGGGCTGGACACCACTTTTGTCCACAATCCCAAGGCTGGGCTGCCCCATACATGCCCTACAGCCATCTAAAGGCTGTATGCTCCTGAAAATAGCCTTATCTTTGCCCTAGGGCTGTCCCACAGCCCTTCCATGGCTGGTGGGTCCAGCCTGGGCCTTCCTAACCCTCATGGGGATGGTTTTCACACCATTCCCATGCCCATACTAAGCTCCTGGGTAGCCCTATGGGCTGGCCCCTTGTCCTAAACATAATTTACTCAGTGATCTGACATCCGGTACCATACCAGATACACAGAACCACTGACATCATTCTAGAGAGAGACTCACAGCGCGGACTGGCATTGTTTCATGTGCAGGACAGTGCACACCTGACCTTAGACTCCTGTGCAGGACAATGCACACCTGACCTCGGACATCTGAGATGGATCCCTGGCTGACTCGTCGTCCCGGACTGGGCTCACATGGGACCAGTTCACCATCCCCAGGTCCTGCACCTTCTGTACAGAAATGTCTACGTGGCATCCAAGTGCGGGATGCACGTGACAATCGGCATCACAAGATGTAAAGACTCTGTAGAAAAGATGGGGTCCATCTGCTCAAACTCCATAACATGAGTTGCCCAATGCTGTACATAAGGACATGCCACTGAGGTGGGCATCGCAACATGAAAGGACTCCACATCCCCCTCTGAAAAAAAAATATCGTCGGACTAATATAAGTCCAACCTGATTCTGATCCAAATCCAGAAAACTATGACAGTACCACTGTGCCCCAAGCACGGTTAGCAACCACAGACCATCCTCCAAAACAACAAGCCAGTAGAACTGGCAAGGGGAGGGGTATCCTCAGAAGCATCACAAAGGGAGGCAAAGGTAGACTCCTCACAATGAGGAAGGGAAGCACGAATATAGACTGCAATGATAGCAGAAGACTGTTCCAGAAGTAGAACCAGATCCCAAGAATCAGCTACACATAAAGGATCCATGTGAAAAGATCACACCGCAAAAGGGCAAAACACCCTCCTTGTTCTGCAAATACTGCAAAGAACACAAGCTCGGACAAAATAAACTCTGCTCGGGATCTCTGAAAAGATCACTGCTCTCCTCCAAATAAATGTAAACTCCTGTCAAAGAAGAAAGTCTCCACAGATACAACACAGCTCCCGAAACTGATCCTCAAGTGAAGTAGCTAGAGAAAGGCCCCCTCTGAGTGTAGAAAACTCCTGTGGGAAGCAAAATGCAGCCAAAACACTGCTATCCAGCAAAAAATAGCACTCCACCGCCAACAAAAGGCAAGGAACATGTAGAAACCGGGAAACCGTGCAGGCCAGGAACAAAACACAGGTATAGATGCTCCAAAATCAGCAAAACGCTGACTGAAAACTGAAATTCAGAATCCTCCTCAAGTACCAAACTGCCTCCAAAGCCACAATCCAATCAAGAAACCCCCTCTGCAAGTGATCTGTGTCCATTGGGGAAGAAAACGCAGCAAAACAAGGGCTACAAACCTGAAAATTCAGGCCAACCAGTGTCCACACCTCCTATGAAGAAAACTGCTGAAGAGAAGGTACCTTCGGGTCCAACAGATGAAGTCCAAGTGAAGGTAGAGCTACCAGCAAAATCGGTTCAAAAAAACGCAACAACCATGGCTGCAAATCTAAAAACGCACAGGTATAAAGGGCTGAATATGGAAACACTGAAGCCTCAGACCAAGAACTGCTGCAGAGAACAATCAGGGGGTGGGAGGGATGGCACAAGATAACCAGAAAGGATAGGCAAAAGGGAGCCCAGAGAGCTCCAAGATCAAGGCTGGGAAAGCAAGCCCAAACAGGCAAAAAATGCAGCCTTTTTGGGACAGCTATGTTGCTATCCAGACTTGAAAAAAAACGCCTGAGAACCCCTGCAAGGTGCCACCAAGAAGGACAGGTATGCTGTCCAGAAAAAAACAGCCTTGTCAAGCTGCCAAGAAGGCTGAAATCTGACGCCTTGAAGAGAGGAAACTGCAGCCCACTTAATGGGTATCAATCAGCCCTTGAAGAAACGCAAGCTTCAAGGCATGAACACAAAAACGCAGATCTGTCCATGGGCAAAAAAAGCACAGATATGAAGAGGTATAGGAGGGAGCATCCAACGCTGAAAATCACTGGCGCTCTAATACCATGATAGAATGTGCAGCAGAAGAAGGGAAAGTGGAAACACGAGAGAGAGAGAGAGAGAGAGAGAGAAAGAGAGAGAGAGAGGAAACACAGGTGAGAACCTGCTCTCAATATCATCACCAAAAGGAATACATGTCCCGAGCAAGAGGGGAGAACCTCGTAAGTGAGGGACTACAGCTAGACAAGCTAGGCAAGCAATGAAATATGAGCGAGGCATGCCGGCTATATATACCTCTACATGAAGGCAGCCGACTGGTGATAAATATCTCCACGACTGGGAAAAATACCCAGGACCATAAATGGGGAATAAATATGGGTAAAATATATGTGAGAGGTGACCAGCCCCTCAGACTAACATGGTCAGTCCTAGAGGCTAAAATAGGACACCAAATAGGAAGCCAGCAAGTAGGGGATGATATCTAACATGTCCATCCGATCTCGAGAAATCCAATGTCCTAGGTATATGAGCTCTCTTTTGAAGAACTCACATTTCCCATACTTGGCATACAACTTCTCCTAAGTACAACTGTATATCATGATATCATCTAGAAACACAACCACAAATTTCCCTAAATAATCTTGAAAGAGATCATTCATCATCTGCTAGACAGTAGCAAGAGCATTCATGAGCCCAAAAGCTAACATGAGAAACTTGTAATGGCCATACCGCGTGTGGAATCATGTCTTAAAGACGTCTTCCTCAGCTATCCGTATCTAGTGATAACCAGTATGAAGGTCAATCTTCGAAAAACAGGAAGCTCCCTACAACCTATCAATCAAATCATCCGCTTTGGGAAGGGGATATCTATTCTTGATCGTAACTTTATTCAACTTTTGTATAGTTGACACACATTCTCCAACTTCCGTCCTTCTTGTCCTTCAGAAGTACCAATGCCCCCCAAGGAGATTTACTCTTATGAATCTATTGCATCCTGAGATATCCCGACGACTCTTAGGTAATGTCATCCTCTTTCAGTTGGCTCATCCTGTAAGGCGCAATGTTCACAAGCTAAGAACCTGGAACTAACTCAATCTTATGATCAACCAAGCAACTAGGCGGAAGACTATGAGGTAACTCAGCTGGGAAAACATCAGCAAACTCTGTCCTAATGTTCTCTAAAGCCTATGTCTCCCATACATTAAGACTAACTGAATTAAACTCACAATTAGCATCAAATGACTACACACTGGTACACTTCATAATAAAAATCCTTTACTAAAGCTCAACTGAGTTTACAAGTGTAGAGGATGGGACATCAAAATCATCCTATAGACAAAACTGCACACCATCCATGACGAAAGATAACTTATGACCCTTCCAATCTATTTACACATCGTGGGTATGAAACCACTCTTTACCTAAAGTAACATCTACTCTATCCACATTCATAATCATGAAATCCGGCGGCTCCAAGTAGCTCTGTATAGTTTTAGGCAAAATTGAGACACTTGCCGATCCCAAAACTGTGTGCGTGACGGCATGTCGACATGATACTAGTGATCACTTGGTTGCATCTCCACTCCCAACTTCTGCACAAGCTTGGCATTCATGAAGTTGTGAGTACTCCCAGGGTCAAAAAGAATGTGTTCAATTTTTCCCACAACTGACCCGTACATCCATATTGGGTCCGTAAGACTATCTATCTTTCTTTCTCTCTCTCGGCTCCTCCCAAAAAGCTTGTAGAAGATGTGTAGAACGGGGAGAGAGGGGTCCTATCTCTAGAAAATGAAGATCAACTAAGTCAGCTGACTTTGTGTTCATTTGTGTTAGTTGCATTGACTTGTGTAACCTCCATTTTGCATTAACTGCATTCACACAGCCTCTTTCGTCCCTTTTTAAATTATGGCTTATAACGTGGACTAATTCTCTGCAAAATCGCAAACCTAATTCTAACTCATGTTTACCCTATACACGTCCTAAGTTATCTAGACACGTGCATCTAAGGACTTGTGCATGTGACACCATGTGTCCTGGTGAAATCGCTACACTTGACAGGTAAGGCCCACTCTAAAGCACTTCTCGTGTGCAGCCCATACCAAACCAATCAATGTATGGCCAAACCTGGCATGCCACAATTGGGTGCGTCTTTCACATGGGTGTGCCATCGATATACACAAGGAAGCAGCTGATTGAAGAAATCCAAGTATCAATGTGATCCATATTAGTTCAAATTTGTATTGCATGGTAAATTGGGGGCCAGTTTTGCCCATGCACATATAATTAACAGGCAGACCGCTTTATAAACTCATACCTGTAGAGACCACACCTTGATGGTTTTGTCACCACTACCACTGTATAAAAATCGATCTGCAGATAGTGCAAGAGATGCCACCCCCGAATAGCGCCAGTCTCGATGATGATGCCATTTGACAAGATAATCAACTGCAGAGGATTCCACCTCCCATACACACAATTCCCCCCCATAATCTCCACTTATGCAAAGAGAGGATTGTTGGTCGGGAGCCAGAGCCATCACCCTCTGAGAATGCCCTTTTAAGGATTTAATCAGTGTAGCGTCCTGTGACAAGAATTGCACTCTTGGTTAGGCAAAGCAAGCCAAAAGTCTGCCTATAAGTGTGTACACATGTAGGTAAGCAAACATCCAAGCATAAATAGTTCTATCCAGGTGCAAACAGTACATGCACGTGTCATGCAACAAAAAATATAGGCAGAGATGTGTAAGCGGATGAAAGCGTAGAGATAGTGATACTGATAGTTCACTGAAGCATAGGTTTTAGAGAACTGCCGATTAAGTGTGTTGACTCAAAAGAAAACAGTCAATTGGTCTAGGTACCAGAGCTCTTACTCTCAATGACCACACACATATGGTTTTATCAAAGGAAGCACTCAGTAGATGTTGCCCTGCATCATATTTGATAGTGCAATAGAGAAATCAGCACACAGTACAGCATAAAATTCGCCTCTAGTACTACAAGATTTCAAGCTAGTGTGTGTGATGAAGACAAACTCACCACATACAGCTAGACATGAAACATGGTCCGAATGTCCACCCAGAACATTTACTTTATGTGCCTCTGCGACATCATCTTTCAAAGGTCTAGATGACACCACAAGCTCACCTGGGGCTTGAGAACAAGATGTTCCTGCCCTGGAAATTGAAGTGCACCGATCTTCTGCAGCTACTCCTTCTCTAGTTGCATTAATGTTGCATCCAAGAGCCAGGCACCAAAAAGTTTCTGATGACCCGGCTCCTGCACCACAGCACATTTTAGAGTGCTTATTAAGGCCCACATTCGACAAAGTTTGGATGCAACCAAGGTGGTGCCATATTTCAGATATACAAGGCCTGTCCTCAGGTATATAAGCAAAACATCTGACCAGAAACTCTACAAAATGTATGGACGAATCACTAACAGATGAATCATGTTCAACAATGTCCACACTAATGCGTTGTCTCATCCATGCCTCTGCATATTGTGTGCCATTTACAGTTTTTTGAAGGTAATCTTGTAATGGAAGACCATCCCACGGTGTCTCGCCAAGGAGAAGATTACAAAGGAGACAAGCTAAAGTCCATGAATCTGTTTTGCAGGTAATGTTAGCTTTAGAAAAAGTACTAGATTCTCTCATAGCCTTTAGGAGCTCTGGACTGGCATAATGCACAGGGAATTTTTCAGGTGAGAGAGAAGGGTCACCGTTTGGGAGAGTTTCTGATGCTGCTGGGTCATCAGTTTTGATGCAATGTCTCAAAGATTTTCTTGCGCCTAAGAGGGAACCGATATCCAACCTAACGTGTAGGAATTCGCTACAACCCACACAATCGGGAGTGATTAGGCCAGCTATTACTTGGTCGTTGTGTAAACCCATAAAAATCTCGCAAACTTCCATCCCTCTCTTCAAAAAGGCATTGGTCAGTTTGAGGCCAGCTACTTCCCTTGGAATTCCAGCCGGCTCCCCCCACGGGACAAGGGCTTTGTACACCAGGTATAGGCGCCTCTCTGCATCCATCCAGAAGCCAAAGACCCCTTCCTGCAGCCTTACCAAGTGAAGCAAGTCCTTAGTTTCATGCCTCGTCAACGACTCCAAAGTCGATCTCACCTTCTGCCGATAATCCAAGCCTCTGCCGCCCTTTAGATTCGGCCACATCGCCTCTACAGACAGGAATGTGGCTGGACACACGCTTTCTAAGTTTTCCTCGCCACGGCAGAGGAAAACTTGCCCTGCAGGAGGATGAGAGGTCTCTGCACAGTTCTGCGGAATAATCCACCTGCAGAGCTCCGAAATAGATGCTTCGTAAACGAAGGAAGGTCCTTTGCCATACGGTCGACATCTGGGAAGGCGAGCTTCTTCCACTTGGTGAGTTTGGGACTCTCTCGCTAAAGCGCCCGCTTTGATAAAGCGCAGAAGCTCAATGTTCTTTGGGAGGCCGTTGACGAGCTTGGAGCGTTGGTTGCATTCGGGGCAGCGCAGCAGGGACGGTCGCGATCGCTGCTGCCCATCATAATGGTCATTGGCTTGCGCGAGGCTGGAGATGCAGTGGTCGCACAGCGAGTGGCCGCAGAAGAGCACGCGGGGGATGATCAGAGACTCATCGTAAGCTTGCAAGCAGACCGCGCACTCTGGAACGCCTTCTTCGTCCCTCTCCATAAAAATTGTGTTGTGTATGTGTGTGTGTGGGGGTGTGTACGCACACAAAAGTCACCGGTTTAAATATGCAACACACCCGGAAAGTGCGAGACACTTAACGGATTTACCAATGCAAGAAACGAGCACATTGTGGGATGAATTATACCAACGGTTCTTGAGCGAGGAAGCTTGGAGGATACTCAGGGAGCACCCCTCAAACATGGCACTCCTATGCACAATTCCTGTACGGTAACTCCTATATCCATCTTCTCTTGCGCCTTCAGGATCTAGGGATCACGTGTCACATGCTTTGGGGTATCATCACCTTATATGAGCCAGTCATTGGACGAGTGAGATGCCTAGGATGATTATCATAGTAGATTTTAAGCACCATTAGGCTCAAACAAGGCTGCCCACTGTCCCCACCCTCTTCGGCCTTGGAGGAGGCCTACACATTAGTCTCCAATTTACTATATATAGATGATATTGTTCTTATTCCGAAGGCTCTCTAGAGGCACTTGGATGCTCTACACAACAACTTCTATGCCTTTCAGTTACCCTTGGGTAAAACCACGGCTGTGGTCTTTAATACATCCTACCCCATTGCATTCAAGATAAAGTTCACCTACATGGGCATCCAATGGAGATTGTGCGATCATATGTATACTACCTTGAGATCACCTTTTCCTCGACAAAGGCTAGAGGATACGTAGCCCTAGCCCTTATGGAGAGACAATGTTTCCCTACCCATTTCCAAGAGCCAAGGACAAAGCGTTTGCTTTTTGACACCCTAACACCCTTCTAGGTAGCACCAGATCTTTCAGGCAAATGGTAGCATAGAGCGGCACCAAGTTATGATGCTTTCCTACATGATCCACAGCAAACCATTGGTCCCACATTTGCCTATGGTAGTGGAGGCACTCTTCCAGACAATACATCCACTGCATTTGGGAGACATGCATCCCTCGTGACTTCCGAGTCTTGCATTACAATCATCCCAACAGCTCTAGTAGCCTAGGGACAACCCTTATGGTATTTTTACCATATATAAAATTTACATTAAAATTAATTTAAGAGCGTAATACATATGCTCGCAATGGCACTAGATTTTACTTTGTGTTATTTAATCACTTTTGATTCGTCTTGCCAATTTGGTAGTTTTCAAGCACGTATTGAGATGGGGTAAGTTTACTATCATCAATTTACCAAGCACTTTATGTTGTTACAAACGCCCCTGGCATGTAGCAAATTAGCAAAATAACGTATATAATTATTTGCCTTTAGTATTATGTGTAGATTTTCCAAGTTATCACGTTTTATTATTTTGATAATTAGCTTTTTACATTGGTTTAAGTTGGTGGATTTTTAAAATAAATGCTACCACCCCGATATGGCAATGTGGTAATGAGATATAGACATCATTAATTTTTGAAATGTTGTAAATATTTAAACCTTAGCTTGATTCTTTATATTTCAAAGTATAAACCGCTCCATTGAAAATAGTCTTATTTATGGTAGCAATTTGAGTTTTCATATTCTAATCTATCAGCATTTTCATGCTCTGAGTATGGAGCTTGAATATAGCACCATCGAGCAATTCCCAATTCAAATTGTATCATCGATTCCATCTCCAAATTGTTTACAATCAGATCGCAACTATATTCAGAACATCGGTCCAATCTTTCGATCATTATTAAGATATTTAGATCGCTGGATTTCGAGATTACATCTTATTCATGTCGCAAATTAAATGGATTGTTTAACGTTGAGATGGCCCATTTGTCATCCGGATCACCAATCTAACTGGATTCTACAGAGTGGGAAAAAAAAACAAGAAAAGACTTCATAACTGCCTTGTTTATATGCATCATGCATGTCCTTTGTTTTCTTATGTAAGTTTGTTGTTTTCTTGTTTAAAAAAAAATCAAGACCATAAAAATCCATAAAATTTCCAAAAATTATAAAATCATCATAAAAAGAGTTTTCACCGGATTTTGGCACTGGATAAGTGCTTATGCATTTTTTATTAGGTCAAATCATTGCTCAATCCTATTTTATCTCGTGTGTTGACATTAGGGAGTGGTACCAGATCACGAATAGAATCGGCCTCCCTCTTTGCACCACTAGACATAGTAGTTCGGAAGCAAAAACCAAGAGTCCTTCACAATGGAGGAGACTAAGTCACTATTGTAGGGTATAAACCATGTAGAGATTCCATAACAAGTGATCAAGTATTCATTAATGAATCAAGAAGGGCTAAAAAAGAGCTCAAGCAGCTTGTTATACTGGAGAGAGATGATGAGAATATTGGGAAATAAGTTTACACTCAAATGATAAATGAAACCTATATGTTACAGCGCTATGGCCATGAAACTGCACAAGTTCCCATATACATGGACCATAATGGGGTGCTCTTGGAGCACTGGTCACTTTTGACTATGCTAAGGCGTGAACCATAACCCAAAAGTTGTAGTCGCTTCATGCAACATACATGTATTCCATGTAGACCCAGAGGGAAATATGTACATCCCTATGCAAGAGTCCTTTAATATTGGATCGTTTAGTGTGCCAACAAGGGCACAAGGACCTCACAGAATCCTTGAGAGTTCAAGAGCTCATACAAAGCCAATCATGGTTGAACCTCCAAATATAGTAGATATATTCTTTTTGAGGAGAGTTAGATTCAATTAAGGTAATATAGACCAATACAAGGATGCACACAGAAACATCTTCAACATTACTAATGTATAGAGGGACATGGAGGGAAACCACAAGTTTCTAGATGGACCTGTAGTCAGTAAGAGTTATCTTCTACCAATAATCGAATCACATGTGCTAATGAGGATGGTAATGCATACATCACAGGGTGGCTGAGGAAGCGAGAATGACATAAAGGTCTGGGCAAGGGGAGTTTTCTTATCCAACACAAACCTAGAATATAGGACTTCAAGGCCAAGTGAAGCGAGGACCTCTCATAAGGAAATCACCTTGAGACCGGGAAGCGTAGTGGCAAGGCGAGAAATTTCTTTTTACTCCCTAAGGGAAACAAACCGCATACACAAAGTTGAAGTCATGCTTCCCTTCACATTAAACCTATACAAGAGGAACATTCAGCTTCCATAGGGATGAGAACCATTACGTGAGAGCCTTTGAAAACAACCCAGTTGGTAACCCTGATTGAACCAATAGTGCTAATTCAGGATTGGGAACCACAAAGTTCAGAACAAAGACTATAGAGCCTCAAGTGTTACCAAGCTCATGGAGAACTCGTATATGGATACCCAATGACGAATTCAGGCTTTGTACCCTATGAACAACCAAGAGAAGCATCTTTTGGGGTGTCGACCTATGAATATGTGAGACCATTGTATACTCACATACCTCCCAAAATGGAACCCAAGCACATAGTCGTAATGGCTCTCCATAGCCAGTTTACATAACTAGTAGAGACCAAGTTTAGAACTCACATAACCCTAGAAGCGAGAAGAAACATCGAGGTTGTTCCAACATTAATTAGACGAACATAGGATTGAGGGAGGACAGAGAGAGTATGGTTATTCAGGATAAGACCCTCTATGGTTATTTAGGACAAGACCCTCTATCATAACTAAGCTGATTTTGAAGTTTGATGGAATGGGAGATCCCTACAGCCATCTAACTGCTTTTTCAACTCTATAGAGTGATCGATCCTTGAACTAAGATAGATGCTTTCAGCTTAACCTTAGAGAATAATGTCTTGCTCTGGTTTCAATTGCTAGAAGATTACCAAAGATAAACCATGGAAGATTTGGAGCCAGCAGTCACGAGACAGGATTCTTTAAGACTGGTGTCAAGTATAGCTCAATAACTCACCTTTACCAATTCAAACATCTTGAACACAAAATGGTGAGAAATCGTATCAACTATCTCAAGAATATTAATAGTAGGGGCCCCATTAAGGAAAAATTGACCCAAACCAGGCCGTTTTTGTTGTTCTTGGAAGGGTTAAGGAGCAAGTAACTACATGATGCATTATATGTTTAAAGGCATCAAATGTTAGTGGAATGTTGCTTGGATTCCATAGAATTTGATGATAACTTTACTGACATCCCAACCATAAATAACCTAAGACCAAAATCAATGATGAAGATGGAGCCCAACGTCAAGAGCCAAGATCTAAAGAAGGCACCCAAGACATAGCAAATGCTATGATGAGAGGACTCGAAGGAGTACTTAAAGATGGACCAAGAGAGTCATGCCATTCTCATTTAGCTCCTAGACAAGAATTGTTGTAATGTTTATAGAAGCAACCACACAACCCATGAATGCTCAGTCCTTAGAGTGGGAGAAAATCAATGGTGTGGGTATTGTAGAAGATATGGAAATCATGAATCAACCAACTACTACCATGAATGCTCAGTCCTTAGAGTGGGAGAAAATCAATGGTGTGGGTATTGTAGAAGATACGGAAATCATGAATCAACCAACTACTACCACGCCCAACGGATGATGAGAATAACTAGAGTGCCAGCATTGTGGGCACCCCCACAACCATTAGCTTTACCAACACCACTTCTTAGTTACGTCTTACCCAAGTAGGAACCCAATTGTTGTTATTAGGAACCCTAATAGGGACAAGGAGGTTCCACCTCCAGTGTTACCTCCTCAACCAGCCTTATCAGGAACTACTCTTATGAGGCTAGTCGAGAGACTGAGTCAACTACTCTTATGAGGCTAGCCAATTACTGTGATGAACCTCCTAACACACTTGATTTCTATGTTGAGTACCTAGACTCAGTGGAAGGGTGAACACCACAAGGCCCAACTCAAACATTTGATGTTAGACACCAGTTGACCATCCTAAATGTAAGTATCATTTAAAGCTTACAGATCAAGAGATCTCAATGCACCAGGGTAAGCTTCCTTAGTTTGCTTTAGATGCCAAGCCCTCATAGAGTGGTCGATTGCCTAATAAAAGCTAACTCAAAAGCAGCAAACTGTTGTTAGCCCACCTGCTATTAGATGTATAAAGTGGCAGCCATTGATCATTTGGTCAATGATTATCCTATTAAGCCAACAAATCTAAATTCAACAATGAGTACATTGTCACCTACCACGAGGCCATGCCTTCATACATCAACTCAGAAGAAGAGTCACTGACTATAGCCAATGTGCCTTCATCCCTTAATTTGATTAAATAAAAGAATTCTTTTTTTTTTTGAACACTTCTTGTCCAAGCATGATTTGAACTTGCTCTCTTTTATTCCCAAGCAAGCATGGGTTGTTGCAAGATCAGGGTGTCCAATTTATGCTGGGACTGGGATAATGCTTGGAAAGCAAATTTGGGGGGGCAAGGTAATTCAAATGAGATAAAGCAACTAATAGAAATACACATACATGCAAATTAACCTAATATAACTTAAATTCATACATATTAGTCTAATTAATAAAAATTAATCAAAAATATGATAAAATGATTTAAAAATAATCTTTCCATACTTAGAGTGATCCAATTATTTTTCATAGATGCACCATTACAAGTATACTAGTTCCTATAGGTTTTAGATGATTTACATCAAAAATGTAATTTTACTAATTAGATTATTAATATTTGCAAGCCTTCTTATAGGCCTGGAAGAATTTTGTAAAAGAGATCATTAATGGGTTATTAGGCATGGATGGACTGAAGTATATAATACCCATCAGCATTTAAATATCTCCGAATCTACATTATATCATCCTTTTGGTATTATAAAGCTTTATCGAAATATCCATAAACATTTAGAGGCTATGCTCACTAATGTGATTTTTAATTTTAATAAAGAGCATATAGAATATCCTCATATAACCCTTGATGATATAAATGATCTTCAGGAATTTATGAAAACTAACAAGCCCAACCTTCCACCCCCAAAGCTCCGAAGAGGGTCGAGAAGAAACACAAGGACACTCCTCATCTTCCAGTGTTCTCATCTTATACTTATCTAGTGTTCTCATCCATGGCCGTAAGTTATTAAACCCATTTCTTAATGTATCTCCAACTAACAAAACTAAGGTAGATTGCATCTTCTCTCGCTTCTCTTCTCTCCCAGTTGATTTTCCCACTAACACTCTCGCCCCCAAGGAGTTATCGGCACCAACACTATCTCCACCAGGTCGCTCGATGAGGTATTTGGCCATCACGATGATATCCAAGCTTTTCTTGATGATAATATTCTTAAGTCTTTGATAGCTCTGCAGAATATGAGGACTTCATCCACGTAGGAAATCCACTCTTGAAACCGAAACTCATGTTGAAGGTGCTGATGCAAATCACACCCTTCAAGCCTACCATAAGCATATTGCGGATGCATACTTGACCACGAAGTCAAGGAGGCAGCCTTACGTTCCATACCCTCTCGAGCCCCAATGCAAGATTTAGAGGAGATGTTACTAATGGATGGAGAAGGGATATTATGGGAAAATGTGGCTCATCACACAAAGCTGGCCAATCCGCAATTGGTTGATTTCTGGAAATCAGAACTGTCACATTTATGATCAACTATTTTTTTCACAAATGGCGGAAGCAACACCTAGTGCATCATATAAGGGGAGGCTACATGACTATCATCCACACAGATGATACCAACCCCCACCTGGCAGATTTTGGCATCCAACCAGAATGGTGAAAGCAGTACCTAACAATGCCCGAATAAAGTTATCAGTACCAAAGCTCCTTGTTGCTAGCACAAAGTGTAGATCCTTTATTCATGCCACTCAAAAGGTGCTTGACTCTACTAAAATTCCAAGAGGCAAAGAAAATGTAATCTCATGTGTGCTATAAATTCCCACATTTCTCGCCATCAACATTCCAAGATATAACAAGTCAAAGACTGTTAAAACCCTAAGATCTCTCTAAATAATCATCATGCATAAACATATATAAACCAGGCATAAACTCATCCACCCAACCACCCCCGAGCCCAAGGGATACACATGAATTACAATGAAGTACCTTATACCTTAACCTTGATGTTCCATATCACTAAGAGGTATGACTCCAATCTAGCAGCACACTCAGCTCTAGTATGAAATGGCATAAGAGTAGATACCCTCTACACAAGAGAACATCCCTTGAGTGTGCCCCATGCCCGTATTATATAGGAGGGCCCTCAAGTGACTCTTGACTCTCCATTTCCCATGTGTGACCCTTGGATGCCTGACCCTAACCTTAACCCTTAAGGTTAGCCCTAACCCATGCTCCACTATAGCTTGTTCCCATGCTCCCATGCTCACAAGCCTAATAAGGGTTAGCCTCCTAGTATAAGCATATATAATGTGCACATAACATACTTCCCCTCTCTCAAAACATTACACTCTTGCAAATGAAAAGAAGGAAATATGTGTTGAACATTCTTAACCGACTCCCAAGTCGAATCCTCTATTTCCCTATCTTTTCACCTAATTTTAACCTCAGGGATTAGTCGACTACAAAGTTTCCTTTCCCTGAATTCAAGTACCTTTTCAGGTTCATGTGGAACATAGGATAAATCTTCAACTTCAAACGAGTACTTGAGAAGTAATTGTGTTTTCCTCACCTCCTAGTTTCTCTTTCAATCTACTGACATGAAAGACTGAATGAACTCTAACATGTGGAGGCAATTTTAGTTCATACGTAACCATGCCAATCCGACGTATAACTCAAAATGGACCACAATATCTAGGAGATAATTTTGAGCACTTTCCTGTTGACAAAGTCTGAGAATCTTTAGGAACTTTCAAATAAACCAATGCTCTTGGCTTAAAAGACCAAGGTGAGCATCCCCTATCAGCATAAAACCGTGCTCTATCCTGAGCGCTCCTCAGCTTGGATCAGAATTTCTTGCATATCACGCAAGAAATCCCTCGATGCATCAAGCTTAATGTCCTTAAGACCGACATCAATAGGTGCCCTGGGTTGATACCCATACATAAGCTATAACCAGTAACCGTATACTTAGAACTATTATAGGCAAATTTCATCAGATCCATCGTGGCCCAACGTACCCACATTTACATAGGGAATTATCGGCATCCCGAGTTACCTATATCAACATAGGGAGTCATCAACGTCTCGATGAGTCACATATGTACATCCGTAAACCATAATGTGGACTATATAAATCACTTAAAGGACGGAACTAGAGAAAGAAATACCAACAAAGGAAGAATACAAAATTCCTTAATCCGAACACAACAAGATGAACTCTAAAGAAAGAGATTTCAACAAGGTGCTAGAAGCGAATTTTATCCTAGGAAGGGATTGGGCTACCTTGGTGCAAGTTATATCAAACTTCGTCAAACAACTGAATGTGTGCCATGAAGATTTATAACAAAGAAGTGGTGATGCCATTATGTGACATGGATGAAGTATCACTCAACTCTCTTTATAACCTTTTCCAAAATCAAGGATTAGCTTCTACATTAGAAGCCACTCCTACCTCTCCATTGAAGATCCTTTGTGGACGAACTCTCCAAATCAGCCATATCTCCAAACAAGGAACGAGTCCCAAATCTACACATTCAAAGTCCTCAAATTGCATATCTCCATGAAGGTAACCATTCCATTTATCTAAAGCTTGGATTAAATGCCATATCTCTTAAAGAAAGAGTCACCCAAATTACAGTCACTATGTCTCAAGAACCTCTTCTACAAATGTCACCAAGGAAGCAACAAGGTCTCAATCACAAAACCTCATCTACAATAGTCACTCCTGGAAACACCCAACCACAAAACCTCATCTATAATAGCCACTCCTGGAAACAATAACCAATCACCAACGGTGGTACCAATGGTTAAATCCATGTCTAACAAAGAACCCAAGGATGAAAATTCTACTACAAGGAAAAATTCTTGATCGACATCACCAATAAAAGAAAGGAATCACACCAAGAAAACCTCATCATCAATCACCCCTCTATTGCCACCTCTACAACCCTTGACCGTAACAACTAAGGGTATCACTATAGAAGATAAAGAAAAAGCTATATTGTGACCTCACGAACAACAACCCCTCTTGCCAAAGTCCCAGAATTTGCAATAGCAAATGAGATTGAATCCATAATTTAATCTGGTAAAATCCAAGACATAGCCTCAACATCAACAGCCCCTCCTCTGTTGAAGCCCCCATCCTCGTCATCAAATGCTACCATAACACATAACTAAAGCCTCGCCAACTCATATTAAAGCAGGTAACAAAGGCTTCAATTCCAATAAGAAAAGCTCTTCTGTGCCAACAGGAAGACCATCAAAGGTATTTCAAAAGCATCAAAAGGTGTGTGTGGAAAAGTGACTACTCCAAGCACAAGGGTTCTATGAGGGTAGCAATCTTATTTGGCTACCTAGGCAGACCAAACAACATTCACATGGAGAAATTCAAAGGCCTAACAAGAAGAAGAAAATAAGGTAGCCTCAAGCATGGCATTCAAAGCAATTACACAAGAAAGTGCCAGTAAAGGAAGTGTGGATTCCAAAGGCAATACTGCAAGCCCAAGGATATCATGAAGGTGCAACCTAAGTTTGGATACCAAAAGGTAATACTGCAAGCCCAAGGATATCATGAAGGTGCAACCTAAGTTTGGATACCAAAAAGGCAAACCATGTTCCCAAAGAAGAAGATGTATGCACTCAAGAAGAAATCTACACCAAAATAGAGAATATAGCAAACGAAGATACCATGCTTGATACCCAAGAATTCATCAAAGATGGGTACCCACAAACCTACTTCAAGCTCAGGGATACTACGTAGGCAATGCCATCATATGGGTGCCTAAAGTTGTCAAGATTAATCAAGTTTCATTATCAATTTTCACTCAAGGAGTCCCAAATAATTCTATAGTGTGGAGACCAAAGAAAAAACAGCCTAATCACATGGAGGACTCCACTTACCTACTCCAAGATAACTTGCCCATCACTTCATCCAATGATGGGATGCAATTGGATATGTTTCCCACAAATTATCTACATGAAACCACTCTTTGAACCAATAGTAGCTGAGGTTGCCAAAGCTTAGTGGGGCTGACACGAGCACCTATTATTATGAGATTGGCAGGAAACACTAAGGTAAGCCTATGAAAGATTATTTATATGTAAAAGGTTGCATATAAATAAGGTTTAGGGGATTTCAAATGGGAAATACCTAAGCAATGGTTAATAGGCATTAAAATTAAAATAAAAGGAAAGTAGATGGTACACAATGAAACCCCAAGGGACACAGAAGTAGGTGCCCCCTTCAGGGGATTATTTATATATAAGACTAGGAAATATTATTTATATGTAAAAGGTTGCATATAAATAAGGTTCATGGGATTTCAAGTAGGAATTACCTAAGCAATGGTTAATAAGCATCAAAGTTAAAGTAAAAGGAAAGTATATGGTACACAATGGAAGCCCAAGGGACACAAAAGTAGGCGCCCCCTTCTAGGGGTAGTTGAAGAGGCATTGGACAATGAAAAGGCAATGTCTAGCCCCATTGAAAGGTCAAGGGGATAAAGTTGGAAGGTCATGCACCACTTAGGCCTATATAACCATGAGTTTAGGGATTATTAGGGATATGGCTGGGTGCAGAATCAAAGTACTAGTCTTACTGTTAGAACCCTAAGATCTCTCTAGATAATTGTTATGCATAAGCATGCATAAATCAGGCATAAACAAGCCCAAGGGATGCACACATGAATTATAAATAAAGTACCTCGTACCTTTACCTTGATGTCCCATACCACCAAGAGGTATGACTCCAATCCAGCAGCATGTAGCTATAGTGTGAAATGGTAGGTGAGTAGATATAATCCTCTACACAAGAGGACATAACATCACCTAGCCTCAAAATAACATAGCCTTAGCCTCCCTTGAGTGTGCCCCATGCCCCTATTATATAGGAGGGTCCTCAAGTGACTCTTGACTCTCCATTTCCCATGTGTGACCCTTGGATGCCTGACCCTAACCTTAACCCTTAAGGTTAGTCCTAACCCATGCTCCGCTAGAGCTTGTTCCCATGCTCCCATGCTCACAAGCCTAATGTGGGTTAGCCTCCTAGTATATGCACACATAATGTGCATATAACATACTTCCCCTCTCTCAAAACATTGCACTCTTGCAATGAAAAGAAGGAGAACTGCACTGAACAATCTCAACTGACTCCCAAGTCAAATCCTCTATTTCCCTATCTTTCCACCTAATTTTAACCTCAGGAATTAGTCAACTACAAAGTTTCCTTTCCCTGAATTCAAGTACCTTATCAGGTTCATGTGGAACATAGGATAATTCTTTGACTTCAACAAGTTCTTAAGGAGTAACTATGTTATCCTCACCTACCAGTTTCCCTTTCAATCTACTGATATGAAAGACTAGATGAACTCTAACATGTGGAGGTAGTTTTAGTTCATACACAATCGTGCCAATCCGATGTATAAATCGAAATGGACCACAATATCTAGGAGATAAATTCGAGCATTTTCCTTTTGACAAAGTCTGAAAATCTTTAGGAACTTTTAAATAAACCAACGCTACTGGTTCAAAAGACCAAGTTGAGCGTCCTCTATTATCAGCATAGAACCATGCCTATCTTGAGCACTCCTGATAGAATCCCGAGCTTCGGTCAGCATTTCCTGCATATCACGCAAGAAATCCCTCAATGCATCAAGCTCTATGTCCTTAAGACCGACATCAATAGGTGCCCTGGGTTAATACCTATACATAAGCATGAACGGACTAAAACTAATCGCCGTACGTTTAAAACTGTTATAGGTAAATTCCATCATTGGAAGATATTTTTCCCAATTTGATGCTTTTCCCAGAGACATATGCACGAAGCATATCCTTTACAATTTGATTCATACGCTCTATTTGCCCATCAGACTGCGACGGATGATCAGAGGAATTCATACTTAAAGTAGTTTCCTTGTTGTAAACCATTCGGAATAAAGTAGGAAAACATGGCATTATAACAACACGAACTAGGTATCCATCAACGGCCCCATGTACCCACATTTGCTCATGGAATTATCAGCGTCCCGAGTTACTCATATCAACATAGAGAGTCATCAACGTCTCGATGAGTCACATATGTCCATCCGTAAACCATCAGGTTGATTGTATAAATCACCTAAAGTATGGAACTAGAGAAAGAAATGCCAACAAAGGAAAAATCCAAATTTCTTTAATTCAAACACAACAAGATAAACTCATTGAACTCTAAAGAAAAAGATTTCAACAAGTGAAAATATCGACGAGATTACACTCATCAATACATACAGGCTATAGATAAAAGAAATTTATCTAGACAATGCCTACATTATAACTTCAAGTGAATTTAAAAAATGAGATTGTCTTTGAATGTTGAGGTCAACATGCTAAGTGATGTAATCAAAGCAACAATCCTGAGCCCAAGTTATCCCATAAGATAATATATATGAGGGATCGCTAGTGTCCCATACCACCATGATACCACCATCCATACATACCTTATTAATTGGAAACTCCCTAGTATGCCATCTAGGAAATATGAATAAAATCCTATATAAAAGGAATAAGATGGCCTTATCCTAGACTTTCACATACTAAAACCTGTCTCTATATACCTGAGACCACATCAAGGAATAACTCTCTCCGAGTACATCATTAGAAAAGAAATTGAATTATTGGCACCTTTCTAATGATAACTACCCAATAAACACAATAAAGCTAGGGTAGAAAAATAACTCACCTAGATACGTAAGCAACTAGGTATCTAAGTTGGAATATGTACAAGAGTACAAGGAACATAATCCAAAATTACGTACAAAAAATGAAGACAAATGCTACCTTCAAAGCACATGAAATTATCCCAAAAGATCAAAAGATCCTAATAAAACCATGGATAAAAGCATAGAAGCTCCTCAAATCCATGAAAACCATAGTTGATCATAAAAATTAATGCATGCCATCTAATGATCATTAATCATGCCAAAAGAAGTATTTAAAATTGGTGGGCCAACTCATCAATCCGGAGTATATGAACATGGTGTCGTTCAAGCAAAACTCCAAAGTAAGCAAGTGAAACACATATGTGTAACACTCATTAAAAAACCCCTAGTGTACAAGTGATCTAGGTAGAACCTGATGAGTCCATATAAAACTTGAAAAACATCTAATAAAATCCACCAAAACAAACCGATCAACTAACCTATGATAGAATTTATCTTAGGCTCAGGAAATTAAGCATAGACCATACTTAAAAAAGTGAAAAATAAATTATCATGGAAAAGTGTCAAAGGTGAGACACACTTTGAACACAGATTATAGCCATCAAAAGTATGGAACATGTCCAAAAAGAATGGCTAAACAATGGCAAAACATCATGAAAACATCGTTTAGAATAGATCCAAACAGAAATATCTACTAATACGAGGTATAATCGTATTAATAATATGCGAATAACCCACATCTATCTAATGTCAGCACGTGAAAACATACCTCAACATTAATCAAGCCTCAAAAATATTAAATTCGAGAAAAATAATTATCATGATTTTTAAGAAATTTGAATTGTCACGGGTGCCCGAATGGACACACCACATGCCAAACACCAACCCCACATTTTCTAGAAATTTAAAATAACCTTTGTCTAATTTTTCACTATTTTTTGGAATTTTTTTTTAAAAAAATAATTTACCCCGAACGCATAAGAATACGAACGGTTAAAAAATTTCGGAATCCCAATGGTTTTCTCGGAATACGAAAAGCCAAAAGTTTCGGGAAAATGAAAAGAAAAGAAAAATTAGAATGTGAAAGGGCAAAAGTTTCCGGAATTCGAAAGGTCAAAAGATTTCCCAGAATTCGGAAAGCCAAGAGGCACCAAAAGAAAAAATTTCCAGAATTTTCAGAGAATTGCCTTTTCTTAGATTTCAAATTTTCTCATTTTTTCTAACTTTTTTTCCAAGCTTTTTTTGGAGTAAAAAAACACTTTTTTCTTAATTTAAAAAAAGTTTAAATAAAACTTAATTAAGCTTTGTATAAAAGCTTATAAAATTTTTTTGGGGGGGGGGGAGTTTTTTCGCCTGACTGCTCCTGCACAGTCCCCCCGCGTGCGCGCATATTTGTGGGAGAGAGAGAGAGGAGGGTCTCTCTCTCCTCTCTCCTTTCTCCTTCTTCTCCAAAAAATTCATCTCTCCTCTCTCCTTCTTCTCCAAAAATTCATCTCTCTCACCACCCCCTCGTCTGTTATAACAGAGAGGATTAAAACTTGATTAATCTTTTGATTTAATTAAACCATTAAAACTTGATTAATCTTGTGATTTAATTAAACCATTCCTAATCATAATTATCAATTAATTATGATTAAAGCTTAATCAATTTATGCCTATTAAGAGGCATTCACGCGCGAGAGAGGAAAATAGAAGGAAAATTCAGAATTAAGAGGAGAAGAGAATTCCATGCATACGGGAGAGCATTCCATGCATCAAATGACTTCCCCACACTGCATTTTAGAAGAAATTTGGCAGAAAATTGACAGAATATCCGTAGAAAATCTGTAAAAATACATTAAAAATACATTTTAACCATAAAAATACTCTAAAAATTTCTAAAAATTTAGAAAAATTTTCTAAAAATTATAGAAATTTAAGAATTTCATTCTACTAGAAATATTTGTGATAAAATATGTGGTATTTTGATAAAAGTTTCCATTAATGCTTATTTTAAACCATAAAAAATAGAAAAAAATAGCATTAAACTCATGAAATTCTCTCGTAACATCGATTTGTACATTGAATAGAAGAAACATGCGTTTCAACCGCCATATCAACGATCCACGTGATAATCATCAACACAAATCAATAAAATAATATTTTTATTTAGTAAATATTAAAATTTACTTCAAAAAATATCAAAAATTATAATAAGAAAGAAAAAATAATAACATTTAACGAGAGATTGCTCTAATACCACTGTTAAAACCTTAGATGCCTAACCCTAACCTTAACCCTTAAGGTTAGTCCTAACCCATGCTCCACTAGAGCTTGCTCCCATGCTCACAAGACTAATGTGGGTTAGCCTCCTAGTATATGCACATATAACATGCATATAACACTTACAAGTCCTCAAGCTTATAATGCAAGGAGCATTACATTGATATTAAAGCCAAGTTCTTTATCATCCATGTTTCCATTGAGCTACTCATTGTTGCTAACTCTAATCTCTACTCCTTATCGTCCATGTTTCCTTTGAGCTACTCATTCCTAACTCTAATCTCTTTTCTATTCATTTTCATAAGCTAATTTCTATATTTCTCAAATCTTTTCCATACAAAATACCTCTTACCTAATAAATTGGGCATACTTTGGAGTTCTACATAGAGCAAGTGGAGTACAAGACAACCTTGAAGGATCTTTAAAGTAAGTATCAATAAGGAGGAATTAACGGAATTGTTCTTCACACATCATTGGGGACAATTCATAATTACCCAACCAAGTAAGGTCATTACGTTGCATTTTTTTTTGCTTTGTAAGAAATTTTCCATTTTGCTTAATGTTAGAGTAAATGGCTTCTCAAGGTGGGAAAGATGAAAATGGTGAGAAGGGGGAAAACCCAATGTCCTCTTTCCATATGGAAGAGGATATTACAAAACCAAGTGAAATAGATATGCAAGATTTAGACCTTAATGATCATGAGGATATAGAAATGAAAGAAAAAATCTCTAATATAGAAAATAAACTTGAGAAAATGATGGGTCTTCTTAGCTCCTTAATGGGAGGGGAAGAATTGGGAGTAAAAGAAATATCTAAAAATATTGGTGAGGGAAGAGAAAAAACTCTAGAAAAAGGGTTGAATGAAACCATATTGAAGAAGGTCCGAAAACTAGAGACCACGGTATGGTATTCAAAGATTCAAATGCACCCACTTTTACTAGAGAAGGGAAGGAGAGAAATAAAGTTGCGGTCCATATTTTTCTTAAAAAATGGCAAGATTTGCATCTTTTAAGAAATGTGCCTGATAAAAACCGCCCCATTGAAGCTAGCCTATCCTTACAAGGCAAAGCTTATAAGTTGTGGAAGCTAGACAAGTACCCAATTCTTGAGATTCATTCAAGAAATTATTCTTAAAGGAATATCTTCCTAAAAATGAAGAAAATCAAAATGGGCAGCAGTGGGATAGTTGTTCTATGGAACAAAAGAATTTAAATCTCACTCAATATATAGCTTGCTATAAAGAAATTGTCTTAAAGCTTAAGGGAATATATAGTTTTCAAAAAAAGTAAGAGGCTTCAATAGAGGCCTTAAAAGGGAGTACAAGAAGGAAGTTTGCTCCAAAGAGCCAAAAAACTTAGATGAGGCTATAAGATTTACTAAAAAATTTGACGATACCATGGGTAATAATAATCGTAAGAAAAAGATAAGAATTTTTCATATAAGCCTCATGGAGAAATTTTTAGCTCTAAAAAAAGAAAGGTTTTTTTCTTAAAAAAGGAAGAACCGTCAAAAAAGCAAAAATACAATCCTAATAAGTTCTAAAAAAGTAATATTTTAAGAAAGCGGTTAAAGAAAAACTTTATTTCTCTTGTCTTGAGACGGGACATGATAAAAAGCATTGTTCTAAGTCCCAAGGACAAGAACTTACTGGGAATGGTAATGATAACCTAAAGGAAAATTAGTGCATATTATTTATGTGTTAACACTTAAGGATTCTCCTAAATATAAATCGGTCAAGGTTTGTCATTCTGATGAAAAGCATTGTTGTATGGTGGCAAAATCTATGTGGGAACCATCATTTAGACCACATGATATTGATCATAAGTCTAACTAAATTGTTTTCCTTTTCCTTTAAGCTGATTCGTCATTGGAACAACTATCTTAGCGTAATTCCTTATAAACTTTCAATAGAACCCTATAAGTCCTAACCAGAAGAAATCCTGAATGCTCCACGATAATCTATGCACAAGTGCATAGATCCATCTTTTTTCTTTAGCAATAATATTGGTGAAGCCCAAGGAGGCTTACTTGGCTTAATAAAGCCTTGTTCTAAATATTCACCCAATTGTTTTTCAACTTCTTATCTTTCAGACAAACTTACTCTATAAGGTGGCTGACTAATTGGCTTTGAATCCTTTAAAATTTCTTTGGGATGATTTATCCCTCTATCCGAAGAAGGTAAACCTTTTGGCAATGTTTCTAGAAAAACATCTTTAAATTCTTCTAATAAATTGTTCAAAGAAGAATTAACTTCTTCACAAATACTTGCATCAAGCTTTTCACCAATGGTTTTTAAATTGAGGCATTTCATAATAGAAAAACGTTTATTCTATTTCATTATCTTGATGAAGCTTTTGGAGGTCAATATTACATATCAAAGGAGAAGATGGTACATTGTGCTCTCCTTGTAATGTAATAAATTTTCCTTTATGCTTATTATGCAAATAGCTTCTCGAAAAGTGTTTCCCCCAATGAAAATAACCATTCTTTCCCAAGAGTTACTTCTGTCGACAGACGCATCACTTAAAATTTCAAAAGTGCTTTATACCCTTGAATTTTTATCCCAAATTGGTTTACCACAATATCTCACTCATCTTTATCATAGCCATTAGCTAATGATACTATATACTTATGAGAACTTGGGACTTAAGGCAACTTAAGTTTCTTAACCAAGTTATAATTTAAAAAGTTGTATGTGGGTATCTTTAATATTTCCATGCACTCGAAGTTTTGAAAAAATAAAAATAGCAATAGCTACTACTCCTATTTTGCAAATAGTTGATCCAAATGAACCATTAGTATTGAAAACGGATGCTAGTAATTTTGTTGTAGGAGCAGTATTATTGCAAAAGGGAAGGCTAGTTGCATTTGAAAGTAAAAGTTGGACAAAGCTCAAAGTAACTATTCAACTTATGAAAAAGAAATATTTGTAATTGTGCATGCTCTTAAAAAGCGACGGTATTATTTGTATGGTGGCAGTATTGTTTGACCATGAAAGTCTTAAATGGTTAAGTACTCAAAAGGAGTTAAAAGGTATGAAGGCTAGATGGGCTAAAATCCTACAAGAGTTTTATTTTCAAATTAGATACAGAAAATCAAAATTTAATGTCGTGTGGCTGATGCTCTAAGTCGAGCACCCATGATAAATGAGTTGAGTTTTACTCAACTAGAAAGTGAGTTGCTGGCTCACTTAAAAGAAAAATGTGCTAATAAACCTAGCTATCAAGTAGTTTGGAATTACTTGATTAAAAATGATAATTGTCAAATAGAGAGTAAAGAAAATATATCTGCTAGTGATAAAAGGGTATCACTTAAAAAAGATAGTGGTTCAAAGGAATCACTTAAAGAAGGACAATAAGTGAAAAAGATTGTTGGAATTTGTTTTTCATTGATAATGGGTATTTGTTATATAAGAAGAAAATATTGTGAGAATGTTTTACTAGAATGTTATGACAATCCAAGTGCGGGCACCCGGGAATTTCTAAGACCTATGCACTTATTAAAAGACAATTTTATTGGGCAAGTTTAAAAGGACGTCCATAATTATGTTATAAAATGCCCTAAGTGCCAAGTCAATAAAGTTGAGCACCTAAAAGTACATGGAATATTACACCCACTACAAGTACGTGAGGGTAAGTTGTGGGAAAGTATTTCTATGGAGTTCATAGTGGGACTACCCCAAACAAGTAGAGGGCATCATTCAGTGTGGGTAGTAGCGGATAGGTTAACGAAGTTGATATAATTTATACCAACTAAAAAAGAAGTAAAAACACCAGAATTGGCTATAATGTTTATCCATCATCTATGCAAATTGTATGGTTTGCCAGCAGATATAGTAAGCGACCAAGATACAAAGTTTACAAGCCATTTTTGGAAAGAAGTGTTCAAAAAGGTGGACACCAAACTTAGTATATGAGTACGTCTGAACATCCACAAAGCAGTGGACAGACAGAAAGGGTTAATCAAGTCCTAGAAGATATGCTTCGAGTATATATTTATCATAAGCAAAATAATTAGGATGATTATCTTCCATTATTAGAATTTGCTTATAATAGTGCTAAACATTCTACTACCAGTTTTTGTTGATTTATGTTAATGTATGGATTTTAACCTAGAGCACGCATAGTAGTTGGGTTACAATAAGAAAAATTGTAAAGTGTAAAAGACTTTCTCAAAGACATGCCAGACATGTTACGTTGCAAGAAGCAACGTTAAAAAAGCACAGGATCATTCTATTAGTTATGAGAAAGGTAAAAGAAGGCCAATTAATTTTGAGGAAGGTGATTTAATTTATGTAAAGGTTTTTGAAAAGTTAGAAACTTTAAAAAGCAAAAAATTTCCAAAGTGAATTCCAAGGTATTGTGGTCCTTATATAATACTTAAAAAATTTGAAAGTGTAGCTTACAAGGTAGCTTTACCTGAAGGATCTAGAGTACATTCTGTGTTTCGTGTTAGTAACTGAAATGTAAGATGAGAAACAATGATAACATCATTGGAAAAGAAGCAATAATTAATTTTATAGAATCACCTATTCTTCCACATGAGTCTGAAAAGATTCTCGAATTTCGATAACTAGACATTCTATGTTTAAAGAATGTTTAGTAAAGTGGAAAGATAGACCAGAAGAAGGATCAACTTGGGAAAGAGTGGCCACACTAAAGAAAAGGTTTCCTATGTTTGTTTTCGAGGATATAAACTTTTCTTCAAGGGGGAGGAAATATTATGAGACTAATAGGAAACACTAAGGCAAGACTAAGAAAGATTATTTATATGTAAAAGGTTGCATATAAATAAGGTTCATGGGATTTCAAATAGGAAATACCTCAGTAATGGTTAATAGGCATTAAAGTTAAAGTAAAAAGGAAATTAGATGGTGCAAAATGGAAGCCCAAGGGATACAGAAGGAGGTCCTTCTAGGGGTAGTTGAAGAGGCATTGGACAAGGAAAAGGCAATGTCTAGCCATTGAAAGGTCAAGGGGCTGAAGTTGGAAGGTCATGCACCATTTAGGCCTATATAACCATGAGTTTAGGGACTATTTGGGATATGGTTGGGTGGAGAATCAAAGTACTAGTCTTACAAGTCCTCAGGCTTATAATGCAAGGAGCATTACACCTACACTCCCAAAAAAGTTGGTAGACGCAAGAATCCACTACTTATAGGAGTGAAAAATCACAATTGAAGGGGAGCCACAAGAACCACTCCTTGAAAAGGAAAAATACCAGAAGAACCTCTCACAAACAAGAGTTCTCAATAGCCTACAAAGCATTTGGGATCGCTACAATGAATGAGTTAATAAGTGCTACCAACAACAAGTAGTTAGCTTCCAGGAGTCAACAGGTGCTACCAGTAAGTAGTCACCTTCCAGGAGTCAACAAGTGCCACCTGCAAAAACAAGGAGTCAACTTCTAGAAAGAGGTACAATTTTACTCTCAAATGCAAGCAAGTAAGTTTCTAATGGCTAAAAGTGCAATAATCAAGTAGTTTTCACACCATGGTTCTTCAAAAATCACAGCCATGACTCTTCCTCTTGCAAAATCACGCCATTGGAAATGCATAGAAAATGGTCATTTAAGGTGCATACATGC
Source organism: Cibotium barometz (assembly GCF_041138505.1). Taxonomy (NCBI): domain Eukaryota; kingdom Viridiplantae; phylum Streptophyta; class Polypodiopsida; order Cyatheales; family Cibotiaceae; genus Cibotium; species Cibotium barometz. The sequence continues at coordinate 652,045 of NC_141102.1, read as the reverse complement.
TCCACATGGTTAGAAAGTCTTAAAACATGGTAACATCAAGAAATCATCTGTTAATGATTCTCCAAAAATCATGAAGAAATTGAATGTTATGATTCTCCAAAAATCATGATCGCATGTTAGCAAAAGCCACACCATTAAAACCTCAATACCATCATCAACATCACCATCAACATTGATCATTGTGATTCTACAATTATGCCACACAGGAATCACGTTGTGATTTGAAATCAAAGCTATGATCAATAATCATGGCAATAAAGAATCACCCTCTCAATCATTTGCACATACAAGCACAAAAAAAAAACATAAGGCTAAGCCATCGTGATTTCTGCCACATCATTACAAATAACATCATGTGCCATGTCATAAAAAATCACGGTTGCCAGTGTGCCCAAATGGATTCAAATCATGCCAATTGCTTTCAAATTGCACTCCACATGTATATTCTACAATCATTTATTGTGTTTCATTAATTCTCATGGCCGTTATCTTTACAAGAATCATGCTCGTGACTTCTCAAAATCACGCCAACAAATCTCCATCCAAACATTCAAGTCCATGGTATTTTGGCATTCTCTCATCATGTCTGAACTACTAAAGTCATATTTTCTCAGTTTACATGCAAATTTATCATCGTTATTCTTCCAAAAATAATGCCTATGATTCTTGTCTATGTATAATCACACTAAATTGGCTATCTCCAACTCCATCAAAATCATCTCTAACATGTGTTTCCCCTTGTTCTAAATGCATATCAATCATCATTTTGGTGAAAACACAAGCCTTTTCTCACCATGATTCGTCAACAATCACGGCTGTGATTTCTACACCTGTAAAATCATGAAAGCTAAAACTCACTCAACCATGAAACTACATGGCCACATTGTTTCTCATCATATTTCAAATCCAAGAAACCATCCTTCTACAATTTCATAAAAGTTCACCACCGTGATTCTCAGAATCATGTCTGTAATTCATTCCTAAATAAGAATAGTCTTCAACTGGTGGCCAGTCATCCTTGTCTACTACAATCAAAGGAAGCTACTCAGTTTTAGTATAGTTTTATTCACCCACTAGTGGAAACCTTGTCATTGACACCTTTGATCTCATCCAATAGCCTCTGATCCTTTACATTAAAGGCTCCATAACCTCACAAGTCGACTAAATCCTTTCAATCCTCTCCTAATATATTGACTATAATAGCTCTAACAAGAGTTTAAGGACTGACCCTTTTGTACTTCATTGTTTATCATCTTGACCAATGGTCAAAGAGAACTTAAGTATTGTTAATATATAAAAAAGCACATGGGCAATAAAGCAGACTAGGTCACTACAAAATCCTTTGATAGTTTGCAAAAGGACACATTAAAACAAAAAGATGTGCTCATATGGATTGCTTTTTGATGCTCCTTTGGACCTCTACCTTTATTATTCTATTACTAACAGCTATGAAATCCCTGCTAACCTTAATAAATAATGTAACCTTGCATGTGATTGCCAAAAAAGAAGAAGAAAAACAAGAAGTAATCACGTGTAATGATTGCCACCTTACTTAGGATCCCATCTGCTCTTAACATTTTCATTTACTAACTAGCTTCTTCATCCCTCTGGAGGATCAAAGACATGCAACATCTACTTATCAGCACCAAGCATACATCTACCCCTCGACAAAATCTTCAATCCGATCACACGAGGACGTGATTAACATCAAGAACGAGGGTGTTAATCCATTTTAGGGTTAACAAGGTTTGCCACACTCAATTATATGCCAAAGCATGAGTAATCTCTATCAAATTTTTAGGATGGACACACAAAAAGCATGTATAAACAAGCCATGAAGCAATGGTGTCCAAATCTCAAATTTGGACGGGTGCTGAACAAAGGTCTGACAGATAATTAATGGTGTTTAACTGATCCAAGAGCGTGTGGTAGTGAGCTAGGATGTGCTCCCTAGTTTTGTAATGCATTAATGTATTATGAGATGAAGCAATGTATAAGAAATAGGCCAAATAGAAGCTTTGGGCGTGTCTACCCAACCACAGTTTAAGCATGGAACACCTATGACCATGTATAAAAAAGGCAATTTCTCTCATAATGCAAGGACACTCCCGATTGTGCAATTGATTTTTCCCTCTTACTGAACCTCTCTAATCTTATCTCTTGCTAATTGAGCTTTCCCTCTTACTAAACCTCTCTAATGTTCTCTCTAATACATGCTAGTGTGAGTGTGTGTGAGTGATTTGAGGTGAGAGCAGGGAGTAGTGTCCGTAGTGCAAAGCAACGGTGTGACAACACTCCGCGGGAGAAGGCAAATGGTAAGTTACCACAGTAGTGTTAATCTTGGAGACATCAAGGGTTATGAGCTTAGCCATCAAAAAAATCCCCACCAAATGACATATTGAGGTGAGTGGTTTCTGTCTTACTATCTCTTAGCCTCAACAATTTCCTAAGGAAGTTCTTCATGGATGATCTTAGCATGAACTCAAAGTTGAGACGAGAGCACATTCCCCATCTGCATGGCTAGTGTTGGAAAGGTGCCAATGATATAGATTGTGTTGAACCCTCAAGATTGCAAGTTCAGGGTGTAATCGTTGGGCACATGTAAAAACAAAATCTCCAGAGATGAAGGAAAGATTTGAGTGATCGTAGAACTTGAAAAATCCAAAATACCAAAAGTAGTCCAAAGATTTATGGGTCACATGGGATATTAGAGACACTTCATATTCATGTATGCGAAAATTGCTAGATTGCTATATGCCCTATTGGTATGCTTTCATAAGCTAAAGGAGGCCTTGATAATAACTCCAATTCTCAAAGCGCCAAAGTGGAATGTCATCTTCCATGTATACATAGATGTATTAACTTACCCTATGGGATGCATATTAGCTCAACCTCACAAAAAGAACATGGAATTTCCTATAGGTTTACCATTAGACAACTCAGTGTGATCAAGAGGAATTATACAAGCATAGAGAGGGAGGGCTTAGCAACGGTTTATGCAATAAGAAGTTTTGGCTAATAAGTTTTAAATTTTTTGTAGTCCATTAGGCTCTGCTTTACCTTGTGAACTACAACTACGTGCCATAAGGCGAATTATGCAATGGTTATTTACTTTTTCTTGAGTTCAATTTCATGGTATTAGTTTGCAAAGAAGTGTCACATATCAAAGCTGATCGCACCTATCAAGAATTTTCAACGGGGAGGGAAAATCTTCCAAATGTGTCTCTATTTCAAATAAGCTTAGTGCGAATGTGGAGTTATGAGATTGCCAATTTGAACAACCCTTAGATGAGACCATGTCCTTGAGAAGGAAACACCACTCAGTAAAGGTTGCCAGCCCCATATATCCTTATTCTTGGATAACTCTGTTGATGAGAGAAAGATGATGTCTTGACTCTACTTATGCGAAGACGAGTACATGGATAATCTAGAACAAGCTCATGCAAGAGTCACTGCTAGAGGGCACTTCAGAGGAGACATCATAATTAGAAAAGTCCTAGGCTGACACTCTTTCAGTGACACAATGGAATATGTCAAACATTGTGATGAGGGGCCAGTGCTTCACCATTCCACAATAAAAGCACAACAAAAGGATAGAATGCCATTACAGCCAATCATGTCCGTAAGACCTTTTGCCAAATGGGGAATTGGCTTCATAGGACCCATTAGTACTAGAAGCACGTAAGTGCAATATATTATCATGGCAATCGCCTATGTGACCAAGTGGGCTAAGGTTAAGGCCATAGTAAAAGCGGACACAAAATAATCAGCTAAGTTCATTTATGAGCACATCATCACTAGATTTAGATGTCCCCTAAAGCTAATTAGCAACCAAGGGACCAATTTCTTAAGTGATGTGATGGAGTTTCTCTTAGAAGAACTGATGTAGTACACGCCGCAAGTCTTCCTTGTACTATCACAAATGAACACACAGGCTGAAAGCACAAACAAGGTCTTATGCACTTTGCATATAAAGAGAGTAGAGGCATTGAGGATGAATTGGGAGCACAAGCTCTCATCCACTTTACGGGCTTACAAAACTGCTTAACAAACCTCAACTATGGGACTACACCTTATAACTTAATCTTCAGACTTGATGTTATACTCCCAAAATTCATGATCCCAACCTTGAGGGTAGTAAAGCAAATGGAATAGATGGGAAATAAGTTGTTTGAATGACTCATAGAGCTCAAGAAACTCAATGAAGCAAGGCTAAAATGTTAATGGATAATTATATCACCATGTTGGTGTTTCAAGGGTCCATCTCATTACAAGATCCATGGACATCTACACCTACCAACTCCCGATCCTCACCAACTACATAGCTCAGTTTTGTCTCTTGATAATGTAACCCTAAAGAAGTTGGATCAAGAACAAATAATAGAGTTCGAAGTAGAGGTACATAAACAAAGGGAACCCTTCCACCCAAGAAGATAAGTGCAACAAAGACATTGAGTGCCTCCTAGTAGGGGTAAAAGGATGGCAATGTAGGTTACTAAAAGCTAAATATACTTAAGTATCTAGCCTATCCCCCTAAACTATTCCTAGTGTTATATGTAAGGATTTACAAGTAGGTGTGGAGAAGTAGAGGGAGAAAAATTCCTACTTCTTCAACATGGAACATGTCACCTACCCGAACCATCTAGAACTTGATGAGAATAACGATCTTGAGGACCTACTAACAAAAATAAAAAATGGGCCATTGCCAAAGAAGGGCCAAGATTTAAAGGGGGGTGATAAGAATAAGAGCCTAGAGAAGCCCAGCAAGAATGACACCTTAAAGAAGGATGAGGGTGATAAGCAACTATTAAGAACCAAGGATACCACCAAAGAATGTGATGGTAAGCTAGATGCTAGCCAGTAAGGCAAAGAAAAACCCAAGGAAGAAGACCCACAAAAGACAACGGCAAAGGAGAGTTGGATAAAGGGGGTGATAAATTTCCATACCTGTATGCAGATATCTCTCCACCCCACTAAACCCATTGGCATAGGTCCAAACTCTAGATAGACAAACCTAATGAAGACCTGTGGCTTGAATTGACTCGTTGGAATCTCCCTCCAACTGAATGGCATCAAAGTGATAATGAGAACCCCTTGGAGGAGGATGTTTTTATGATCTCCCATCAAATGACATCGTAATTTTACCAAGGTGTAACAACATCACTAGATATAACAAGTTAATCTATGCAATTGCACCACAAGCTAATAGAGGTGACCCTGCATATATACTGCATGGACATGCCCATACTAAAAGCTTATCCATAGTCCAAATGGAAATAATGGCAGGAAAATAATCTAGAAAAATTAACGATGGATTCACATGACTCTTAAAGGACAATTTCTACACTCAGGGCACCAAAATAAATCAGCCAAGGTGGCAGCTCCCATGGTAAAGGTTCAGCCAAGGTGGTGGCACCAAAATGAATTAGCCAAGGTTCACCTTTACAGGGATACATATAAACATGACCTGATTTCCCAAAGGATACATATAAACATGACCTAATTTCCCAAAGGATATATCCCTAGTACATGCCAATTCCAAGGATCTATAGCTGGAATATGTACTCAGAGAAGCTACAGAGTATAATGAAATGGTGAATTTCCCAAAATTGCCCTCATTGCCCACCATAGGTGAGTAACTAGACAGAGATTGGATGTAGATAATCATGTGGCTCTTCTTGCAATAACATAAAAATTTAGAAGACTTCCATGTGTAGGTATAGGGACCGCAACACCCTTGTCATCAGAGCCCGCATCACCTCATCTTCCACTACCACTACCACCTCGGAGTGCCTCTCCATCCACCGACACGAGCCTTCGACACCGACTAGCTCTCGGAGTGCTTTGCCTCACATCGACATGAGCCTGATGACCTATCAATTTTTTTATAACCCTTCTTATTTGCCTGGAAAGCTTTGAAGATGTAAAGCATGATGCTAGCACATATAATGAACACCCTTGCTAATAGTTGGCTTTTGACTTCACCATCGGATCGACACATTGCCAGATTTATGGCTAATACGAGCATGTTAGATGAATCTAGCACACCATGTATAGACCATCGGCTCGATACATTGCCAGATTTATGTCTAATATGATCAGGTCAGATGAATCTAGCACACCATGTATAGACCATCGGTTTGATACATTGCCAGATTTATGTCTAATATGATCAGGTCAAATGAATCTAGCACACCATATATAGACATTCAAAGGGTGCTTTTTCCAAGCAGGGATGTCCAAATTTTTCTAGCCCTTTTATGTCAATCCACTGCTCCGCTTTGAGGCTCTCCACATTTTTAGTGCCAACCCGATGTTATTCATATAACCAACGTCCGAGGATGGAAGGTAGGCTAGGTAGAGGGGTTTGTTACTCCTTTTCTATACACTCTTTGTAATCCCCACCCTACCTTAAATATTTCACATTAATATATATGGCCAAAGGCCCACCATTATAATGAAAGCTAGCCATGTAAGGCTTGAATATGTAATAAGGACATGTTTTGGGCACCCCATAAGTGTGGGGCAAATCCCACTTATATATAAGTGACTTATGTATAAAGACATTCTTGGTAATGCAATCTACATTGCGCTCTAGCTTGGAGAGCTTCTCTACTTGCTTGTCTTGTGATTTCTTATCTTTTCATGCTTCCATATCTTGTATGTCTAGGGCTATGAGTCTTGTTAGCTTGCTTGCATGCTTGTGTGAGTGTAACTGTGTGCATTTTGAGAGCTTTTTGATGCAAGGTTAACACCTTGGCCAACATTGAGCTTCATTGTCCACTCTAGGTGCATGTGCACATGATTTGTTCACATTGTATTATTTATTTGATGCACATATTATATGGTCACATTGTGTTATTTGTTTGATGCATATATTACATGGTTTATACCTTAGGCATGAGGGTGATTGGGTTTAGCCACACCTCATTGGTTGTAATCTATGAAATCTCACCCATGCTTGACATGTGGTAGTGTATTTTCTATATAATGAAGGCATGGGTGAGGGAGAGCTCATTCCCTCTACCCTAGAGTTGGAATCCACTCTTGTGTCTTCTCCTTGAGTGAGAGTGTGGGCTTGCTTGTGTGCAAGGTCTCCTCTTGTTCCCCCTGCCCTCTTGTTAGTTCTTATGTGTGTGAGAGAGTGTGTTGCAAGGGTAGAAGATCCCATGAAGCCAGTGAGAAGGTGTGAGGTCGTGTTGCAAGAGGGAGGTTTGTGTGTATGAGGTTTACATCTTGCTTGGAGGAGGATGGTGAGAGCGCTACCCTCTTCTCTTGGGTTCATTGCATGTGGGATGGTGAGAGGATTCTATGTGTGGGAGCCCTTAACCTTATCATTGTGTTTGGGATTGTTCATAGTGTTGGAGAGAGAGATGCATTAAGGGATTTGTATAGATATGCATTACTCATTCCTTCATTCATTCCATTCATTAGAGTGTGAGGTAATGTAGGTTCTCTAACCCTCCCTCTCTCTTCATCCTCATCCTCATCCCTCAGAGCTTGTATGAGAGGCAAGCATTTGGGGCCCAAGCCTCCTCACCATCTTCCAATAGCATGCGAACACCTAGGAGCACAGAAAGGTGACACATTGGTTTCGTTTGCCGGGATAAGTTTGCAAAAGGAGACAACTTCAACAAACAAAACTCTACCTCAACACTTGGCATAAAAAGGGAAATAATAAACAAAATGCTGAGTATCACAAAGATATTTCATAAGAAATATTGCTAATTGTTTTTGCAAAAGGAGACAACTTCAACAAACAAAACTCTACCTCAACACTTGGCATAAAAAGGGAAATAATAAACAAAATGCTGAGTATCACAAAGATATTTCATAAGAAATATTGCTAATTGTTTTTAGCTTTGTTCAATCATTCCAATGGTGCAAAATAGGTGATTTCACATGTAATGCTTATGTTATTATTCAAAAGAAATGATATCAAGTTATTGGTAAATGGGATGCAACCGTTCAAAGAAGCACACACCAAAGAGGACTTGAACCTCTCCTTAATGGAAGGATGCGTGTCTACACCAGCAGATGTACATTAATGTAACAACACAGCCAACAAGATGCGTGTTTGCATGCAGCAGATGTACATTAAGGTAACATTATAGCCAACAAGATGCGTGTTTGAATCAGATGTTCATTAACGTAACAGTGCAGCCAAGCATGGCTGCATGTCTAAATCAAATCCACATTAAAATAACGGCACATCAAACAAGCAAGGGTTGTGCATCTAAAGCCAGAATACATTAAGCATTAGGGATTATGTTGCTAAGATTAGGAATATTTGTGACCAATTAGAATTAATTAGTTGTGTTATAGAGGATGATGATAAGTTCAAGCTTGTTTAAAGGGATTGAATAGGGACTACAATGTGTTTGTTACTTGAATCACGATAAGAGATTATATAATTTCTTTTGAAGAACAAGTTTCGAAGATGATTCAAGAGGACAGTCACTTGTGCGACGAGGATCTTCATCAAATATAGGTAGATATCAAGAGTCTACACACTTTATAGATAGAGGGAGAACTCAATTAAGAGGTAGGAGTCAAAGAGGGAGAATAGATACACAAAGAGGAAGAGGCTATTGTAAGATTCCCGTTCCCACCGAGCAACAGATTCGGGATACTAGCAGCGGAAGTAGCACTTCTCGCGCGGGACAGGGGTCCCACATTCGGGGCCTCACCCACGGATATCCGGATAAGAGACTAATCCATCGGTTGTTCCAAAACCGAACCCGAAAAAACTTCCTTTACCGGAAAGCACGGGCGATTCCACCAGGATAACTTTTTACTCTAACGTAGTCAAGATCATTTCTGATCGAGCTGATCCAATTACATCTATAAGATACTTGGTCAAATCCAGGAAGAAACTTGCACTTGGATCATTGGGATCAACGCTTTTTTCCCCATTCAAGAGGCAGCGCCGTTGATTCCTATCCATAGAACAGTTACTGTCCGGGGTTTATTTTATCTATCGTAAAAACAAAAGTTTGAGTCTCGATTTACGGATCCATCAGTCCAGCCTAACCCCATCCAGTCCCATGGGTTAGCCAACCGCCCAACCACTGTAGTGATGGGATCCGATTAAGAATTTGGTTAGGTTTTGTCCCGGGTACCAAGGAAAAGAGTTCCAAGGCCCCCTAGCCGGATGTTCATGCAAAAATAAAACTAGTCACACCACTCACACACCCAATATGAAATTGCCTTTTCACAGATTCAACCAGTTTAAAACAATCCTTTAATAAAACCATAGTATCACTGATCACCATCTTCCAATTTATCCAGTTGATTCTTAATTTTTCCATCATTCCTTCATCAGAGTATCTATGGCATCATTGGCAACTCTAGGACGCTCACCACCTGTCCACTCACAGGGGCCGTTTCCTAATTCCTAGCCCATAATACTCGGCAATATAATCACTTATCAAGATGGACTCTCGTTGAAGATCAGCAAGATCAATCAACAGATCCATATAAAGAGCCATGGACTCATCCATTGAAGACCAGCAAGGTCAATCAACCAGATCCATGCTCGATTTCAGAAAACAACTCCTACTCTTGTTCCAATATCTTCCTCGACGCACGCGTGGGTATCCTGGGCGACCCCGAGCACCGTATGGTCAGCACCCTCTAGGATCCTTCGCAGGTGACCTAGCGCTTCACTCATAGGCCGCTTCCTTGGCCCCTCATCCACCGTACCGGAAGCTCACCATTTTAATCGCACCGAGGCTGGTCAAGACCTCGGTCGACCTTGCTACGCGAGACGTCCTCCATTGACTCTCCGTCAACAGTTGCAACTTTATCAGTTAGGTCTCCACGACCTTAATCACAAGAAGGTCACAATGCTTTCCCAGCATTCTTGACATAAAACAGTCATTTACAAACAGCATTTACAAACAGTCACAAAATATAGTTTCTATATTAACTCTCATTTTTTCACATTATCCCTCATCAATCCACATTGCTTATTCCACATTCCAGTTATATGTGTACTCATCCCATCACATCATTTTCCATCTCATCACTTCAGATTCCTTCACATCACATATCATATATTCACATCCATACATATATCCACATCCACATCCATACATCCACATCTACATCCATGCATCTATTTTCACATCCACATCTACATGCACATTCATGCATCCTCATCCATACATCCACACCTACATGCTCATTCACATCCATACATCCACATCTATATGCTTACATTCACATCTACATGCATACATCCACATCCCATCCATGCATCTACATCGAATCCTCATTTACATCCATACATCCACATTCACACTCACGTCTACATGCATACATCCATACATACACATCCATACACCATTTCCTCATATTCCCATTCATATAACCCCATACGCCTTCTCATCTATTCTTTTTCATCACATCCATTCTCACCCTATCACAACCCATATTCATCTTATCTCATCACATACACTTCTTATCTCATCCCATACACATCTTATCACATCTTACCTCTTCTTATCACATCCTAACCCATCTCTTATGCATACCTCTATGCATGAAATTCAATTATGCTAAAAGTAACTCTTTTATAATAAAATATTCATCTCTTATGCATACCTCTATGCATGAATTTCAATTATGCTAAAAGTAACTCTTTTATAATAAAATATTCATCTCTTATGCATACCTCTATGCATGAATTTCAATTATGCTAAAAGTAACTCTTTTATAATAAAATATTCATCTCTTATGCATACCTCTATGCATGAATTTTAATTATGCTAAAAGTAACTCTTTTATAATAAAATATTCATCTCTTATGCATACCTCTATGCATTAATTTCAATTATGCTAAAAGTAACTCTTTTATAATAAAATATTCATCTCTTATGCATACCTCTATGCATGAAAATCAATTATGCATAATATAAAAATCAATTTCTCTAGGATTACAATGCATATCTTTCAATTAATCTAGGATGATAATTCCTAGAATATGGTAAGAAGTCCTCTTTTCATACTTTGAATGAAATTATTTTTATGTGTAAATTTTTATAAAATTTTACCATAGCTTCGCTACTATAACTGATAAATCTCAATTATTTTAAAGATAAGGTTTATCCTTAAGGGAATGATTAGGATGATCTCTAATTGGATCATTAACCCTTAATGGATTAAATCAAAATAGTCATAAACTAAAAGCATAGATAAAAAAAACTATTAATTTGTTCTCAAGCATAGATTAATCTTGGATTAAGGAAAAGCTTTATGAAAAGCTTCATTTGGATTGAGAATGGGTCATAAGTATGACCATTTCTTAAGTGAGAGAGAGAAAAACCATTAGAATTAAATAAAAATAGAATTTTATGTAATTCTTTATTATCATTAATTAATTAACTTCAATAGCATATCAAAAACCATACCAATTAAGCTTCTCAAGCTTGAGAGGGGTTGAGAAGAGAGAATCATTGAGAAATTATAGAAAAGATCAAAATTCAATATACTTATCTTATAATTTACTTGATTCTTTGTTCACGGTAGAGGTCCCCAACCAATCAATTGGTTTAGTATGTTGATGGAGCCACCAATGGGGATTAAGAAAGGGAGAAGTATCAAAAACTAGTGAATTATTAAAGAGTTCACAGTTCTTGGCTTAGGTGGAGTAGAGTAACAATGCATAAGACACTATATTTTTTTCAACAAGTGAAGGCTTCTATTTATAGGAAAAATTGAGCTCCTAACCAAACAAACTGATTCTAGAATTTTCCAAGTCAGTTTGGTCACTTTTTGACCATTTTTAGGTCAGTTAAGCTAACTTTTTGTAACTAGACTTGAATGAGGAGAGAGGAGAGATAAAATATCTCAATTTTTATGAGTTTAAAACTCATTCAAGCATGTGAAATATGCACCTCCTTTAAAGAACTCCCCTTCCTTACATATGTGTCAAAATGGAATCATTATACCCAAAATATCTCATATTTTTAATATTGATCATAGTTTTTTACTAATAAACCTTGTACATTTTCAACTCTTCATCTTATGTGAAATATGCACCTTCTTTAAAGAACTCCCCTTCCTTGCATATGTGTCAAAATTTTATTGCTCATAGTTTTTTACTAATAAACCTTGTACATTTTCAACTCTTCATCTTATGTGAAATATGCACCTTCTTTAAAGAACTCCCCTTCCTTACATATGTGTCAAAATTTTATTGCTCATAGTTTTTTACTAATAAACCTTGTACATTTTCAACTCTTCATCTTATGTGAGCATTTACTCATTTTTGGGTATCTTCTTTTACAAATTAGATTTATCTCCTCCCTACACATGGATTGATGCTATTGGCCCATAGGAACCTTAATTGGACCATAATCCAAAAATTTCTGAAAATCTAGACCCTTAGACTAAGGTTCTTTATACCTATTTTCAATTAATTCCAATTGCACATTGGAAAATTCTTTCTGAATTTCTGTTTCAGGGGAACTTATTTTAATAAGATGAGTTATTTTTCTATCCAAAAATATTCATAATCTGAATATTCTCTCTCTAGAATAATTTTCTCTCTCTAGGCTAAAACAGTTAGAAACAAGGTCTTTATATTTCTGAAGAGGGATTGATTACAGGGGAAGATACTAGATATCAAAAAGGGGGTGGGGGAGGAATCTTACAGTTATCATGCAAACAACCCTTAAGAGAATTTGTCTCAAGGAAGAGGAAGAGGAAGAGTAAGAGAGAGAGAGAGAGCAGAGTCATGTGAGGAAGAGGGGATTTTAGAGGCATAGGTTCATCAAGAGGAAGCTCAAGAGGATAAGGCCATCAAGGTGGTTATCAAAAATATCAGAGTAGCCATGCAAGTCAAGGTAGAGGAAGAGGATATAGTCAAGATAGGAGTAGAATAGTTTGTCACTATTGTGGAAAGCACGGACATATTCTAAGAGAGTGTTTCAAGAAGGAACAAATGTTCTTGAAAGCAAGAATACACAAAGCAATTATGCTTCTTCTTCAAGTGAAAAGAAGAGCATAAGTTGTTTTCTATGTAGCTTGAAGACAAGGTTTTCTATGTAGCTTGAAGACAAGGTTTTGAGCATGCAAGTGAGTGAAAACAAATGGTTCATTGCTTCAAGGTGTAGTAACCATATGACTAGCCATTGAAAATTGGTTAAAAAGTGAAGAAAAGAGTAGAGGTTTTGTTGATACTATATATCTGACAACAACACATGTAGGAGATGTACCAATGGAAATGACTTATACAAAGCATGAGAAGTTTTTGCATAATGTCTTATGTGTGCTAGGTATTACAAAGAATCTTCTTTTCAAGTTAACTAGATTCTATGTATATGATTACAAAGCTGAAAATTAGTGAAGGAAGACTATTTGAATTAGATGCTTACACTATAAAGTACTATGAGAGTATGTGTGCATAGAGCCTAGATGTGACAGAGTTTGATGTATATCATAGTAGTTTGGGCATGTAAATGCCAAGAGATTTAAAGATATGCAGGTCAAGGGTGTGGTGAAATGGTTTGCCTTCATCTAAGACTTCTGAACTTAATCATGTATGTGAAGCATGCAAGTTCGGTAAATCTTCTCAGACGCCTTTTACAAAGCAAGGTCAACTAAAACAACATCCATTATAGCTTGTGCATTAAGAAATTTAGGGTCCAACAAAGGTGAAAAGCATCGGAGGTGCAAACTATTGCATTACCTTTGTTGATATTGTACTCAAAAAACATGGATCTACTTTATAAAGCACAAGTCCAAAGATTTAGAAGTTCAAATAGTTTAGACCTATGGTTGAAAATGAAATATGCTTAAGAATTCGGATTTATACGATTAAGCATAATTCGGATGGAAGAATCAAGGAATAATTTCAAGGGTATATGCATAAATTAATGGATTAGATTATGAGGAAACTTATGCTTTGGTTGCCAAGATGCATACAATAAGGACTGTGATTGCAGGTTGCTTCTGGGGGCTTTGCATCAACTTGATGTGAAGAATGCATTTCTTAATGTCTATCTACAAGAGGAAGTGAATATGAAACAACCGGAAGGTTTTGTGGATGTCTCCAAAAGGACTTACATGTGCAAGCTTAACAAAGCATTGTATGGGCTCAAACAAGCACCATGAGCTTGGTTTGAGAGGTTGAGTATCTACTTAAAGTAGATTAGGTTTCAAGTCATGTAGATCATTCCTTTGTTTGTGAGAGTGGATGAGGATTCTATTACATACATAATCATCTTTTTAGATGATTTGAGTATGACCGGCAACAATTTTCATGAAGTAGTCATCAATGTAGATGATTTGATTATGATCAGCAAACAATTTTCATGAAGTAGAGAAAGTGAAGAAGGAATTGTCCAAAGAGTTTGACATGAAGGATTTAGGATTTCTTAAGTTCTTCTTGGGTGTTGAGGTGGTAAATACAAGGTATGGGATATGCCAATACATTTTGAATATCTTGAAGCAGTTTGGGAATGCTTAGTTGCAAGCTAATAGCAACTCCAATGGAAGCAAATCATAAATTATAGGTTGATAAAGAAGCCTTGTTTGAGGATGTTCCTTTATACATGACTATTGTGGGTAAAGTGATGTATCTCACTATTACTAGACTAGACATAGAATACAGTGTGAGAGTCATAAGTCAGTTTCTACAAAAACCAAGAAAGCCACATTATGATGTAGTAAAGAGGATTCTTTGTTATCTCAAAGCAATGGGTCTGTCAATGACGGCGGAGATTGGTGGAGGGAGATTTTCTTAGCTACCTCTCTCTCTACTTTGAACACTTTCTCTCTAACTCTCCCCACCATCACCATCTCCTCCCACCACCTCTCCTATCCTAGCCTAGTCCAGCCCATCCTAGCTCCTCCCCTTAAACCTAGCTCCTATCTTTCTCTCTCTATTTATTACCACCACTCTCTCTCTTCTATCACAATCTATTCTCTCCCTCTTCTCTCTCTCTCTCTTTCTCTCCTTTCACACTCTCATATCTCTCTCTCTCTCTCTCTCTCTACCACCTCTCTATCTTTCTCTCTCTCCCTTCTCTAGATCTCTCTTGTCGCACTCTCCCTTCTCTCTTCTCTCTCTCTCTCTCTCTCTCTCTCTCTCTCTCTCACACACACACACACACACACACACACCCTCTTACCACTCTCTCTCTCTCTCTCTCTCTCTCTCTCTCTCTCTCTCTCTCTCTCTCTCTCTCTCTCTCTCTCTCTCTCTCTCTCACACACACACACACACTCCCTCCTACCATCTCTCTCTCTCTCTCTCTCTCTCTCTCTCTCTCTCTCTCTCTCTCCTTCTCTCTCTCTCTCTCTCTCTCTCTCTCTCTCTCTCTCTCTCTCTCCCCCCCCCCCACATCCTCAACATCTTCTTCCTCTTCCTCCTCACTCAAAAGTAACTTGCCTCTTCCTTTGTCTCCCAAGAGTCATGGATTAATTCGACATTTTTTCCTCTACATAAAGTAATAATGTCCAATTTAATATACATAATTGATGCTTGTTTTCATAAAATATATAAACCCCATATAGCAATTATGTTTTATTTTACCAATACAACAAATCAGTAAAATATAAATTCCTACTCGTCTATTTTTTAGTAATGCTAGTAGATATCTTTTCTTTTAATCTTTTGGATACTCATCCTTTGGGTAGTTAAGGAATAATGGACAAGTGATATATGTAGTTATATCCCACAAATCTTGCCTTTGAGCCACTATGTACATGGTGTTTTCGTGATCAAGGTCTCACCATTCCTTTATAATAGGTGGCACGTGCTGTATGCTTTTTAGCCACATAGTTATATTCCACAAGTCTTGCCTTTGAGCCACTATGTACATGGTGTTTTCGTGATCAAGGTCCCACCATTTGTTTATAATAAGTGGCATGTGTTGTATGCTTTTTAGCCACATAGTTATATTTCACAAGTCTCACTTTTGAGCCACTATGTCATGGTGTTTTTGTGATCAAGGTCCGGCTATTTTTTTATAATAGTAGGTGACACCTGTTGTATGCTTTTTTTTTAAATGTTTTTGTGAAAAAGGTGGGGAGCCCTTGCACCATAGAAAGAGTGCAGGAACTAACAAAGGTTGTGGTGTTTTGCCTAACCGCACTCGAGAGCATAAAACAACTCAAACCAAGAAGCTAATCTTCCATAACCTAGCTCACAATTGCATAAGCAAAGTGTGTCACTCACCTCGTGAATCCTTGTGCTCGGATTCTCATAGGAGATGATGTTGCCGCACAACCACACTCCAAGCTCCACTCTAATGCCGCCACCACACTCCAATGGAAGCTCGACCCTCCTCTCACTCAATCTCCCTCTCTCACATGCACTCACACATACAAAATGAGAATATAGTAGCTCTAATTGAATTAGGCAAGCAAGCAAGACACACAAGAGAGCACGAGAGTAGAGAAGAAGAGCACTCTATTAGTTATATAAGAGAATGAATGGTGAGAATACAAAATGACCCTTATCTTGGCCCCCCAACCTTCGGACCTTGGGCGGCCATACTTAAAAAATAGGTCCATGGCTATCCACGGGATTAATTATGGAGATTGTATTCTTAGATTTTTAATGAATATAAAATAAAATATACAAATGCTAACATTTTTAATGTCAATAGCCAAATGAAGTGACAGCTGCCCAATGGATGGCGTTGACGCTAGAGAGGTGTCCAATGAGGGTTAACATGCTCAATGAATGGCATCGACATTGGAGAGGTGTCTAATGAGGGTTAACAAGCCCCCCTTCTTGATGCAGATTTCGTCCTCGGGATATGTCTAAAGATTGGTTGAGACTATTGTTGGATGCATGAAATGTCGGAGGCCTTGGAAGATCTGCAAGGTAACATGGTACCACGAGTAAGGTGCTCTTGTGGAAAATAATTGAATTTAAGCATAATGCAAACACCAATCAAGTAGTGAGGGAAGACTGGTTAAATTTTTTAGTTAAAACAAGGGTAATATTAAGGTTGGTCCAAATTTGATCTAAACTAAGATGGAGCAAAAAGCATGCCTTGGGTTATGACCTTAGTCTCAACACACTATCACTTTGGTGAAACCATATCTCTCTATTATTTAGCCTCATAAATGAAACTTCTAAGTGATTATTATAAGCATTTGTTTTGATTCTAAAAATATAAAAGTAGGGCACCACCCTGCAAAGATCCAAGTAATTGTCTAGAGACCTCATACAAGAGTATCTAAGAACCGCTAAGTACCTCCATAGCGATGGCTTTTTTTAAAGCCCTTTATTGATAGGTTTTTAGCCACAAGGTCCCATTCCATGGAGATCAAGGTTACGGTCCCAAGGCTCCATCACTATTTAAGAGCCAAAAGTCCTACCTAGATTGCACATGACGATGGTTATCTTCGTTTGTGGGTTTTTTTTATTATTTTTATTTTATATTTGTTTATTATTTGTTTTTTTAATTAACTAGTTTCACTTTCACAATTCACCTAGAAGGCTCTATTCTAACTAAAGAGGGCACACTAAGAAAGGTGGAGTACTTGGCATACTCCTTTGCCATACTCTAAGGTCGATCTTAGGGAGAATTGAACTAGGACCAAAGCATTATCCATGTAATAACAAGAAAATTGATAGACGAATTACATAATAATGCAAGCAAGCACTTAAACAAACACTAAATGGATAATCATAAAAAAATATTAAAACAATAGTGAAAATTGATAGACGAATTACATAATAATGCAAGCAAGCACTTAAACAAACACTAAATGGATAATCATAAAAAATATTAAAACAATAGTGAAAGGTGATGATGGGTTAGAAAACACCTGGGCAATGAGGAAAATCATGTCCATATCGAGATTGCACGTCCATTGTAAGTTGTAAATCTCGATTTGGTCTAGTAATTGCACCTCAATAACTTGTAAATCATACTTATCTAGAAAGCTCATTATCAGATAACTATAGTTCGTAAGCATGCTCCGATTCTTCGTTCTATGTTGATTTTTCCCTCACTTGGTGGGTATGCTTCGTATATATATGTGTGCAATGTTTTGAGTGCATCCTTACTGTGAAATATCATGGGTACTATAAGTAAGTGAGACTAAGTAGCTACCGTGAGCTAAGCTATCTCGGAAATCTTGGGCACAACCACAATGGGTGAGACCCTCGTGAGAGCCATTTTGAGTGTTCAATCTCATAGATGAATTCAAACTTAATGATTTTATCAATCTCTTCCTTAACAATTCTTGCATATTTGGGATTCATTGCACTATTGGACTAGTTGAGCTTTGGGTACCATGGGGATGGTGTGTTGTACCACCTCTATATGGGAACTCCCTTCATATCATGGTATGTCCATGCAAAGCAATCCCTATGCTCCTTAAGGAGAGCTACAAATTCAGCCTCCTTGGCCTTATTTAAGTCCTTGGCTATGTAGACAGGCTTAGGATCTTCTCCTGGTTCAGCCAAGTCTACTTCCTTGACCTTATTTAAGTCCTTGGCTATGTAGCCAGGCTTAGGATCTTCTCCTGGTTCAGCCAAGTCTACTTCCTTGACCTCTGCAGGCCCGTAGACTCCTCCACTCTCACTTGTGGGATTATGTTTGGCATTATCAAACACTAACTTGCATTCCCCTCCTATGGTGTATGACTTGTAATCCTTAGGTGTTGGGCGTAGGCTCACTTTAGTTTCCTTCATCAGTTACTTTAGCTGCATCCTTAGCCTCTCCTTCCTTCTCTACTACGAGTTCATGATTTTGTTTCCTTGTATAGCTGAGCGACTCAGTTTTGGTTCATCAGGGACTTTTACCTTAGCTATATCAATTGGGGGTGGTCTACAAAACTTGACGTTTTGTAACTCCTCTCTCTGCGAGTTTATGATTTTGTTTCCTTCTAGCTGAGCGACTCGGTTTTGATTCATCAGGGACTTTTACCTTAGCTATATCAATTGGGGGTGGTCTACAAAACTTGATGTTTTGTAACTCCTCTCTCTGCGAGTTCATGATTTTGTTTCCTTCTAGCTGACTCTCACTTGCTTGGGTCTTGGTTTAAGCTCCTCTTGTGTTTTCGTAACTAAATCACTAATTGGAGTTTCTCAATCTCTATCTGAGGGTCAAGACCAAGTTTAGTCATGTGTGATCTAGTTTCAGAAATTGCATGTTCTTGTGCTCCTTCCCCGTGCTCTTGGTTTTGGAGGGTATTTGCCTACCTTGTTTAGAATTAGCCCTTGTGTCCAAGGAGTCCGAGTCCTCATCTAGGTCCCTAATGAAAGACTGGCTCTTGAGGCATCCCACGACTCTATCTTTTTGGTTTACTTTATTTTTCCATTCTTAATTGACTTTTTTCTCGTGTTTTTCTTCTTCTTTTTAGATTCCACTATCAAGGCCACAAATCGTTGCTCAATAACATGTTTGTTTTGGGCTTGGTGAGAGCATTCAATGATGGTGTGTGATCTAGATTTTTTAGGATCTGCCTTTGAGTTTGATTACTTACCCCAATCATGTTTAGGGGCACGATGATAGGTCCTATTTGTGAGCTTGTCAACAATCTTGTGGGGGGTAGTCCTTAATCCAATGATATATACAACAACGGTTACAAGTAGCTAATGGCATGTTTGAGAGCACTGCTTGGTTGAGATAAGGAAACTTTAGAGGGCATTCCAAAACTCAATGGGGACCTTGAAAGTGGTAACATTGAAGAGGAATTCTTCTAGTTGTGGCATTAATGTCCCGGCTCCTGCCCATCTCAGCAAGTTGGTAAATACTAGCTTGAATCCCCCTCTGCCATCCACTACATAATAGTCTAGATGAAGCTCTGTGGAGTCCTCAGCAACATATGAAGCACTATCCAAGTCAACCTTGTAGTCTAGACACTCAAAAGGTTTCTCGAAACCTATTTGATTTAATGGTGTGATCCTTGGGAGTGGAGGTTAAGGTCCCAAAACTAGTGGAGGTAACGACACATTTTGTGCATTGTAAATCCCCCTTGCAATCGGTTGTTGTATCATTTGATTTAGCATTGGGTTGAGATGTTGCTATGCATGCATTATGGCTTGTGGCTGTGATGGAGCCGGTAAAGCCAACTGTTGAGGCCTAGAAGCATTAGCAAGGGTTTGCAAACGCATGCGGCACTGTGAAGCCTCATGACCATAAAGTCCAAAAAAGTACAATTACCATTGTAGTGTGCCCTTAGGACGAGACACTCACTGGTCGAATGTCCTTGTTAGTAGATTGAGCACCATTAAAGCTCTCTCCTTGGGTACATATGTACGTTTTCGGGGGCCGTATTGGCCTTCATTCCCTCTTGGAGAATTTTCATGAAATTTGTGAAACTCATCTCCACCAAAGTGTTGCCTTTAGCAGGGGGTTTAACTGTAGAAGTACTATGTTCCATGACTCCATAAGAAATAGATTTAGAATCCGATGCTTTATCTCCCTTGACCATGAGATTGTCTTCTAGTTGGATGGCATTTGTTGTGTTCATCCATGTAGTGATCCCTCTAATGACTAAGCCATTATAGATCACTTCATGGTAAAGTCCATAGATGAATCTATCCAATAATTGATTATTCAAATAGCGTTCATGCGAAAGGCAATGAGAGTTCAAATGCTTGAGTGACGGCTAATGAAATCTCTAATCGATTCCTCTTCTTCTCTCTCGGTCCTATGTAGCTATGAAGCTACACCCCATAAGACTCCTTCACGCACAAATTACTTCAAGAACAATCTCCTAAGAGCTGTGTAGTTTAAGCATTTCTCGACCCTGAGAGTTCTATACCAATCCCCAGCCTTATTGTCTAATGTTAAACTAAAGGCATTGGTCTTGGAAACCTCATTTTGTTCTCCTAGGGCCTCACACACTTGATCAAATACTTCTAAATATCTCCTAGGATCACCATCTCTAGTGAATTTATGAGTTAGCTTGGCTATCTGGGTAGCCTTTCCATGGCTTTGTCGACCACCTCTCACAAAAGGTGTTATGATTTTCGCTACCGCTCTTCCCAGGGCTTATGCAAAAGTAATTGGGTCTGTGGGTAGAGCTGGTGCTGGCATAAGAGGAGGAATGATAGGCGTAGGTGGAGATGCAACACGTGGCACTGCATGAGGATGCATTGGTCTAAACCCTAGTGGAGGTAGATATGCTATATAAGGTATGTGCCCTACTAGTGCCCTAATAGGTGCTTTAGTCATATGAGCATTAGGAGCAGCCGTTCATCATGAGTTGGTAGCACACTCACTCTAGGAAAGGGATGTTTCATGGGTGCACTAGAATGAGATGTGACCCCTCTAGGAATAGTAATACCAGGTATGCTAGGCACAGGGGGATCCATGTGTGAAGTGGTGTTGGCTACCATGATAACTGTGGGCATGTGGCTCAAGAGAAATTCCATGTCAATGCACGTAGGTGCCATAGTTGGTGTGATGCTTACCATTGGATGAGGCACTGTACTAGTATTGTCTTGGGTAAGGGTAGCTCTAGGATCTAAGAAGGTGACGCTCATGCTAGTCTGCCTTTGAGTCCTTGCAGCAGTCCTTACAGCATGGCCTTGTGGGTTAGAAGATGTGGTTTGGTCCATGGTATAGCCTGGTGATACTATAAAAGTAGGATCCGCTACCTCACAGCAGGGAGGTGTTACCATTTCGCTTATTATGGGCATTCTTGCTTTGGATGTCCCAACTTGGCTATGGGTCTTTGAATCCTTTCATGTTCAATGACTCTATATATGCAATCGCAGATACCCTGCAATCGTTCCTCCCAAGTTGTGACCCCAGATATGGATTGGACAATCTCTTCTCAACTAACACCATAAGCTTGGCCCGTTGGCAAAATCCACAAGAGTCTCTGTTGAGGTGTCATACTCCCAATCATTTGTGATAAGACGTTGATCCATGATTTACAAGCCTAGCTCTTTCCCTGAGGAGGTAGACACAATGTTATTACTTATGTCGAGACTATCAAGGAACTACTTGCGCAATCCTGGTTTAAGACTTGTTTTAGGTGTATTGGACTGTTTGGGCTGCTAATCGTTATTGTGCCAATTGCAAACTCTCTTCTTCCTTTACTCTAGCAACTTGAATCAGTGTCTCTACCGCCTGCACTTCTTCTAATGTCCTACCATCAAGGCATAAGCACTTGTGCAGGGGATGGTCGATGGTCACAGTTGTAGTAGGTTCAATAGGAACTGTATGCTCCCTGCTTGGAAACGGTGAGAGTACACCAGGTGTCTCTGTAGAGTTAACCTTGACCAAACGTTGGTCCTAGATGCCCCGGACAAGTTTGGAAAATTTTACATTTTTTAAAAATATATTTTTTAAAGAAATTTTTTTGGATTGGCCAAAGTTTTTCCGAAACATGTCCTTTGTGTTTCTTAACCCGTATGGCACCAAAAATAGTGTATTTTTTTAGGTCACAGTCAAGCACTATAGGCGTTGGCTCCCATAGTTAAGGAAGCTCCTTAACTATGTAAAAATATAAATTTTTATGGTGTCACACAAGCTGCATCAATGCACTGCCCCCTAAAACATATATTAGGCAAGTTTGTGCGTGCACTTTCCGAAAAATTTCTATACTCTTTTTTTAAAACCCTCGGACCTTTGACCTTTTCACTTTTCACTTTTCACTTTTTAATTTTTATTATTTATTTTTATTATTTTTATTTTTTACTTTGATATTTTTTATGTTTTTTTGTTTTCTGTTTACTATTTTACGGCTTCATTTTTTTTTTGAAAAGGGGTTTTCCTCGAATCTTTAACTTGGGCCTGCACGCATTAAATGCATGATGTAAATAAATGGAGGTGGTTCGAACCTGAAAAACGTGCGTAAACAGGAGGTGGGCTTGCGCTGCTTTGTCCTGCCCCCGCTTGCCCCTCTGCTGCCCCTGCCTGCCTGCTGCCTCTGCTTTGCCCCACTGCTGCCCTCGCATGCCCCTATGTTATCCTCGCCTGCCCCTATGTTGCCCTCGCCTGCCCCTCTGCTGCCCTCGCCTGCCCTTCTTCAGCCCTCGTCTGCCCTTATGCTGCCCCACCAGCCCTTCTGCAGGCCACCCCGCGCGCTTGCCCCTCTGCTGCCTCCACTTGCCATTCTTCAGCCCCCGCCTGCCCCTCTGCTGCCCCCGCCTGCCCCTCTGCTGCCTCGCCTGCCCATCTCTGCAGTCCCCACCTATCCCTCTGCTCTGCTACCCTCGCCTGCCCATCTGTCTTTTCTTTCCCAGCTGCTCTCGTCCTTCTTCTCCCGCCTTTACCCCCCTTCTTTTACACCCACCTCTTTTTCAAACAATAATTTTATCTGGATTCAAGTCGGCCGCCCATTTTTTGATTGGCTTTATGGCTTCTTCTGCCGCCGTAGCCAATCTTTCATCACCCCTACTGGCTGAGAGAATCATCAATTTTTCACAAGACGAGCTCACCTCTCTTGAGCACAACATTGACCTCGAGGTCCAGACCACCCTTGTTGTTGTGAGAGTTTATGATGTTCTACTTTTGTCCATCGACGAGTGTAATTCATTTAGCTAGAGTGGATGAGCTGATTTCGAAGTCTTGTGGGCCAGCTCCTCTTCTTTGGAAGGTTGCTAGAGGCACATGTTTGTCTGCAGAAGAGACAAATTGCACACATCAAAATAGCATTCTTAAATGGTGTCTTACAGGAAGAAGTTTATGTGAATCAACTAGCTAGATTTGCCCAGCTTGGTCAAGATCAGTAGATATGCATGCTTAATAAAGCTTTATATGGTTTGAAACAAGCTCCAGAGCTTGGTACCAGAAGATTCATGCCTATTTGATTGGACATGGATTTTAAAACAACCTTATGAAAAGCACTATATGTGAAAAAGAATAAGTAAGATTTGCTTGTTGTCATTCTCAATGTAAATGACATGCTAGTGAGACATGTACCAATGAGGCTTTCATTATAGCTTTCAAGGTTGACCTTACCTTAAATTTTGAAATGTGAGATCTTAGTTTTTTGCACTACTACTTAGGTATACAATTTATACAAGAAGATAGTGGTATAGTTATTAAGCAGTCAAAGTACATTAAGGCCTTTCAAGAGGTTCAATATGGAAAGTTGCAAACCCACCTCTGCACCAATGGAAGCTGGTGTAAAGTTTAGCTTGCAGGATGTCGATGAACCATTTGACATAACCACTTATGATGATCAAGTTGTTAGATGCCTAATTTATTAATACAACTCACGCCAAACATCCAATAGGGTGTGTCATCAGAGCTTTCAAATGAAAAGAGGGTAACATCCCCCTACCTCTAATACACATATGGTTACATGGATGTGGTCATACAAGGTGGCAATAAGTACAAAAAGTGGGGGGTAGTAAAAAGAGACAAGATTGATGTCAATGAAGCCTCAAAAAGGAGGATCGTGCCAAATATATGTTGATGTAGAGCATGATTTTTGCCCAAAGATCCACAAGCTGTGCCGATGAAGAGTAGGATTCATGTACTAAAAAAATGAAGCTCCTCCACCTACATGAAGAGTAGGATTCATGTACTAAAAAAATGAAGCTCCTCCACCTACAGAGTGTAGACCATGGTGAAAAAGTGAGGGGTGCTCCCCCACCTCAAAAGTTGATCCTATCCATGAGGATCCTAAATGAAAATGGGGAGCTCGAGAGGATCCCAAAGGTGTATGGTAGGATCCATACAAACCGGGGTGCATGAACGAAGGCCGATGATGAATGGTAACCATGTGAAGTAGGGCCTCTGGAATAAGGTGGAAAAGATAAAACAAAAAAGCATATATCAAAAAAGAAAAAAACAAAAAAGGTAGGGTTATATACGTGAAAGGTTTTTTTTTTAAAAAAAAATTTAAAAAAATAGTCGTTTGTTTGCAGGTTGCTGGCGCATCTTGACGGCGGCCTTTTTTTATAGGTTGCCATTTTATTTATAACAACCTCCTTTGAAGCACGAGGTGCCTCTCTCAAAGCTTAGATGAAGTAGCCATTGCTAAGGTATAGGAGGATACATCCACTATGTGTTTAGGGCACACCACAACCCTTTGCCTTCTGTTGATAGCCTTAGGGCGCTGCCGCTTATGGGTAGCTTATTCTTCTATCTAGAGTTGCCCTTGCCTCCTTGCACTCCTTTAAGAAGTTTTAGAAAATGACATTTATGGAAGTGTAATAACGAACCACAACTTACAATGAAGGCTCAATCTTCTCAAGTGATTCTCCCTTATTGATGTAGCTAAGATGTTTATTGATGATCATTCCATATTTGACAAAGGTGCCTCAATGGAACCATTGTTAAGCCACCAATGAGGTGCTCTAGTTTGGGCATGTGGGTCGATGGAATACCTATGGGGGCCTGCCCGAGAGCTTGTCTCTCACCGAAACCCTTGAGCAAACAAATAAAGAATAAACAATATGATAATATAATGAAAGTGAGGGGAGAGAGGAAGAGGGTAACAAGAGGGAAATGAACCTAATCTAAAAGGAAAAGTAAAGCAACACCATCACACTCATTTCCACACCACACTCACCTCTCACAAGCCTAAGCTCAAGCAAATGATAAGGACATATGGCAATGAGATGATGGTAAACCCACACAAGCTCTCAATCATGCAAGCCTCTCACACATGGGGAGTGCATGGGGAGTGAGCAAACCATGCCCAAACAATCAACACCCTTATCTCTAGTCTTAAGAGAACAAGGAGGATATGAACTCACTCAGCTCACTAATCTAAGAAGGAACATAAGGATTGACTCCACAACTTGCACTAGAGGGGAGGAATGAGATCTCCTTCACCCATGCTCTCTATGTATAAGAAAAGGTAGGGCCATCCCATATGCACAATGCCACATGGTGAGCATAGTTGAGTCCTTAAACATATACAAAATAAGCACAATGTCACACCATATCCTAAGGTAAACAACATAGGATAAGTGCTTTAAAAGATATACATAACATATGTGTATGCATCATCATATGTGGAGAAGGTATGTAATGCTAAGTTGTGGTGTACGAAAAGAGGGTAACAAGCTTCCACCCCTTGTGCCTTGCCTGGCTCTTTCTTGGATTATGTCGTAGCCTCTTCAACAACCCCAAGCCCCAACCTCCCCCGAAGAAGAGGCAAAAGCAGGGGACATCTCAAAACCCATCCATTTCCTCACCAAGCCCCCAACCATGGAGGAATCTTCAACCACCCACACACCTTTGGCACCAACCTAAGCACACTTGCTACCTCCTCCAATAGCTATAATCCCCATCCATTTCCTCACCAAGGCCAACCATGGAGGAATCTTCAACCACCCACACACCTCAAGCACCAACCTAACCACACATGTTGCCTCCTCTAACAGTATAATCCCCATTCCCCAATCCACTCAAGAGACGAAGCTTGTATTGGATCTACAAGGGATCTAATTGAACCACGAGACTTCTTCATTCTAAACCCACATTCGAGTGAGGCACTTGGAGCCCAAATTGAAGATGCCCAAGAAAATCACAAAGTGCCCCATGAGTAAGCTCCTCCCGCCCTCCTCAAATCCATCATACACTCGTATATTATCCTAGTCTCTACTATAACTGCTTTGGTTGGCCTTCCACCTTTTGGGCCATCCCATACCCACCTCAATAATGAAACACTCAAAGATGCCATAGATTGGTCTCTCAAGGACCACAAGGCCCAGCCCTTTTTTGCTGCTTGCCACACCACAAGCACTTTAGAAATCAACAATCTCACCAGTGGGTTAATCTTATCGGCCATGTGGTGGAGATATCCAAGTGCCACATCCTCTAAACATAACATGATCTCAAGTGCTGAGACGAGTTTATCCATGAAGATGCTAAATTAGAAATGAGATGAGAGTATATGAATATCTTCAGTTTTTTTTAATTCTTTTCTTTGGTCCTTAGTCCACTCTTCATCTTATGTGAGCATTTACTCATTTTTGGGGGGTTTTTCTTTTATTCTTCAATTTATCTCCTCCCTACATTTGGATTAATCTTATTGGTCCTTCCATAGGAACCTTAATTGGACCATAATCCAAAAATTTCTAAAAATCTGGACCCTTAGACTAAGGTCCTTTATACCTATTTTTAATTAATTCTAATTGCATATTGAAAAGTTCTTTTTGAATTTTTGTTTCAGGGGAAACCATTTTAGACGCTAGGAGGATTTTTATATCCAAAAATATCTCAATTTTGAATTACCTTCCTCTATACATTTTCTCTCTCCAAGTCAAAACAGGGTAAAATAGGATCTTTCTTTTATTTTAGAGAGGGGGATAATTATAAGATCAGAAGGGGAGGTTCTTACACCTACACACTTCAAAAGCTAGAGGGAGGAATCTTACAACCAGCACCACCCATGCAAATCACTGCAGCTGTAGGATAGCCAAACCCTTCCTATTTACCTAGGGGGATGTTTCAAATACAGGATACTTCACCTCTGCTTCCACCTATTCTACCACCACAACCACCATAGGCTAAAATCAACCAAGTACTAATTGAAGAGCCATCGAAGGATATGGAATAGTGTGTGAGGTAGAAATCAGTGGTGATTACTATGAGAAAGATGTGGAGATTGCACCAAAATTTTATGTCTTACAAAATAACACGCGAGTACCTGTGTTTCAAACCATGGTACAATGAAAAGGTAAGGACATAACTGCAAATATGAGGAGAGGGCCACTACAATGTTTTGGTTGTGGTGGACCACATCGAATCGTTGAATGTCCTAAAACAAGAATGTGGTTCTTACGCATCAAATTGAAGAATTGACTACACCACCTAATGACATACTAGTACTTACTTGTATTAAATGTGGGATTGATCGTTTGATCAAAGATTGCTCATACCGTGCAAGTGGTTCTACTTACATTTCTAACCAGGCCACCATCCGGACCCTAAGTGTGCAACCTGGGAACATCACGCCACTGAATGCCTTGACACAAGCCTAAGCCCACCAACTAGGGGACAGCAGATGCCACCACTTCTAGAACTGGCAGGACAAGGAGGGTGAAAAAAGTGGGTAAAGGTGACACCATGGTCACAATTCAAGATGGATTTGAAGGATACTATCGACATCAGATCCACTCAATCAAAAGAAGAGAGGGATCAAGCACTAAAACCAAATGAGCCTGACCAAGAGGCACAAGGGGAAATACCATCAAACCCTAAAGGAGTTGGTGAATACCCAAATGCTGAAGAAGAGATAAGAAAACTTGAAGAAGCTAGGGCCCTAGTAGAAGAGTGTCAACGACTTCACGAAGCTAAATTACGGGATAACCGGGCCAGGGATACAATGTATCCAAGAAACGAACTAACAAGGGAAAGAGAATTGGACATACCTACTCCAATTCCAAAAGAGTCGGAAGAGGGATCTCAAGGAAACCTAATGTCAAGAACGTTTGAGGAGGTTGCACAGGACGAGTCCATTCATTCATTCCCTAGGGAGAGATATGAGATGCACACATGGAGAGAACCCTCATTTGCCAAAGAGCCCAGAGACATAGGCAGCCTCATAGCTGTACTGTCCACTTCCGTGCAAATGCCATTGGGACAACTGTTACACTGTTCACCAACATTGTTCACCAACATTATGGGCAGACATAAAGAATGGGTAGAGAGCAAACTAAAGCCAGTAGACACTACAGACGAGATTCAGTCACCTCTAATAGAAAGAAACTTAAAACACACAAGGGAAAGAACGTACAGATTCATCAAAATATCGGTTAATCAATTGGGGTGTTATTACGAAAGTGATGACACAAATGCTACAATCCCAATTCATCTCATAACAGATACCAAGCACTAGCTATCCTAGATGGTGGGGCGAGAGTTAGCTTCATCACAAAACGATGTTGGGAAAATTGGGAAAAACCCAGTCTAAAAAGAGCAGATCTTATTGTTAAAATGGCAGATAGAACATCTTCAAGACCCATTAGGCTTTTAGAGAATGTGCAACTTAAACTCTTTATGTTATGCTACTATCATACATTTGTGGTAATGGGCTTTCTGCACCAACCAGACTCATATGACAATCTTGAGGAGATCCTTCATGAGGGAATCCAAATTGGTACACGATTTGGCATTAGACCATGTTTATGTTCGAAGGGACTCGCAAATTCTAAAGAAAGATCTGTGAACATGGAAAGCACACCCCATGGAAGGGTAAATGTTTGGTAGTGATCCAGTCACAACAACTGAGCGAACCACATCTATACAAATATACCAACCCATGGTGGAAGCTTCAAAAGAGGAAGAGGAAGTGGAAATGTATGCATCACTTCCTCCTCCCGATTTCAATGAAAACTAGATGCATGTGCTAGCCACCGTAGATGTGATGCAACCCCCAAGGAACCCAATAAGTTGAATCTAGGACTATTCCCACTACCTCTATCTGTATGGTCAATTAGCAACCCATTGAAGAGGAATAGGAGGAGGAAGTTTCAAGCATAGAAGGGACTAGATCACAAGGTCGTACCAGTGCCCAACACCTTAGAAGATGGCGGAAGCAGAAATGGTATATTGCTTGATGAAATGCCCTGCTAACTAGAAAACCCACAGATGCCCAATGGAGAACCAGGGGTGGAAACCAAACCTTTTTATATCGCTAAGGACTTGACTTCGGCTAAAGAAAAGGAGCTTATTGCTCTCCTTACGGAGTTTAAGGATTGTTTTGCATGGAGTTATAAAGATATGAAGGGTGTACCACACCTAAAGTGGTGCAACACACAATCCCAATCATGGACGGATCAAGACCAACCAAGCAAAAACCATACCAGATGAATCCTAAATATGCAATAATTGTAAAAGGATGAAATTGATAAACTGGAACTTCATCTATGAGAGATAGAACATACAGATTGGTTGTCACCAATCATAATAATGCCAAAGAAGAATGGGAAACTTATGGTTTGTGTTTATCTCAAAAAGGTCAATGCAGCTACTAGAAAGAACCATTACCTATTTCCTTATACGGAACACATTTTGGAGAGGGCAGTTGGTGAAGAAGCTTATAGCTTCTTAGATGGATTTTCAAGTTACAATCGGGTGTCTATAGTGCCCGAAGACCAGCATACGACAGCTTTCAATACAATATGGGGGATGTTTGCTTACAAAGTCATGCCTTTTGGTCTCACCAATGCCTAGCAACATTCCAACGGTTAATGTGCATAACCTTCAAAGACTACTTGCAAAAGTGGTTGAAGGTATTCATTGAAGATCTGTGTGCACACTCTTGATGGACAAACCATTTTCCTTGCTTGAGAAAAATGTTTGAGCTATGTCGATTGTATCGTATATCCTTAAACCCTTTAAAGTGCCAATTTTGGGTTAAACACGGTGTGATATCAGGACACATTGTCTCTAAGAATGGTATATCCACTAACAAAAGCAAAGTCAAGTTGATTGCCCCACCTACTAATTACAAAGGTGTGCAGAGATTTATGGGCCACATTGGGTATTATCTCCACTTCATAATATTTTATGCTGAACTTTCCAAATCATTATATAATCTACTCATTATCTTTGAATGGAGTGAAGAATGACAAGAAGCATATGATAGATTGAAGCAAGCACTGGCCAGTGCGCCAATTCTGAGACCACCTAACTGGGACCTTATATTTCATGTGCACATTGATGCCTTGAACTTTGCTATTGGATGTGTACTCTCACATCCTGGTGAGTTCAAACTCGACTACCCAGTCAGCTTCACTAGTCGTCGTTAAATGATGCAAAGGTGAATTATACCATCACAGAACGAGAAGGGTTGGCCATGGTTTATGCTATTAAGAAGTATCGACATTACCTATTGGCTAACAAATTTGTACTCTTTGTGGACCATCAGGCTTTATTATACGTGGTAAACAAGCCTTGCACCACGAGAAGAATCACATGTTGGTTGTTATTACTATTGGAATTTGACTTCACAGTCATGGTAAGAAAGGGAACACAGCATGTGTTGGCCAATCATATGTCGAGAATTCCAAATGGGGAATCGGCAACTGGTGTTGATGTGATGACCTCCCTGATGCTTGTTTGTTCAAACTAGACATGGTACCCGAATGAAGCGAAGAAATATCAAATTATCTAGCTTATGGTTTTCTGCACAAGAACAACTCTTGAACAAAGATAAAATGCATCGGCTTGTTAAGCTGACTGCATCTTATCAATTAATTGCTGGAGAACTATACAACCAAGGTAAGAACAATGTCTTAAGGAGATGTGTGCAGGAAGACGCATTTGTCACAATATTAGATGAAGCACACTCAGGGGGGAGAGCTGGAGGACATTTCGCTAGGGAAATTATAGCTCGCAAGGTGCTTCAAGAAAGACTATGCTGGCCTACATTATTCGAGGACACCATGGAGTTTGTTAAAAGATGCAAAGAGTGTTAGCGATTTGCTATTCCGTAACAAAGGGACAGGATGCCACTTACCCTTGTTATTCTAAGACAACCTTTTAAGAAATAGGGAATTGATTTTGTTAGACCTATTAGTCCAGTGGTGCATCCATCACATTGGCCACATACTATTTCACAAAATGGGTAGAGGCCAGAGCCTCTAAGCGAGCTAATGCATGATTAATAGCTAAGTTCTTATATGAACAAATCATTTCGAGATTTGGCTATCCATTAGAATCAGTCAGTGATCGTGGTTCACACTTCATTAATGAGGTGATTGATAACTTACTTGTTGGATTCCTTGTAGTCCACTGGAAGTCATCCCCTTATTATCCGCATGCTAATGGTCAAGTCGAGAGTACAAACAAGATTTTGTGTACTCTCTTAACAAAAACATTAGAAGCAAGTCAAATGGATTTGGAACATAAGCTAACAATAGCTTTATGGGCATATCAAACATCGTATAAGGTAGCGACGAGATATACTCCCTTCTATCTAGCTTATGGTGTTGAAGCAGTAATGTCTATGGAGTACCTAGTTCCAAGCCTGAAAATTGCAGAGTGCAAGAACGATTGACTGAGAATGCATTAGCCGAAAGGCTAATTAACTTAGAGCAACTTGATGAAACCCGACTAATTGCATCACATGGTCTTACGGGCGGTCAAAAAATTACGAAGAAAACGATTGTTTGACAATAACTCAAAACAAAAGGAATTAGAAACGGGGGACCTTGTCCTCATGTATAGTGTAGGAAGCACCAGAAAAAAGAAACTCAAGTACATAGGATTAGGACCTTTCCGAGTGTTTGAAATCACACCTCAAGGGTCAGTTAGAATTGAAGCAATTAAGGGTGTACAAATGGAGGGTTATGTCAATGGAAGCAAGCTTTAAAAATATTTTGGACCACTGACCCAAGAGATGCTCATGCAAGAGCATCTTTTACAACAATGGAAGGAGCTCGCAAAAGAAAAAGTTAAGCAAGCTCAGGAAGAAGCTAAGGCAAGAGAGGCCAAGGCCAAAAAGATACTCCAAAAGGAGAGTATTGCATGTGAACATGACTTCACTAACCCTCCTTGATGAGGATAAACTGGACATTAAGCCAAGAGGGCTCAGGGTGAAAGTCTCTACAACTAAAAGTCATATGAGATGAGCATTGCATTAAATGCTAAGGGATCTCTAAGTGTTAATGTTTCCATCAAAAATAATCCCTTGGTTAGAAAGGTGTTTTTTCTGCCTGCAAGATGTATGGAAGAAGAAATGGTCCTGGGTCGATCTTAGATTTGTGCCAGTAATTGTAATATCCAATGGGAAAAGAGAATGACACAACTAAACAAGGGCAATAATGTCATTTATGTGCCCTTATGGAGCCCAATAAACAAAGAAAATCAAGATATGATTGATGGTATGGAAATACCAAGCACGGTAACAGCAACTCATGTATGAGAGAAGACATCAACCCCACAATCCATACGTAAAAAATAGCCAAAGTCACCAGGTACTCAACAGTGGGTGCCTAAGAATCAACTCGAAAACTAGCTATACAATGATGCAAAGGGAGTGATTAAGGAATCAAGGAAAAAAGTTCAAATTACCGACAAGGGACAAAGATGGCCTTCAAATGTTAGCCGCACTCCACAAACGAAGCCGCACTCCACAAAGCAATGGATTTAAAAGGAATTGCTAGCGGCACAAGGCTATTACCAGGGCAATACAACAAAGTAATGGATTTAAAAGGAATTGCTAGCGGCACAAGGCTATTACCAGGGCAATAAAACAATATGTGTGCCCAAATCCCACCCAAAGCCCATTGTGCCCAAATCCCACCCAAATCCCATCGTTTTGCAAATACATTCAAAAACAAAGAAAGAGACAATAAGAGAAACCAAAGCCAAATCCGGATTTAAAAGGAATTGCTAGCGGCACAAGGCTATTACCAGGGCAATACAACAATATGTGTGCCCAAATGCTATTACCAGGGCAATACAACAATATGTGTGCCCAAATCCCACCCAAATCCCATCGTTTTGCAAATACATTCAAAAACAAAGAAAGGGACAATAAGAGAAACCAAAGCCAAATCCAGATTTAAAAGGAATTGCTAGCGGCACAAGGCTATTACTAGGGCAATACAACAATATGTGTGCCCAAATCCCACCCCAAGCCCATCCTTTTGCAAATACATTCAAAAACAAAGAAAGGGACAATAAGAGAAACCAAAGCCAAATCCCAGCTAAAACAAATGCTAGGAATGCACAAACATTGGTCTGGAGAAAGAAGCCAATTCAATAGGATGAACTAAAGATAGAAAACCCGCCACTTGTACCCACCATAATAGAGGAGATGGGTAATGTCATTGAGAAGAAAAAAGAAAAGGTGCAACAAATGGACACAAATATAAATCCCAATCAACAAGATTCAGTAGAGGCACTCTTCAGTTGGATGGAGGGAAAGATCAAGCACTCTCACACGGAGTTAGAATGATTGCGACAACAAATGCCCAGAAGTGCCAAAGTACCACCTTGGTTCCCATGGCAATAAACAAATGGAAGTACAAAGGTGTCTATAACTCAAAAATGCATACAAGGTAAAAACGGGTTAAAATGAAAAATGATCATTCACTTCATTCAACCAACTTTTGATTGCATGATTAAGTGTTTGAGAATGAAAGGAATGTAGGGTATCAACCTTGCACGCAAACTATACAAAATGGTTCACATCGTGAACTGGTTCCAAATAGTTCACGTCATGAATTGGTCCCAAATATTTCACAACGTGAAACAGTCCAAACAGTTCATGCCGTGAACCAATTCTCAATGGTTCACGCCATGAAATGGTTTCTTTTTCTTTGACCAATCATGGGAGGCCACGTGGCATACTTCATTAAGGCAACCGCCCAATCCGACAGTCGCGTCATAAAATAAAAAATTCTTTCCTTTTTTGTTAATTCTACATTCATCATTCTCCATTGTGTGTGATCCCCGAGCTTGCATCTCCACGCCTTCGATTTTCATCTGATCATCTACACACAATCGATGTATCCAAGTTAAGGTGGGAGCTTGTGCCTTGCCTTCACGTTTTCTTTCCATTTTTTGGTTCTTTTCTTCTTGAACATAATCGAACAGTCGCGTCATAAAATAAAAAATTCTTTCCTTTTTTGTTAATTCTACATTCATCATTCTCCATTGTGTGTGATCCCCGAGCTTGCATCTCCACGCCTTCGATTTCCGTGTGACCATCTGCACACAATCGATGTATCCAAGTTAAGGTGGGAGCTTGTGCCTTGCCTTCACGTTTTCTTTCCATTTTTTTGGTTCTTTTCTTCTTGAACATAATCGAAATTGTATTATAGGAAATTCATACATGTACGAGAGTTTATTTAATTGCATAAGTGTGTTTGATTGCTTTCCTTATCTGCATAAACCTACATTCTCATCGTTTCACGAAACCCCACAATCACATTTGTAACTCACACCCTGCACTCTCACAGTACTACATTTTCACAAAATCTGATTGCTGCATACGAGTGCCTTTAACCTATACACACAAGTGCAACTATACACGACATAAAATTACACTCACCAATTAACTCTCAAACAAAGTATATGCACAAACTATTTCACGGGTTTACACCCTGAAATTTCACGAAAAATAGTTTCATGAGTTTACACCCTGCACTTTCACAGAAAATAGTCTCACGGGCTTCACACCCTGCACTTTCACGGAAAATAGTCTCACGGGCTTCACACCCTGCACTTTCATGGTTTTAGCCCGTCTCATGGAAAGATTGTTTCACGGCTTTACCTTATTTCACGGAAAATAGTCTCATGGGTTTCACACCCTACACTTTCATGGTTTTAGCCCATCTCATGGCTTTAGCCTGTCTCACAGAAAGACCGTTTCACGGCTTTAACCTATTTCATGAAAAAGAGTCTCACGGGTTTCACACCCTGCACTTTCACGCTTTTAGCCCATCTCATGGGTTTCGTACCCTGTCATCTCACGGTACATAAACCTGCACTCTCACGATGTGCACCTTCTCACTTATAAATTCATACTTCCTTATTTGCTCACACCACTAACACACTTCTCATCAAATATAACCCTACACACACTTCAAAGAAAAAAGGAAGAAGAAGAAGAAGAGAAAACAATGAGACCTGTCACATGCTCTCACCAGTCTTTGGACTGACCTTCTTCTCATTCTTACAGATGTTGACCTCAGTTACCTCTGACCCAGAAGCCGAGGGAATTTTGGCAGTAACACAAGCTAGTGCCGAGGGAATTTTGGCAGTAACACAAGCTAGTGCAACTAGATTTTAGCAGTTAGCAGAACGAAAAGACCCACAAAAGGCCCAAAATTAAGCTATTTGGGTCAATATGCACAGGCGTTCCATGGCTCCATCATAAGCAAGGAAGTCGAGATTACTTATGGAAAGATAGCTCTGTAGTACCACAGCCCAGAGTGCTTGCAGATATTGGAGGATGTAAAAGTCAAGGACAAACTAGAGAAATTTGGCCTAGGGCAAATGGTAGAATGTCTTCCCTCTTGAATCGTTGATACAGAATTGTGTGCAGAGTACCTCAAGGCCTACAACAAGGCCACTAAAAGGGGAAAGGTGAATAAAGCATATGGAACCTCAGAAGAGGTATTACTCTCAGATGGAACCTCAAAAGAGGTATTACTCTCAGATGGAACCTCAGAAGAGGTATTACTCTCAGAAGATTTGATACGGGAGGCTCTACAATTACCACCACCTCTTAAAATACACTCTCACAATTACAAGAAGATGCCCCCTAGATGCCATGCTGAAGAAAAGTTCTTACAACTCCAATGAGGCTGAGTATGACAACATCAGAGATGAGGTGTCAGAAAAATCCTACAGAGCTATGTCCCTCATAATGCAAATGAAGCCAATGGACAGATACAATAGGGTTCCCCTTAACAGAATAGCCAAAGTACATGAGGAAAAAGAGGATGATTGGGCATGGTATATGCATAGAGAAATGAAGAATTATATGAAGGCACACCAGTCAAAGATATGCAATCCGTACTTGATAACAAAGGTGCT
This sequence comes from Cibotium barometz, assembly GCF_041138505.1. Classification (NCBI taxonomy): domain Eukaryota; kingdom Viridiplantae; phylum Streptophyta; class Polypodiopsida; order Cyatheales; family Cibotiaceae; genus Cibotium; species Cibotium barometz. The sequence goes on along the minus strand of NC_141102.1, from coordinate 615,650 downwards.
GAATCATATAGCACAACGGCCTCTTCCAGATCTAGAATAAGAAGAACAGATGCAGCTGGCAATATAGATAATACCACCACCACTTATGTCTAAAGAGCTACAAGAAGGACAAGATTTATTCAAGGACACAAAAGAAATCATGAAGGAGCTCAAGAAAGGTAGAAAGAAGAAAACTGAAAAGAAAGATGAGGGGAATGATGCCTGATGTTGTAGAGGAAACACAAAGACTAGAGGCCGAGCTAGCATAAGAGATAGCATCTTACTAGGAAGTACTGGGGCAGTGGGAAGCAAACAAGTTTTAGTTTATCAACACCTCCAGTGGGGATGGCAGTAGAGGCACATCAACAAACCCCACCTCCAAGCCCAACACAATTGATTTTCAAAAACCTTTCCCCTCTTCGAAATTCAACCATATCATAGACACTTGCTTCTGTTGAGTTGCATACAGAGAGAGACACTCCAAGAAAAAATGCCATAAGAAGAATACCAAAGCCCAAAAGAAGCAATATCATTGCAAGGAGAACTCCCAAAAGAATGACTAGACACAGGTAAACAAAAGAGAACTGATGAGACACCAAGCCCCAAAGAACACCAAATCCCATAAGAAGCAATATCATTACAAGGAGAACTCCCAAAAGAACGACTAGATACAGGCAAACGAAAGAGAACTGAGGAGACACCAAGCCCCAGCAAAAGGCATCGTTTGGATGATGCAGAGGAGATTACAGAGAAATCTTTTCTTCATAATCTAGATTATGAGAGATTACTTCATGAGACTATGGAAGGCATGGACGGTCTTTTACAGTTGCCATGCTCTGGATTGGAAGGAGTAGCGGGAACAAGTGCTCCTCTTTGGAAACAAGAGCAGAGGGTGTGGCGATGCCATCTCCTGGCCACTCATATGCTTCATGACATAAATACAACACTATGGAAGCAGGTCTAAGATGCAAACAATCAAGTTTAAACACTCTAAGAGCATTTAACAACAATAGAAGCAACACACAGAGATATAATCTTAAAAAGCCTAAAGGCTGCCGAGGAGCAGGAAGTGAGATATCAAACACTTGAAAGTAATAATCTTGTTCTCAGCCAAACCTTGGTACAAAGAATTAAGGAGAATACAGACTTGAAAGCACAACTAGAGCAGGCAAAAGAACAGATTCAAAGAAAAGTGGCACACAACAAGGAACAAGCAAGCATCCAGGCTCAACAGCTACTCTACAGGAGTTCCAAAACACATTCCAAACTAAGGAAGAAGAACTACATAGTTACTTGAAATCAATATCCGTAGCCCTTAAGGATGCTGATCAAAGAGTGCTCCAACTTCAACAAGAAAGAGAACAACTAAATAAAGCAAATGCAAAAAAAAAAAGTACGGGCATTGAATGAGACCATCAACACCAAAACCTTGGAGATGCAGAAGTTAAGGGACACAAACAAAGAGGAAATGCTGCAGATTACTCAACAGCTCCAAGCTAGTCAAGCCTTGGCTGAAAGAATCAAAAGATTGCATAGGCTCAAGAAATGGAAGCTGCGGCCACACGAGCACAAGAGGCGGTAACAAGACGCTATGAAGAATTGGATGTCGCAAAGAATGGTGCGGGAAACCAACATATCAAATCTTCTCACCACCAAGGATTCTCGAATACTTTAATTGGAGCGCCAACTGGCAATCCAAAAATGCAGCCAAAGACAAGAGCCTACCACAACGAGTTGCGACTACTTCTTGAGCGAGCCTCGAAAATAGGTTTGTTATCCATATAACTCCTCGAGCCCCTCCCCAAACTTTGACTCTCTTTTTGTCTACACTAACACTCTCTTTACTTACAATATGAAATCATTATGTCTGATGATTTGAGCCTAATAGAATTAACACTTATTAAACAAAATACAGAGTGTGATGCTAAACCTACTATAATCATGGGGATTTTCCGAGGGGACCTGACCCAAAGGATATTTTCTTCTATCCATTACACCCCATTGTGCTCAACCTTCGTAGTTGGTGTCGGGTGTTACAAAACTTAGGCATCCTAGACAACAATGTCGACCATTTGTTCCACATGATATTCCTAATACACTGGCCAATTACGAGGTTGTAGCTCGCAGTTACTAGTGGATCATAAGTCATGGGTGGTTAGAAGTATATAATATTCACCAACATTTAAACCTCTATGAGTCTACACTATATCATCCTTTTGGCATTCTTAAACTATATCAGAATATCCACAAACATCTAGAAGCCATGTTGTCTACCGTACTTTATAATTTTGATAAAATACATATTGAATATCCTAACATATCTCTGGAGCATATCATTGAGCTACAAGAATTTATAAAGCTCAACAAACCCAGCCACCCACCCCCTAGTTCCGAAGAGGGTCGAGAGGAAGCATCATGTTCATCATCTAATCCAACTTACCCTGTATTTTTAAATGTCACAAGTAAATTACTTAATAGATACCCAAGTGCTCCTCCTATTGACAAATCTCAAGTCGATTGTATATTTTATAGGCTTCTTGCTCAACCCTTAGATTTTCCCACTAACACTCTCGCCCCCGAGGAGTTGCCGGCACTCGAACCATCTTCATCACTCACGACCAACTCAAGAGGTTAGTCACACTCTATCCCAAGATACTCTTGAGCCATTTACTGATAATACTATTCTTGAGTCTTTGTCTGCTCTGCAAAATATGAGGTATTAATCAGAGCAGGAAATCCTCTACTACTCAAGCCAAAGTTAATGTTCAAAGTGGTAATGCAAATAACACCTTTTGAACCTACTCGGTAGATCCTGCCAGAGGTATATTCTGATGTTACTCCAACAAAGCAGCCTTATGTACCATACCCTCTCCGAGCACCAAAGCTAGAATTAGAAGAGTTATTGCCCTTGGCTGGAGAGGGCACACTATGGTTAAATGTGGCACGGCATACAAAGCTAGCAAACCCCCACTTGGTAGATCTACTTGAAATTAGAATTGTTACATTTATGATCAGTTATTGCTTCCGCTAGGTGGAGAAAGGCAAATCTAGTCCATACACGAGGGGGATATACAACCATTGTCACAAATGATGCCAACCCCAAACTGGAAGATTTGGGTGTACAGCTAGCATGGAGAAAGAAGTATTTGACTATTCTAGAATATAGTCATCAGTAAATGTGTGTGCCGCCAACACAGAGAGTGGACCCTTTGTATATGCCAGTGAAAAGAAGGTGGACACCATTAGAATTCCAAGAGGCAAAGCAGAGGGATTCACATGTTTGCTACAACTTTCCTTTATTCTTGCCAGCAACATTTATAGATATAGGATAGCAAAGGAAGCAGTTGCGCCACATCCCGAACCCTGCCATTGTCGTCAGTGTCCGATTTCTAAAATTGATCGTGGTCCTCATAGATCAACCTAAAGAAAGATATGATGGATATGATGCTGATCAGCTACAATTTGACATGAATCAAGGCCCTAGTGATAGAGGCATGATGTTACATTATTATCGCCTAAGGTGTCTACCCACATACATGCATGTAACATTCAAAGATAAAGTTTGTTCTGGAGATCACACTCTGCATTCAGAAGAACCCTGAAAAAGCTTCAATCACACCGGAACTTCTATCATCATGAGTTCGGCGACCAGGTCTTTAGACCTCGGTGATAGGTTCTGAGGACAGAACCTACATCAGGTAGGGCCAATCGTATATAAGGTATTTTCTCATAATGAATGGACACAATCCCCCTTTGTGCTATGAGAGTTCTTACTTTTGTCTTGAGAGAGAGAGTGAGAGAGAATACTATAGCACATGTGCCTTCTCTATACTTGTATGCTTGTGTGGAGAAGTGAGAGAGAGTGATTGCCTTCTGTGGTGGTGTGAGCGACTTTACGGTGATAGCGTGGAGGTGAAGCTTGGAGGATTGGAGCTTCTCAAGTGAGCTTGGAGACCTCAAGGGACACGAGCTTGAAGCATTAGTAAGTGCCCTGTAAACAGTTGTATTCTATTGCTTCTTCCAAAGGTTGAATGCATAGAGTTCCATCATCGAGGTGTGGTAGCCCATAACACCAGGTTGCCCACTATCAAACCTCTGAGCCGAATCATATCGGACAAATTGGTCAGCCAGTTGGAAGGTCTTAAAGTGCTTGGGCACCTATCTTGCATGTTCTTCTTCAGCACTTTCCTCATTAATTAGCTTCTCGGCTTCCTTTTCAGAGCAAGTTAGCGCCCGCTAACTTTTTGTTGCATGCCTTGCGCACAGAGCAGCAAAGCTTTTCAAGGGATGGTTTGGGTTCAATGGGTTCAACTGGCTGTGGGATAGTAGTGTGGACCAAAAGAGAGCTATTTGCAAACTCTTTTTGCCACATTTCATTAAAATGCTCATGTGCTTCCACAGCACCCACATATTTCAACCAATGTTCGATAACTTTGATGAATCCGAGTCATGAAAAATGTTCACAAAATCATGCAAACGTTCACTCAACTCCATTTTTGGAAAAAACAAAAACAAAAAATGTACCTTTTTTCAAATTTATGGAGACAAAAGCCATACATTCATGTCCAAAAAATTTTAAAAATCATTACTTTTATAGAAAAAAATGCATAAAACATTACTTACATTTTACTCTAAATCTAAAAACGTCCAATTTGAAAAAAGAATTACAAAGGAGAAGAAACTCTTCCAATCAGCTAGAAGAGTCATTGGACTTTTTGTTTAAAAATATTAATTGTTTTCTAGCGCAAGTGTCTATAATTTTTTAAACTTAAATCCATACACAAGAATTTCTATATCATACAAATTAAGCATGTCCACATATTGACGAATTACACTTTTCTTTCCTTTTTTGCTTTGTTTAAGCATCTCTAGATCATACTTTCTCTTGAGCACGGATAAGTTTTGTACCAATACACGTTTTTAGACTGCGTGTTGTTGTATGTAGCGTGTTATCCCGGGGGGTGCACCTAAAAAAATGTAAGTGTAGCACGTGAGTTCATCAGGAGGGTTTTTTTAATTGACAAAACCTACAGGATTACATCTACAAGAGGGGGTTTTTTATTACACTTTTGAAAAAAACCCGTAGGTTCCTTAAGAAAGAGGGGTAATTTTATTCGTTGATAGCATGTAGGTAGAGGGGGTTTTTTATTATCCCTTGAACGCACGTGATACATATGATTTCTTAGTGGTGGACCCCCCGAGCGTGTTATCTACAAACTCATAGGTGGTAAAATTGACGTTACTTTTAGACCCAATATAATTTGATGAAACTCTCTTACATGGGACTAGTGCATTATCTAAGAAAATAAATTTTCTTTGTTATACAAAGTTGATCCAATGGTTGAATTTAAGCATATTTTGATAATAAGGTAGGTAGGTATATGGAGTCAATGGCCATAAAAGAGGTTTATCGAAGGCAAAGATGTCTCTAGATTTAGATAAAAATCCAACGATCCAAACGATCAAATTTTAGACGGTGGTGAGTACTATAATTTATCACTTTACTTTATTTTGATCTAATAGTTCGATTATGAGTTATAGTCTTTGCAAAAACACAGTTTTTAGTTTATAACAATTAAATTTTGAGCCATAAAAATGATAATAGTTGTTGTTTTAAAAAATTGATGAAATTTTGGATTCTAGAATCCACTTTGTTGATTCTGGAATCCAAAATTCCGTGACAAACTGACGTTTCTATTGTGATAGTGAAATTTTCATCCAAAAATAAGAGAAATGTTGGTCCATAATAATTTTACTTTTATTAGACAAAAAAATTAGTCCATTGCTAGAAAACATTTTCATCAATCGAAATTTTTTTCGTTGATGGAAAAAATTTCTGTCGATGAGAATTTGGATTCCAGAATCCACTTGGATTTTGGAATTTGAATTTTCATCGATGGTTTGTTGAAATTTTTATCAATGAATTTTTTTTTTGTCAAAAATTTCGTTGACGGGAAAATTTTGTCGACAGAAAAAATTCTGTCAAAAATTCCATCGATGACGGAAAAAAATTCCATCAAGGGAATCTCCAAAGTCTCATTAACAAAAAAAAATCGTCAAAAATTCCGTCGAGACGGAAAAATTTCGTCGATAAAAATTTGGATTCTAGAATCCAAATTTTATCGACGGAATTTGTTTCTGTCAACGATGAGAATTTGGATTCCAGAATTCACTTGGATTCTGGAATCCAAATTTTATCGACGGAATTTTTTTCCGTCAATGATGAGAATTTGGATTCCAGAATTCACTTGGATTCTGGAATCCAAATTTTTGTTAAAGACGAAAATGTCAATCCTATGACGTAAATTTTAATTTGTTAACGGAAATTTGGATTCTAGAATCCAAATTCTCATCGACGGATTTTTTTTTTCGTCAATGAAAAAAAAATCTCTCAACAATGAGAATTTGGATTTCGACGAAAAAAAATCCGTCCGATGAGAATTTGGATTCTAGAATCCAAATTTTTGTCAACAAATTAAAATTTACGTCGTCGGATTGAAATTTTCATCGACGAAAATTTGGATTCCAGAATCCAAGTGAATTATGGAATCCAAATTCTTATTGACATAACTTTTTTTTCATCGAGACGGGCAACGAAAATTTTTACCGTCAATGACGAACTAAATTTTTCGTCTTATCAAAGTAAATTTTTGTTTATTATGGACCAAAATTTCTCTTTTTTGGACGGAAATTTTACTCTCATGATAGAAACATCAGTCTTTTGGATTTCAGAATCTACTTTTTGTCAATAAAGTGGATTTCCAAATTTTCATCGATTTTTCAAAACGACAACTGTTGTCATTTTTATGGTTCAAAATCTAAATGTTATAAACTAAAATTTGTGTTTTTGCAAAGACTATAACTCTAAATCGAACTACTAGATCAAAATAAAGTAAACTAATAAATTATAGTACTCACTACCATCTAAAATTGTAGTACTCACTACCATCTAAAATTTGATCGTTTGGATCGTTGGTTTTCTATCTGAATCTAGAGAAATCATTTCTTTCAATAAGCCACTTCTATGGCCATGGACTCCATATACCTTATTATGTTAATATCAAATATATGCTCTAATTCAATGATTAGGATAAAGTGCAATGATTGGGATGAAGTTAGTTAAATTCTTGTAGAAGAAAAAGCACATTTTTATAATTCTAAGTAAAGAATGTATTATAGATTACATAAACATGCGTGAATTATTAGTAGTTTTAAAGAATATTAGATCTTGCCATTGACCTTGTTTTTCTATTTTGTTATTTAACATAAAAAGTTAAAAAAATCACCTTTAAACTAGCAATGTGTACATTTTTTAAAAGAAGTTTGGAACTATGCTTATTTTGCAAAAGTTATAAAAAAGTTCTCTTTAATGTCTCCAAAAGATTGTAAAATTGATCAATATTTAGGACTACTGATCAAGATAGCTTGTTTTGCAAACGACTACTCACGACTCGTGAACATTTTTCATAAATCGCCCTGTTGGTTTCATACATGCCTGCTCTGAGACGTCCCTCCATCTAGTCTTTCAGGTCGTTCCATAGGCTTGGGCTACCTTGGAGCAAGGTGCCGATCAGGATTTGAACCTAAGATGAGAGGAAAGAAGAGAGACCTACCGTGTCTCTTCGAACGGAGGCTGTCCTTTGAGGAAGGTTGTGTCTGCTTTGTCTTAAGCTTTTTGAAGTGTATGGGATGGGAACCAGGATTTCTACATTTGTTCCCCTATGATGTTCATCTCCCAAGTTTCTAAGACATTCAACCACCTTGTCTCCCGACTGGGGGGTAGCTTCTGCTTTTGTTAACTCTTACAGGAGTGGTCAGTCTAGAAGCTCGCAAGGATATGCATGAGCATCATCCGCAGGTCTCTAGTTTGAGATCGACGGGCACGGCTCAAGGTAGGCAATAGGAGAATCAGCTTCCAATTGAGCTTGGCACTCACAGACTAACTCTTGGGTTGCCAAGAGTCTCTCCTTTTCCTCAATAGGATTAGGGTACTCAGTGAGCTTTTGCAATAACTAACAGGTGTCCATGGGTTCTTTGGCAGTCGCGACGGATGAGTTGTGCTGAAGTCTGAACTACTTTTGATAATCACTCGTCTTTCTCCCTTTCCAACCTTGGTGGCTTTCCTTCATGAATGCCAAGTGGCTCGTGCTTGTTTAGGGGCTCTTGCTTGACCCTAATTTTGTGAGGTTGATGCCTCTTGCAGCACGTGTGGCAGCTCTTTGCCTGTTTTGTAGCTTGGTCATCGCGTTGAGAGGGACTGCTCGAATGAAACCATCTCTAACACTCAGTAGATTAAGGAGGCTGGTGCTAGGATTAGCTTCATGAGCCTTTCCAATTAATCCCGGTCTCAGTCTTTATAAAGCTGATCAATACCGCACCCTACACACAATGGGCCTGGGGGGCAGGAACACCTGTAGAGGTACTCGCCATACCCTTCCTGTTGGGAAGCTCAGCCACTCGGTGAGGTCTACCCCACAATCGTAGCACTGTATGGGTGGTCTTTTAGTTGTCTGATTCATGTCCCTAGCCCCTGGTATCAGGGCTGCTAAGTATACAAGGTACATTTGATCACCCTCCTTGACATAGTGACTTAGGATTTATGAAGGTGGGCTTGTTGGCTCTTGGGTTTCATAAGTGGGAGTTTCCAAGATTTCTCCCACATTCCCATCCTCAAAGAGTTCCATCAGGGTTATCTGACCAACTAGTGCGACTCGGGGTAATAGGGGCTAAGGTGGAAGAACTGGTGGTGGTAAGGGCATTTTTGGTACCCTAAGAATTCCTCTTTGGGCCACTTCTTAGCCAAGTTGACGTGCGTTATGATGCGTTGGAGCTGGCAAAGCCAACGGTTACCTGGGGTTGGCGGGCAATGCTTGAGGCAAAGCTTGAGCTAGAGCAGTCTTGTGGTGATAGCAGTTGGAGATTTCATGATTGCCCCACTTTACACAATATGTACAATAGAGGCTTGGACGGGGTCTTAAATGAGGACACTCGGTGCCAGTATGGTTTTCTCTACAAGTCGGGCACCATATGAGTTCCCTTCTAGGATAAAGATGTGGATGGCTCCCTCGATCCCAACCTTGGTTGCTGGGTCATTTGTTGCATTAGGGTAGCGACCAATTGCTCTACGCTTTGTCCAAACATAGACTCTTTTCCCTTTTCATTAGGTTTTGTGTTGGTGGTCTTGAATGAGGCTTCTGATGCGCCTTCATGGAGTTATCAGAGTGTGTTCCCTTGAAGTTGTCCTCAAACTTCAAAGCACACCTACAGCATTGTTCAAAGGAGGTATGGTCTAAGGCAAACAAGGAGATATGCAAGAGAATATCGTCGAGTCCCTCTAGAAATCTCCCAATCAATCTCTCATCGGAGAACTTATCTCCGGCACTACGTCAGTGGAGATATCTGACTCTATAAATGTAATCCCTGATGGTTCCCCCTCATTTTTCTTGACGTTATTCAGTTGTTCAACGGGGCTCCATCAGGTACCTTGATGAGAATACCCCACCTTGAAAGCTTCTTTTAAATCTTCAAAGAAAGCTTTATCTTCCATCTTTAAAGATCTAAACCATTGGCCAGCCTTGCTATCCAAGGTAAGGACAAAAGCATTTATTTTAGTCTGGTCATCTATGTGGCCAAATGCTTCATAAATCTGATTAAACATCTCCGGGTAAGTAATGGGGTCACCTATACCATGAAATTTTGTGATCAACTTAGAGATGTTCACTAGTTTAGTTTGTTCCTGTCTGGGTTTAACAGGTGTAGGGGGAGCGCTGCCTGCGGCTACCCCCCTCCCTATTTCCATGACTAATCCTAGCATTTTAGGTGTTAATCGTGTCATGGCACAAAGCTTGCAAGATATGGTCTACAGACAGATGGAACGGATGTGGTAAGCATGCCACAGCTGTGGCCTGATGAGCAAACGGACTGCACTTCTCAGAGTTGCCTGGTAGAATGTGGTTTCGCCTGGGATTTTCTTCCTTCTCTTACTGATTCAAGTATCTTCCTATGATTTTTTTGTGTTTTTTTTTATATAACAAAGATCTAGAGCTAGTCTCTAGCTACTTATTGATGCCTATGATGTATGATTTAGGTTAATGAACTGAAATTAATTAGATGATTAAGCTACAATGCAAACATGAAGAAAAAACACAAAAAATTGAAATTTGTTTGAATGTTAAGGGCAAGATAAGGGCACTCACTTACTTCTCCCTACTCTCGGTGAAGACTCAAATGCTCCGATGCTTGATTAACAATCCAAACTCCGGGTAATCATCATCAAAACACAAAACAAAACAAGGTAAATCAACCTACCGGTGGATTTGCACCCAAACGGGTGAAATCAAAGACTTTCGCTATAATGAATCAAGTGAAGGACCCTAAGCTAACTGCCTTCCTCAAGCGGTGCCAAAAATGTTAACTAGTAACATACTACCTTGCACACACAAGAGAAAGAAAAAGAGAAAGGTGCATGCAAAGGATCGAATCCAGTGAATGGCACTTAGCCAACCCTATGAGGGTTAACTCTTCGATGTGAAGCCGCTAGGGCCTCACGCCACACTCTCCTTGTGTCACCCAAAGAGAGATCCACTACTAGGTAGAGAGTAAGAGAGAAGGAGCTATGGAGAGCTCAACCTCTACCTCATGCCATATGTATGCAAATAAGACATGGTAGATAGCAAGGAGAAGGTAGAGAAGGAGAGAAAGGAGAGCATTACCATTCCTACTCACATATACCAACAATCAAAGCAAGCAAGCAACAACCCAAGCAACCAACCAACCATAAGCTCAAATGAGATAGAGAGAGAGAGAAGGAAAAACTCAGTTGAGACAAATGGGATTGTCCTTTTTCATATTTCACAAAAAAAGGCGTAGTAACCGTGTGAAGGTCATGTTAACCAAAGTGGTTAACAAAGCTCCCAAGTCTTGTGAGTCAAGGTCATAACATGAGGAACTCGGTTGCAAAGGCCAAACACTTGTAAAATCCTTAGAACTAATGGTAGGAGCCCTCATGTCACTTATTCCGAGTGCTCTAAAACTGCTCTTGAGTCTAACGCATCAAGGTCATAACATGAGGAACTCGTCTATAAAGGCCAAACACCTATAAAAGCCTTATAACTAATGGTAGGATCCTAATGTCACTTATTCTTGGGTGGCCTACTGAGAAATAGCTTACAAAGTATAAAAGCAAATTTCTCAAGTCACTTATTCTCATGTGGCCTACTGAGAAAAGGCTTACAAAGTATAAAAACCAATTTCTCATATTTATAAAGGGACAATTCTCCTTACATGCAATAGTTATCCACTATTACAACTCTTCCATCAAATAAGATTAAAGCTCTTTCATGAACTAAGATTAGTGAGTGATTGAGGAGAGGTGAAGATTATCAGTGATTGGGTGTGGAGCTTTTGCTGGTGTGACACCATATGCAAGGGGATGTGATGAGTAAGCTCCCTACAAAGGTTGAGCTCTTGAGCTTGGCTCAAGCTTTTGGCTAGACTTGCCAAGCCCCAAGACATAGGTTAAAGGTGATGAGGATGAAGAAGATCTTAACAAGGCCCTTTCATTTTGATATTTGAGCAAGAACATTCAAAAATGATATTTAACAATGCAACAAATTTTAGTAAAGATTCTAAGTACTAATTTTGAGAGTAATGCCTTGAACACGAGGCTTGTAGCACTTGACGGATACACATAACTTTGTTGTGCCTTGAATGATAGAATAGTGACTACAAATAGATTGTTGGGTTGCATTCAACCTTTAGTCACTTTATTTGCTTAACAATAAGATCATAAAGACATTCACAACATCATGTGCAATTGTTGACACTTTGTAAAAGGTTCCTTTTAGATCATTTGTCATGAGAGCCTCTCAAGACCTTTAGATATCTTCAAGGGCCTTATGCAAATCTTAAATCAATAGCCACCCCAAAGTGCATCGATTCAAATATCCATAGGTGTGTCTAATTCAATACCACTATCTTGTGAAATAGCCTACACCCACACTTACAGACTTTGACTTTTATGGGCCTTCATGATAGTAGATGTGCTAATAGCATGATGCCACATCTTTGCAAACTAACAAAAGCACACCCTTTCGCTCAACTTTCAAGCGTATATTATTTAAATATGGCATAGTGTCTCTATAGCTAGCTCCCTTCATACCCCCTTACAATTGGCTGGCCATTGTGAACTTTATAAGAAAAGCCCCATTGAAGCAAAGTTGAAGGCATAATTTATTACCAAAGATTGTCAAAAGCATATCTATGATTGAGTCTCATGTTTTTGAAATCTTGCATTATTTTACAAGGTGCCAAGCGCCTCTAGCGAGACTACTTCTCTGACATCCCATGGCTTGATCTTAGTGGATGAAGCTTTCTCTTTTCTAAGATAATGATCTTATTTTTATTGTCATCTTTCTTATTGTTGCCTTTTTGCAATCCACAAAAAACACCAAGCATTCACATCTTTTGTGGTTGTCATCGTTCTTGTGTGCTAAGGCATAGTCAAGTATATAATATAAGATTATTATGGTCACTGCACCGCTACTGTTGTTGTGCTTTCAAAGTTATGTGCCGTTAGTCATGTGCATCATAGCAAGCAACAATTCATGTTACATGCTATCAACATATGCATTAACTTCACACAACTATCACACCCATGTAGGCATTAGCTACATACAACCATCACTTACTATTGCATTGTTATCATTCTAGATCGACTGGACATCAGGGCTTACCATATTAAACTAGCCAACAACTTTCTATCACAATGATAGCTACAACCAAGCTACCCCAATTGAGACTATACACTTCCTTGAGATCCTTTCCTTGAGGTCTTGCACCTCTAGGTAGTCATTGGAGAAGTTGAGATTCTACAATTTCTTGTACAGTCTCTCTTGTTTATACGATACATCTTAAGATCAATATCATAAATGAGAAATCAAGTGTCAACCAAGAGAAGGTAGATAGGTTAAACACCATAGCCATGGTAGAGTGATCTGCCCAATGCTTTTGTAGATGAGGCCAAAAAAAAGCGAAGGCTATTTTAAGGTTTTTTTATTACTTTACAAAAAGCAAAGGCTATTTTATATTGGTTTTTTTTTTGTGAAAAAGGGTTTCTTAATAAGAACATTTCGAAATAAGAATTGATGTGCGGATATGATGGAATTGGTAGACATGCTAGGTTTAGGTTCTGGTGACCTTAATCGTGGGGGTTCAAATCCCTCTATTTGTTACAAGAGATTCAGTAAACTCCGTTAATGTGTATTGAATAATGTGTGCATTATTTAATTATAAAGTTTAAACCTTAAAGAGAATGTGGGGAAGAGGGAGAGATTCAAACCCTAGCAAGTAAACACACACACACAAGAGAGAGCAAGACACAAGAGAGAGATGGATGGCTGAATTTTCTTCTATCTTGATCTTCTCTACTCAACCAACAACACATAAAGATAAGAGTACACCCTATAAGGGTTGGTCCATAATGTGAACCCGACTAATGAGCTGGCGCTATAACTATGCCTGTCTCTAGTAATCCAAAATAGCTGCCACACACCCTGTCATCCCACTGGCCGCATATCACCCATAATCTCACCAACCATGCCAGTGGTGTAGATGCAGAAACTATCACCCAGGCGGGTCATCAATGTCCGCCGTAGCACTAGTTGAGCTCGATATCTCAACACTCCCCCTCGAGCTCAACTCCACACACTGCACTCCAAGTAAGCTCCTAAATATGTGGAGCTTCTCTGTGCCCAATGCCTTCATGAAGATGTCAGCCACCTGATCCTTTGTGCTGACATATACCAGATCTACATCTCCTGCTAGAACCTTCTCCCTCACAAAGTGATAATGCACCTCAATGTGTTGTTCTAGCATGATATACTGGGTTACTGGCCAACTGTATGCTTCTCATGTTGTCACAATATATGACAATTGCCCTATCCACGGGCTGTCCCATGTCACCAAGTAGCTTCTGAAACCAAGCTACCTCATAAGCTGCCATAGCAGCATCCTTGTACTCTACCTCTGTACTCGACAATGCAACTATTGGCTGCTTCTTACTGCTCTAACTCACACCAGCACTCCCAAATGAGAACATAAAACCATTGGTATATCTCCTGTCTGCAATACTACCAGCACAATCAGCATCTGTGTACCCATGCAACTGTATCTCTATACCAGCCTCATAGAAAAGTCCATAATCAATTGTGGACTTTATGCACCTGAGGATCCGTCTAGCCACATCCAAGTGTGGCTTCCTAGGGTCCTGCATAAACTGACTCACAAGTCCAACAACATAGCTCAAGTTTGGCCTTGTAATGGTCATGTAGAGCAAACTACCCACTATGTGCCTGTATGTAGTGGGGTCCTCCAAAAGCACAATTGTATCTGCGAAAAGCTTTGTGTTATGCTCCAATGGCACTGAAATAGGCTTACAGCCTGTCATACCATACTTGGACAACATGTCCAAGCGCCATACTGTCTGTGCAATAGCAAAATGCCATGAGGTGATCTCACCACCTCTATGCCTAAGAAATACCGCATCAGCTCACCCAAATCCTTCATCTCAAACTTCTGCTTCAAAAGCATCCAGACAACATGTATGTCTGCATCACTATTACCAATGATAATCAAGTCATCCACATAGATGACTAATAGCATGATCCCTCTATCTGTCTTTTTCACATGAAAAATCTGCATTGGATATTTGAAATCCAATGGTAACAAGATACTCCCCGATCTTGTTTGACCATGCTCTGGGTGCCTGCTTTGAGCCATACAAGGCTTTGCATAACCTGCACACAAAATCTAGATGTGCATCACTCTCATAACCTGGTGGCTGTGTCATGTACACTTCTTCTTGCAAATCACCATGCAAGAAAGCATTCTTTACATCCATTTGATGTAAAGACCAACCCTTCGTTGTAGCCATAGCAATGACAACTCTCATGGTTGCCATTCTTGCAATCGGGTTGAATGTCTCCTCATAGTCTATGCTAGAAGTATGTGCATAGCCCTTGGCAACCAATCTTGCCTTGTAGGTGCTCACTGAACCATCAGCATTATGCTTGACTTTATGCTTGACTTTATACACCCACTTCATCCAATTGCCTTCTTTTCCTTAGGCAAAGGCACTAACTCCCATGTTGCATTTGCATCCAATGCTGCCATCTCCTCATCCATGGCATCTTCCCATTTCTTACTTTCAATTTCTAGCTCAAAGCAAGTGGGCTCAACATCCTGTATTGCTTTTACCATTGCTTTTACCATGTAAGCATAATGATGGGCTGTATATCCATCATATCTCAATTTGTCAACAGGGTATCTAACCCTCATAGACCTGCATACACCTGGATCACTACCAGGTGTCCTCAAAACAGCCCTGGTTCGCCTTACACCAGGAGTAACCACAAATGAGTCACCATCCACATATGAGTGACATGCTGACAGATCAACAAAGCACAAAAGGTTGATCTACCTTTTCCTTCCCTTTCCGTGATACATGTGTGCCTGCATCATTCCTCAACCTGATTGACTATGGGCTAACATTGGATCTACTGCTCAAGGACTCCACAGGTCCACTCAGCACCTATGATTGCTGCCCTACATGTGGTGCAACATCAGCACTTCTTACATCTGCATCTTCTATCGCCTTCACTATTGGTGCATACCAGCTACTCATCTCATCGAAGACAACATCTCTCTGCTTACTCGCATCTCACGAGTGGTAGGGTTATAGCATTTTTAACCTTTTTGCTCCATAGCATAACCAATGAAGATGCATTTCTCTGCCTTTGGATCCAACTTTGTTCTCACTTCATCAAGAACATGTACATATGCAATACACCCAAACACTTTCAAGTGAAACACATCCAGTCTTATGCTCGTAAACTTCTTCAAGAGTCATACCATGAACAGCTGAAGTGGGTGTCCTATTCATAATGTACGTAGCAGTTGCTACTGCTTCTGCCCAAAAGTAATGTGGCATATTCTTTTCAGCCATCAAGTCACGTGCCACTTCTGCAATGTGCCTGTTTTTCTTTTCTACAACACCATTCTATTGCAAAGTGTACCTACATGTAAACTGCCTCTTGATTCCCTGCATTCTCAGGAAATCGCTGAAATTATTGGAGAAATATTCTCCCCCACCATCTGATCTTAGGCATTTTATTTGTATGCCTTTTTCCTTCTCGACCAAGGATTTAAATCTCTGAAAGTGAGTAAACACCTCACTTTTCTCCTTCATGAAATAAACCCACACTTTCCTAGTGTGGTCATCAATGAATGTAACATAGTATCTGCAACCTGCAATTGTTGCAGTCTTGGTTGGTCTCCATACATCTGAATGTGTGACATCCAATGGCCTTTCACTAACATGCTTTTCATGTGGGAAAGCATGTTTGGCCTACTTACCAAGTTGGCATGCTTGACATACCTTATGCATACCGTCAACCTTAAACTTTGGCAAACCTGCAACAATATTTTGGGCCTACATAGACTTCAGTCACTGTACATTCACATGACCAATGCACTTGTGCCATATGTCAATATCTGCAAATGACACCTGTTTTATGCGCAAACATTGTTGCCTTTATCTTAATCATGTTCACATCCAAAGTAAACATCCTGCCATTTCTGTTACCCTTTGCAACCAAACGACACTTATTTTTGAAGTCTTCCACAAAACATCCTTGAGGATTAAACCTCACTTACACACCTTGCTCAACCATCTGTCCAACAGAAACCAAGTTATTTGTAATATTCGGAACATGAAGTACATCAACCAAGTACTTCATTTTGCCATCCTACATAGAAAATGGCACTTTACCAACATGCGCAATGGGATGCGCGATATCATCACCTGTTTCTACATAACTTGTTTTTTCCATTTTTTGCATATCTCTAAACCACTCAGCATGACTGGTCATGTGGTTAGAGGTGCCAGAATCCATATACCATATATCTTGAGATCCTGATGCATCCCCTGTTATGGAACTAAGCATGTGCTACATTACAAACAGTTGCTCACTTCTGTGTTATCACCTCCATGTTTGCTAGACGATGCATAGTTGCCTTGCTACAACTTCCCACTTTTAATGTCATTCTACTTTTTGTAGCAGTCCTTTGCCATGTGTCCTAGTTTGCCACAGTAATAGCACTCTATGCTATTTGCATTCTGATTTCTTTGCCAACCACCTCGGCCTCTTTAGCTCCCCCTTGCCTCTAGACTAGCCTCTTCCACCTGTGTATGATTGCTGCTACTATGAATCATTGGAATGTTGTCGTCCAGAATTCTGATTTCCTTGTCGGCCCCACCACCTTGGCCTCGACCACGGCCTCTACCTCTGCCTCTACTTGAATTAGAGTAGAAGGCCTATTCCGATGTGTTCTTGCTTTGTGAAGAAGAATACTCACCTAAAGCCTTTTCTTCTATGATCAGCATAGATATCAAGTCCCGAAAGTTGGGAATATTCTCTCTAACTGCAATGGAGGTCTTGAATGGCTTGTACTCTTTGCCAAGCCCATTCAGACAAACACTCACTAAATCATCATTCTCCACTGATACATTGATAGACCCAAGGGATTCAACAATGCCCTTGATCTTTAAGGAATATTCATTGATGGACATGCTTTTCTTTTCCACAATATGCAACTCTTGCTTTAACTGCAACTTCCTTGCCTTTGTGTTAGTTTGGAACATCTGAACTAGATTCTGCCATGCAACTGCTGGAGTGTTTGCATCTTGTATATGTTCTATCATAGTGTCTGTGACACTAATTGAAAGCCAGTACATGACTTTTCTTGCACCCTGATTCTAATCCTTGAATGCCTTTATATCTGCAGGAGTGGCATTCTCCTCAGATAACTTTGGAGGCTCCTCATTGTCTCCTTCTACATAATCCCAAAATCCTTGACCCATTAGGAAATTGGTCATTCTGAACTTCCAGGAATGGAAGTTATTCTTATCCAGCTTCTCACTAACAATCTGATTAATTTCGTTAGACATGTTTTCCTGCAGCAATCAAATAACTTGCAAACAGATAACTTCTGTATGCAACCTGCAATACAGAAGTATCTCCTATAATAACTGCTGCAGTAGTGGTACTTTAGCACAGCCCGTGTGTTACCAAATGTGACTAGAGTACATGTACATACACCCAGTATCAACAATACATGTGCAAACCCTGTCTGCACTTCCAAAATGCACTGATGCAGTGCAATAACTAGATTTCGAGCAAAAATAGTTATCTACCAGAACTTCCAAAAAACTGTTGAAAATACCTTACAGTGACGAAACGGGCCCCGTAACGTGCCCAAAATGCAAATCTGGATGAAAAAACAAAGTCTAATAGGACAGTAAACCAAGAAGGGGAAAGAGACGATGGTGCTTTTACCCGTGTAGTATCGCTTCCTTCCTTGCTTGTTCTTGCCTCTTGCTTACCTCCTTAGCTCTCACACGAACCAGGCTCTGATACCATAAAGAGAATGTGGGGAAGAGGGAGAGCTTCAAACCCTAGCAAGCAAACACACACACACACACACACACACACACACAAGAGAGCAAGACACAAGAGAGAGATGGATAGCTGAATTTTCTTCTATCTTCTTCTTCTCTACTCAACCAACAACACATAAAAGATAAGAGTACACACTATATGGGTTAGTACTCAACTACTACAACATACAAGGGTCGGTCCATAATGTGAACCCAACTATGGCAGGATGGGGATGACATGATTTGGATCTAGATGGGTAGGTTGTGCGACTTGCAAGCTCTATACTACACGATTGTGGGTGAGTCATGATGTAAAGTAATAGGGGGTTGGTTACGACTATGCTACCTCGGCCTGTAAGGCATCCATGCGAAGTAGGTGGAGGGATGGACATAACAGGGGAGGGCCAGCCATGTGGGGAGAACATGCCAAAGGTACTTACATTTAATTTTTGCCATTTTTTTTTAAAAGCATAAAATATATTAAATATAAAGAGGGATTATAAAAGGTCTTTTTATACGGAGAAGTATGACTCCTAGCTTAAGGCTTAAGTGAAACCTTGAAACCTTCTTGAAAGCTACCATGTTTAGAATGAAACGAGCAAGTTGCTGTACCTCGTCTTCGAGATCTTTCCCTTTCTCTACTAGAGAAGTAGCTTTTCTGTTGGATTCTTCTCTGATTTGAGAGATTTGGACATTGCATTGTCTTTTCACCATTAAGGCCTTCATAGCTTTCTCCATCTCGTTTGATCTAGTAAGGACTTCCCACAATTTGGATTTTGCAGCTGCCCACCAATTTCATCTGTACAAACATGTTCTCTCAGGCATGACATGACATCAAAGCTCACATTGTTAAACATCTTCTGATTCCTTGCAATCCAAATGATCCATAGGAACTGAGCTCTAATGATATTCCATAGCATTGTATGGCAAATGGGAGCAACACCTAACAAAATGTGCTGCCAGGAGAGGTGGTCTTTGAAGACCGCATTGTTATACACAAATTTTATGAATTTTTAAATCGATGCGCCTACCAAAGACCATTATTATATACTAATAGATGTGCTATTTAAACTCCTTAAATTAAGCTTCTCATATGCGCACTAATATATATATTCAGAATGAATTAATTAGTGCCCAACGGCACTAATTAATTAATTGAATTGTAAGGTTTAAGCCTCAGGCATCCTAGTGTCTCTCTTCATTCCTTTACAGCGTCTCTCCATGTCCGTCTTCGCTTTCAACGTACCTAGTCTCTCTTTCTGACCATACAATCGTAGCTCGGACACGAATATGTTTTCGTCTCTCTGGCTCTACATTCATGCTCTCTCTCTCTCTCTCTCTCTCTCTCTCTCTCTCTCTCTCTCTCTCTCTACATCTTAGGGTCAAGGAAAGAGAGCTCTCTCCCTCTCTGTCTCGTTCCATACTGTCTCTCGCTCACTCGAAAGCACAAACTGTCCATCTGTCTCTGTCTCCGTCGAGGGACTCTTACCCCCAGGTTGAGAAGCCTCGTCTAGTCCTTTTTATCGTCTCCATGGAAGAATCGAGAAACTTGCCTTCACACCAACCGCCTTCTTACAAAAGGCTCAATTTTTTAACCCAAGCTCCTCCTGCTAAGGTCCCATCACTTTCCCCCTTCCAAACTAATTAATTAAAACGCAAACAAAATTTGGCACCCAATATCTATACAAGATTAACCACAACCCCACCTCCCTCCACGTGGGCAAAGGAGGTGGGGCTAATTCAAAATAACCACTCCTCAACCCCACCTCCCTCCACGTGGGCAAAGGAGGTAGGGCTAATTCAAAATAACCACTCCTCCTCCAAGCGTGAGGAGGAGCCAAATCTTTTAATGAAATCTTTGTATACATGCTTACATACCTATAGATACACACACTTATATATATTATGTATGTATGTGTATCTATAGGTATGTAAGCATGTATACATAAATAGTGTGCATCTATAGGTATGTAAGCATGTATATATAAATAGTGTGCATGTGCATGTGTGTGTGTGTGTGTGTGTGTGAGAGAGAGAGAGAGAGAGAGAGAGAGAGAGAGAGAGAGAGAGAGATTACATGTAAGATGCATTTATTTGAGAGTGAGCACACCTCACCACTCATCCCTACCATTAAAATTTAATCTAAAATTTAACTAATTAAAATTATATATATGTGTGTAAATCTATTTAAGTGTGTGTGTGTGTGTGTGTGTGTGTGTGAGAGAGAGAGAGAGAGAGAGAGAGAGAGAGAGAGCCTGAGAATTTTTATGTAGGAAATAGTTTGTGTGGGAGGAGATAGTGTGCACATGCACATACACATGCACACCCTCTTTCTCTCACATACACATGCACACACTCTCAAATGTCGAAACTCTCTCTCTCTCTCTCTCTCTCTCTCTCTCTCTCTCTCTCACACACACACACACACACACACACACATGTACACACATGCACATGTACTAATGCAAACACACACTCTTTTCCCCTACACACTCTCACACATAGACTTCCATGTCTGTGTCTCTCTCTCTCTCTCTCCCCTCCACTCAGACACACACACACACACACACACACACACACACACACCTGTACACACATGCACATGTACTAATGCAAACACACACTCTTTCCCCCTACACACTCTCACACATACACTAATGAAAACATGTGTGTGTGTGTGTGTGTGAGAGAGAGAGAGAGAGAGAGAGAGAGAGAGATTACATGTAAGATGCATTTATTTGAGAGTGAGCACACCTCACCACTCATCCCTACCATTAAAATTTAATCTAAAATTTAATTAATTAAAATTATATATATATGTGTAAATCTATTTAAGTGTGTGTGTGTGTGTGTGTGTGTGAGAGAGAGAGAGAGAGAGAGAGAGAGAGAGAGAGAGAGAGAGTTTCTATGTGAGAGCGTGCGTGAAGAGAGTGTGTGTGTGTGTGTGTGTGCATGAGAGAGAGAGAGAGAGAGAGAGAGAGAGAGAGGCTGAGAATTTCTATGTAGGAGATAGTTTGTGTGAGAGGAGATAGTGTGTGTTTTCATTAGTGTATGTGCGGTGTGTACATGTGTGTGTGTGTGTGTGTGTGTGAGAGAGAGAGAGAGAGAGAGAGAGAGAGAGAGAGAGGCAGATAATTTCTACGTAGGAGATAGTTTGTGTGGGAGGAGAGTGTGCGTTTAGATTAGTGTATGTGCGGTGTGTACATGTGTGTGTGTGTGTGTGTGTGTGTGTGAGAGAGAGAGAGAGAGAGAGAGAGAGAGAGAGAGAGAGTACATGCATGCATGTGCGTACATCTGCATCTATGTGTAGAATGTGCTTGAGAGAGAGTGAGATGGGGCAGACCTGGAGAGAGAGAGAGAGAGAGAGAGAGAGAGAGAGAGATGTAATGAGGGAGGGTGAAAAGAGAGTGAGAGTGAGAGAATAAAAAGTAGCTTTTAATAAAATATAAATTAAATAGAAAACATATATGTATATGTGTGTATACATGTATATATGTTTGTGTGTGTGCGTGTGTGTGTTTAGATGTGTGTATGATATATCTATCTATATATTTAAAAGTGACCACAACTTATCACCCATCTTCGCACATTAAAATTTAATCAAAATTAATTAAATTATGTCGATGTTTGTATTTATATTTTTAAATACATGTATATATGTATAAGTATATGTGTCTATGTATAGGTTTATGTATCTAAAACATAATATTGTATATACTATATATTTACATATGTGTATGTGTGCGTGAGAGAGAGAGAGAGAGAGAGAGCGCTTCTATGTGTGGGAGAGTGTAAGAAGAGAGAGGGAGTGTGTGCATGTGTGTGTGTGTGTGTGTGAGAGAGAGAGAGAGAGAGAGAGAGAGAGAGAGAGAGAGTTTCAACATTTGAGTGTGTGTGTACGTGACTGAGAGAGGGAGAGGGTCATGTGCATGTGTGTGTGTGTGTGTGAGAGAGAGTGAGAGAGAGAGAGATGGTTGTAGAGAGGGAATAGTTCTTTTCTGGAACCTCGCAGCAATGCGAGGGTGCAATACTAGTATATATTAACAAAATGCTTCTTTAAAAAAATAAGAATGAAAAAAGTATAACATGTATATTAATATACCTATTACGTGTTTATATCTATACAAGATTAAGGACAACCCCACCTCCCTCCACGTGGGCAAAGGAGGTGGGACTAATTCAAAATAACCACTCCTCCTGCAAGCATGAGGAGGAGCCAAATCTCACATCTTCCAATGCAATTTTGAATTTGAATCTAAGAAGATCTCATCTCACATTTTTCAATGAAATCTTTGTATACATGCTTACATACCTATAGATACACACACTTATATATATTATGTATGTATGTGTATCTATAGGTATGTAAGCATGTATATATAAATAAATTTATATGTATGTCGACGCACACACATGTATGTTCATGCACACACACACACAACACACAAACACCAGCACATGATATGTACACACACGCATACAAACACACATACACACACTCGCACGCATGGACACACGTGCAACATATAGAGATATGCACACTTGCACACATACTCAAGCTTGCACATACACACACAAACATATATATTATGTGCATGTGTAAGAGAGAGAATATACATACACACACACGTACATATATTATGTATGTATGTGTATCTATAGGTATGTAAGCATGTATATATAAATAGATTTATATGTATATCGATGCACACATGTATGTTCATGCATACACACACACACATAACACACAGACACAAGCACATGATACGTGCACACACGCATATAAACACACATACACACACTCGCACACATGGACACACATGCAATATATAGAGATATGCACACTTGCACACATACTCAAGCTTGCACATACACACATGTGTATACATGCACACAAGCACATAAATACACTTACATACACAAGTACATGTGCACACACATGGACATGCACACACTCACACACACACATATGCACCTACACATGCACACACATAGATGTACACACACGAGTATATTCACATGCTCACACACACGTACATGCAGACACTCGCTATGGATACACATATATAAAAACATACACACCATGTACACACACACACACACAACAACAACAAATACACACTAACACATACACACAATCAAGACACTTGCACAACACATGCACGCATGAAGACATTACACAATCACACATACGTGTGTATGTGCACACACAATCACATACATATGTATGCAAAAGAGAAGACAAAAGACATTGTATATAAGATACACTTATTTAAAAGTGAACACACCTCATCATGCATCCCCACATGTTAAAATTTAATATTAATTAAAAATATATGTGTATATGTGTTTATTTATTTTATAAATACACATGTATATATAGGTATAAATCTCTAAATATAATAAAACATAATATTATAGATAATATATATTTACATGTGGGTGTGTGTTTGTGTGTGAGAGAGAGTGTGTGTATGTGTGTGTGTGTGTGCACGTGTGCATGAGAAAGAAGTGTGTTTGTGTGTGTGCATGAATGTATTTGTGTGTGTGTGTGTGTGTGTGTGTGTGTGTGTGTGTGAGAGAGAGAGAGAGAGAGAGAGAGAGTTTCTATATGTGGGAGTGTGTGTGAGAAGAGAGATAACATGTGTGTGTGTGTGTGTGTGTGTGAGTGGAGGGGAGAGAGAGAGAGAGAGAGAGAGAGAGAGAGAGAGAGAGACATGGAAGTCTATGTGTGAGAGTGTGTAGGGGGAAAGAGTGTGTGTTTGCATTAGTACATGTGCATATGTGTACATGTGTGTGAGTGTAAGAGAGAGAGAGAGAGAGAGAGAGAGAGGGAGAGAGAGTTTCGACATTTGAGAGTGTGCGTGAAGAGAGAGTGTGTGTGTGTGTGTGTGTGTGCATGAGAGAGAGACAGAGAGAGAGAGAGAGAGAGAGAGAGAGAGAGAGAGAGAGGCTAAGAATTTCTATGTAGGAGATAGTTTGTGTGGGAGGAGATAGTGTGTGTTTTCATTAGTGTATGTGCGGTGTGTACATGTGTGTGTGTGTGTGAGAGAGAGAGAGAGAGAGAGAGAGAGAGAGGCTGAGAATTTCTATGTAGGAGATAGTTTGTGTGGGAGGAGATAGTGTGTGTTCACTGTTTTCATTAGTGTATGTGCGGTGTGTACATGTGTGTGTGTGTGTGTGTGTGTGTGTGAGAGAGAGAGAGAGAGAGAGAGAGAGAGTGAGAGAGGCAGATAATTTCTACGTAGGAGATAGTTTGTGTGGGAGGAGAGAGTGTGCGTTTATATTAGTGTATGTGCAGTGTGTGTACATGTGTGTGTGTGTGTGTGTGTGAGAGAGAGAGAGAGAGAGAGAGAGAGAGAGTATATGCATGCATTCCTGTCCAAGAATATTGTGGAAGAGATTTCGAGAAGAAATGATAGAAGATTTTCTATACCAGTTATCGAGAAGCAGGGGTCAGTTTATTGGTATTGAACAATTAGCTGAAACTCATGCACTACTACATTTAGATTTTCTATACCAGTTATCGAGAAGCAGGGGTCAGTTTATTGGTATTGAACAATTAGCTGAAACTCATGCACTACTACATTTAGAAGAAATTCTTCGTGCTCAGAGACGGACATTGGTGGCAGATTTTGAAGGAATGCCTGAACTAAACAGAAGTGATTTGGAAGTCTTGGGTGAAAATAGATTGCTTTTGGAAGAGAGATCTTTTGATACTGTCGAACAATCTAACCTGTCAAGTGCTATGGAGTCAACATTAATAGATAGCCAGCGTGTTGCTTTCGATGCTGTAATGCATGCAATTGCGACAGATGCAAGTGACATTTTTTTCCTAGATGGTTCGAGGGGATCGGGCAAGACCTATTTGTATAACTGCTTGCTTGCGCGAGTACGTGGACAAGGGTATGTTGCTTTGGCCACTGCATCGTCAGGTATTGATTCTCTACTCTTGGCGAATGAACATACTGCACATTCTAGATTCAAGATACCTCTGGAGCTAAACAATTCTTCAACTTGCAAAATCCCTGTACATGGACAACTTACTGAGGTTTTGAGAGTTTGTAAGCTCATTATTTGGGATGAGGCTCCAATGATTCATCGTTATGCTTTTGAAGCATTGGATAGGAGCTTACAAGATGTATTATTCTCAGATAAGCCATTTGGTGGAAAGGTTGTATTAATGGGGGGAGATTTTAGACAAATCTTGCCTGTTATTATGAAGGGAAGACGTGAGGATATTGTTAATGCAGCATTGTGTCGTTCCTTTCTATGGAACTCTATCAAAGTTCTAAAGTTAACTGGAAATATGCGTATTCAATCAAGCAATACTAATGGATGCAATGAGTTTAAACAGTGGGTCATGAATATTGGGAATGGAGTGGATTGTAGCGATAATAATACGATGACACTACCAAGTAATATGGTCTTGCAAAGATCGACTCTTAAAGACTTGGTACATTGGGTATACTCTGAATTGGCTATCACTATCTACGACATATGCTTCATACTTTAGTGAGCGTGCTATTCTTGCTCCAATAAACAATCAAGTGGATATTGTGAATAAGACAGCTTTGGATGCAATGCCTGGTGAGTCTAAGCAATATTTCAGTGCAGATTCAATTCTTGAAAATGATGAAAATTCATTCCTATATTCCACAGAATTTTTGAACACAATCGACCTTTGGGGCGGATATCCACCTCACTGCTTGGTTTTAAAGTTAGAAGCTCCTGTTATTTTGCTTCGTAACTTGGATCCAAGATGTGGACTCTGTAACTTGGATCCAAGACGTGGACTCTGTAATGGTACACGGATGATATGTAAGGCCTTTCACTCTAAAGTCTTGGAGACTGAAATCATCACGGGTACTAAAGTTGGTGAAAGAGTATTTCTTCCACGGATTACCTTTATATGCAGCGAGGCCCAACTACCATTCACCATGAGACGGAGACAGTTTCCCGTGCGGCTGGCATTTGGCATGTCAATAAACAAATCACAAGGCCAAACCCTAAATGTCTTGGGGTTGTATTTGGTGACTCCAGTGTTTACTCATGGATTGTATGTCGTGTTGTCAAGAGCTCCTCATGCTGTGAAGGTGTTACTTAAGGATAACGCTAATGTGGAGTGTTCATTTGATGATCTTCAAAGTATACACCTACAACAAACAATATTGTTTATAAGGAGATCTTGATGACTTCAGAGTGACAAGTCAGGTTTCTTATTTAAGTTCTGCAATTTGATTAATTTTGTTGTGATTTCTTTTTTTATACATATTTGTCCATGGTAAAAGTACCTATTTTTGTTGTTTATGTTTTAACAGACATGTCTAAGATTACCTTTACATTGGACATGCCTTTGTCAAGGATAGTAGATGAGTTATTCTCTATATTTGCATAACTTTTCTTGATTACAAAGTATGGAACATGACATTCTATACTGATGTCTATCTGTACAGAGCCACCGCTATGGTCAGCTCCTATTACTGTAGGTCACGTAGTAGGGATTATGACTGATGCTTATAGGGATGGGTAAGTATAAGTGTAATTGTTAGGCATTGTATAAATATTTTTTGAACCTATATATAAATAATTGTATAACCTATTTGTTATGCTTTGATTTTAGGATATTGCATGACATTGATACGTTTATGGTAAGAGTTGTCGACAAAGGCATCGAGATGTACGGGATCGGTGTTCCTGATGAGGAGTGGGGTGTCTATTTGTTTTGGAGAGAGATGGACAGATGCTTTGCATCATTTGAGGGGTATTCAGTACCCGATGACTGGTTGTTTCTTACATCCATCATGACCATTGGTATTCGTTATGGGTTTTATACTAGAGCTCCTCATGTACCATCCACTCGATGTTCTATTGTACGAGGTAATTTTGATTATGTTTTTCTATTATAAGTTTTTTTGAGATTTTATGTGTCGTTATGTGTCGTTTATATGCAAGTCCTTTTGAGATTTGATTTATCGTTGTTTCGTTTGTGCAGGTCCTTTGCATTCATCGATAGTAGAGCATGTGCGGGATGGATCACCGCTTTACAATAGAGAGCGTATTGTGAGGAGACAAATGAATGATCCTTCTCATAAGAGAAGAATTCAATTTGTTGATTCTGACATTACTGACTGAGAATACGTATTTTGTGGTGCATTTTGAGAATATGTAATATTGGTCTTTTTTTGCATCTTCGTATGCTACATTACTCTATGATATTTTTGTTTTCGCTATAAATCTACGAGACATGGATGTTATTTTGAGATATGTATATATGAAGTCACTTGAAATAATGTATTGTGTTTACTTAAAACATGACCTAAATTGGAGAAACTGAGCCTATTTTTTCTAGAACTCTACCTACCCGCAGCAACGCGCGGGTTCCATACTAGTTAAATACATGTGTACACCCATTTACGTGTTTGAAGAAGCAGCAGCAGCAGCAGAAGCAGAAGCAAGCAGACTCGATCGTCGTCTGTAGTGGATCGCAAGGATGAGAAGGTTCTCGAGAGTGGTGAGCCGTGGAGTGGGCACTCTTCTGGATGCGGAGATCAAAAGCGGGAGCCAGAGAGGCCATTTCGGCACGTCCGCCGCCCCTCCAGCCGTGTTCGTGGACAAGAACACTCGCGTCATCTGTCAAGGCATCACCGGCAAGAACGGCACCTTCCACACCGAACAGGCTATAGATTACGGCACAAAAATGGTCCGCCTCTTTCCCCCTCCTGCACGGGATCGTCAAGATTATTTCATATTCTAATGTTCATTTTAGGGTTTGTAAAACTCTACAGGATACCTCTAATTTAGGTTTTTTTGGAACCAGAAAATTGCACGATTGTGTGATCTCTATGTATCTAAGGTAGTGTTATGACAATGTCTAGGCATGTGAGCATTTTGTTGGGACTTTGTATTTGTATATCTGAATTTAGTGGGTTAGCTCAGAAAATAGCTTAACATTAGCAGATTATTGTTCTGGTAGAAAATGTTTGCGCTTGTGATCATAAGATCATTAAGTTGCGAATTTATAACAAACAAAGAAATTGATAGCAACAACTGCATTGAAATGCCAAATGGCCTATGAGGCCAACATAGGCAAACACTGAAAGTGTTCCTTACAAGACCACCAAATTGAAAATTTGTCCAAAATTGTATGAGCAGCTACTTGTGTACTGCTTACTTACTCGGGTAGTTCTGTGATTCAACAATGTTGCCTTGTGTACATGGATACGAGGATAATGTTAGAATCAATAAAGCCCTACAACATCCTGATAAAAGGAGGTGCTTGAGCCAGATTTGTTATACATGTGAAGTTTGTATCGTGTCATTTGGCCTTTTAAGTGGCTTTCTCTTAATAGCACCTGGCACTGTTAGGTTGTACCGTGCACTGCAGGTTGCCAGGTATCGAATAGGGGTTCTATGTGGTTAAGTCCCTTTCATCTTTGTCCAAATCTCTTGAACTGGTTTTCTTTTCCCGCATCTCATGGCATGCACTGACCAGTTTATTCCAAAGAATAGAGCTAGGTGTGCCTCATGATCCTTTCTTCTCCTAGTCCTCTCTCTCTCTCTCTCTGCCCAAATGGTGCATGATGTATTAATAGACAGCGTAGAAAAGGAGTGATTGTTTAAAGCTGATCTTATTGAATAAAGAAGAAATAGTGGGGCAAGAATGATATGGGGCCCTCACATGAATTGATACTGTATCCTGGTTTGGCTTTGGTTCTGGGAATTGCTTGTCCTGCCAGAATCTTGTTCTTTTCTTGATTATAAAACAAAAGTGGAAGTGAGTGGAACTTAGGCAAGAAAACTTGGTGAAGAACCATGTGACTTGGATTGAGGAAGGTCTGGAAATTTTGATACTTTTAAAACTTTTAGTTTGATAGCCAACTGAGCCACACTATGGTACTGGATGTTTGTTGGTCTTGCCACCAACTCCAGACTCTGATTGTACGCTGATAAAAAAAAAATGAAAAGCAGCACCTTCTTGTGCTTCGTCACTGGTCCAACTCCCAAACAAGTGAAATCCTCCCACCTGCTGAGTCTTGCATCTGATGAATAAAAACCAACTTTAGTGTTCTCTTGAGTACAAATTGTATGATGGGTCTGAATCTGAGCTGTGGAAGTTGAATGTGTCTCTCCAATGCTGCAGGTGGTTCCCCTCTATACCTGCCCAATCCTTCTGAATATGGGAGCTTTCCCTTTCGTCTTGGTTGGTCTGCTACTTGCTTCTGGAGCTGTCTTTATTTCTCGAGAGTAAACTTGCGATCTCTGTGACAGGTTGGAGGAGTGACCCCTAAAAAAGGGGGTACAGAGCATTTGGGTCTACCTGTGTTTGACACGGTTGCAGAAGCGAAGGCGGAGACCAAGGCTAATGCATCAGTCATTTATGTTCCCCCAAAATTTGCAGCTGCTGCAATATTGGAAGCCGTTGAAGCTGAGTTGGATCTGGTTGTCTGCATTACGGAAGGAATCCCTCAACATGATATGGTGCATTCTTAATACATTGTCAAATAGAGAGTAGGTTGTGCATGCACAAAAGGCAGCATCTCCTCACGTAAATATTACTTTTCAAAAAACAGGCCTCAGCAGTAGAATGTCTTTTTAAAGTAATTTGTAAATTAATCCTTGACATACATTGCAGGTTCGTGTTAAAGCTGCTTTGAACAAACAGTCAAAGACACGATTAATAGGTCCAAATTGCCCTGGGATCATCAAACCTGGAGAATGCAAAATTGGGATTATGCCAGGTTACATTCACAAACCCGGAAGGGTTGGAATTGTATCTCGGTCAGGAACCCTTACCTATGAAGCTGTATGTATCATGTTACACTCATGCATAAATGTATTGGTAATCCCCTGTCCTATCTGTGGGATAATTGCTCTCCGGGCTTGATACTGCAGGTTTTCCAAACAACAGCAGTGGGATTGGGTCAATCGACTTGTGTAGGCATAGGGGGTGACCCCTTCAATGGTACCAATTTTGTGAATTGCCTCGAGCAATTTGTGAACGACCCACAGACTGAAGGTGTGCTTGAACCTTGACCTACCTAATGCTGATGGCTGCATCATCCTTGTGGCTTGCTGCTCATTGATCTTTCGTTCTTAGCCATGGTTGTTGTTTTCTTCCATCTTTTGAATGCCTGTACAATGCAATGATCCGGCAGCCTGTTTTCCCTCGTATATGTTGTCCCCTTTTTCCCACCTTTCAGCCCCTTGATTGCATGTGTAGGTGTTGCCTTCTTTTCAGTATTTTCTTTCAAATAATAGAAGAGTTACTAAATTGATACAATGGAGTTTTCTCTGTATCTCTTACCAATATTTTCTTTCAACTATAATATATAGAAGAGTTACTAAATTGACAGAATGGAGTTTTCTCTGTATTTCTTACCAGACACTTTAAGTCCCAAAATTTATGCTGTCAGTGTCTTCTTCTCCTAGTCACGGTCTATTTACTCAAAAGTCCTCTACTCCATAGTGGTCCGGTCTCTCCTGCACATTCACAGGTCATTTGGCACCATATTGTTTTATCTGAAACCAGGAAATGGGATAGGTTTGGTAAAAGCATATATATATGTGTGTGTGTGTGTGTGTGGTGAAGTCGTAACATGGTAGTCGTAGGGGAACCTGTGGCGGTGCGCCGGAAAAGTCACTGGAGGAGTAGCGGAGTGTGTGTATGTATGTATGTATGTGTACATACATACATACATACATATCTACACACACATGTATACATATACATAAATATATGTGTATATATATACATATACATGTGTGTATACACACACACACACACACACACACACACACACATGTATACATATACATAAATGTGTATATATATACATATACGTGTGTGTGTGTGTGTGTATGTATTGTATGTGTATACATACATACATACATACATACATACATACACACACACACACACACACATATATATATATATATATATATATATATATATATATATATATATATATATATATATATATATATACATACATATATTTCTCATAGTTGCATGCAACGGAAATGGACGGTGTCTCCGCAATGAAAATGGTTTGAAACTAGGAATCAGAAACGGCTAGGAAATGGCATGTCTTTAACAGGTGTAGATAAAAATGATGAAAAAAGTTGAGAGAAATAGAGAAGAAACTCGGGATCGATTATAATCTAATAGAGATAACAAGGAAAATTGGAGAAAATCAAAGCTCACCCGGGAAAATTTTCTAAGAAAGGTTACGAAACGAGGAGAGAATGGCTCCTCCTGAGAATTAGAGTTTCCACAACTTTTGGCTCAAAAGGGGCCATTTCTTGCTACTATGATACACACACACACACACACACACACACACGTATACATATGTATTTTTTATAAATGTATATATCTATATATATCTGTATCTATATACATATGTATATATTTATATATGTATGTGTGTGTGTGTGGCTATGTGATGGGTTTCTCCCTAAACCTGATGGGCTTTGTGTTGAGTTTTTCCCATGGCAACAAGTGGCTTCCAGGCATGGGAGCTTGATACTGTATAAACCCAGTTTAAATCAATAGAAGAAAGTTGTCTGTGTGCGTGGAGTCTAACATGGTGTTGCCTCTTCATTCATTGACTTTTATCCTCCCAAAGGTACAATTTTCTTCTACGTGTTCAGGCATACATGATGAGATTGTGCACTGCATGGCATGGTAGGTGGAGGTGCTTTGGTTGGCCTAGTTATCAAAGGGTTACAAGGACTCAATTAGATGGCTGGATTGTTGTTCCTTAGTGATTTAGATTGTTACCTATTGATATATTACTTCTAAAAGCTCGTGAAATGATACATAATAAATTATCTTGCTTTTGTCATATTTTAGTTAATATAAGATAGCATCCTTTCAAAGTACATAGCTTGTTTTTTTTTTTTTGGTTGTGGTGTCATGAGTGTGTTACACATTGTGTTGGCTATCATGCTGATGTGTAGGTTGAAAAGATTCTTACGGATGACATATCTACAATTATGTGTGTTGTTAGTTCAAGACCTACTAGAAACTGACGCATTTTCTGTTTTTTTACATTGCTTGTTTGTAGATTGGTTGTTCTTAAACCTTTTTGATATGTACTTTGCTGTGCATATTTGACAAAACTGAATTGAAGTGCTTTATGGCGTGCTTTTTCAGGAATAGTTTTGATAGGTGAGATCGGCGGCTCTGCAGAAGAAGATGCGGCTGCTTTTATTATAGTGAGTGAATATCTAGACCACTGTATATTATCATAATGAACAAAGATGAATTTTTACAATGAATCTGCTGAAAACCGAACTCTCTCTCCAATCCTAAGACTGGTTTGTGTTAATTGCTGTGTTTGGGCTGAACATGCTACTTTCCTTTATGACCCTAGGTCATAATAGGCGCTGAAAATATGATGGGGCTAGGTCTAATCAAGGGACTTATTATCATAAGTGGTCTAAAGTGACTTTATAGTTATAACTAATGTGAAGTGCCCATAAGTTAGGGACACCACTAGTGGGTCTATAAATATAAGGGAATAGCTCATTTGTGGGTTTCCAAGGGAGTTGTCCCAAGGATTGCCTAGTCTAGCGGAAGACTTGGATTATTGGACCCCTGTGATAGTAACATGGAATAGCCTTGGGAACGAGGGAACGCATTCCATAACTTGTGTCGTTCCTGTTCCGCAAATATGCATCCTTGGCTAAAGGCATTCTGGGTCTAATTTTTGAGTAAATGAGAATTTTTGTATTTTTCTATGATCATATCATATCGTATGAGAGTGGTGTATGACCTTGCATCTAAAATTCTTGGCAATGCCCTTGCATCTCCTTAGCTTGCAAATGGTAGCCATATGGTGATGAAGTGTTGTTCCCATTTTCTTTCTGGGTTCCGTTCCCGTTCTACCTTGTGGTATGGGATGCAGAGGTTGTGGCTTGGGACAGGTTGCGGGCTTGGGCCTTGGCTAGCCTCAGGTTCAGAGGGAGATCCATGGACTTGGATATGCCTGGGTGGTGAAGCTGGCAGCTCTGATCCTTGCTGATATTTGGTGGGTTTTTTTTTCATTTTTTTCATGCTAAGAAGCGTTAAAAACGCCTTATCCATTTGCCTTCTCTCTTGTGCGCTGGTCGTACGGCAGGGCAGCAGCCTTCTATTCCCTCCGAGTGCTGGCCGTACAACAGCGGCAGCCTGTTTCCCCTCTTCTGTGCACTGGCTGTACACAACAGCAGTAGTTGTCTGGTTCTCTCACTCTTGAGCCCTGGCCGTACAGCAGGGCGGCAGCGTGCACTTTCTCCTCTCTGAGCGCTGGCCGTACAACAGTTTTCCCTCTCCTGAGTGCTGGTCGTACAGCAAGACATCAATTTTCTCTCTCTTCTCTGATGCGCTGGCCATACAGCAGGACAGCACCTTCTCTCTCCTGAGCGCTGGTTGTACAGCTGGACAGGACTTCCTCTCTTTTCTTTCAGAGTTGGCCACTGATTTTGGGGGCTATTCCAAGGCTAATTTGTACTGGTTCTTGGTGCTGCTTGTACCTAGGTCCTAGATCTTTGAGAAGTGTTTGCTGAAGCTTTGTGGAGAATTCGGTGCAAGTTTGCACCCGCGCCTTGGTCTGTTGTAACAGTTTTTCCCTTGAATAAAGAAGTTCTTATGGGGGGCCAGCCGTTCCAGCTCTGTGCTGTGTTTTTGGTGTTGTTTATGGTTCTTGTGCCGCGTCTCAAAGTTTGTTTCTGGTACTATGTTGTCTGTCTGTTGCCGGAGTGTTTTGGGATTTGGTTCCATTGGACGGGTTTGGTTTCATTGGTATCAAAACATAGCTTTTTGCCTATTCTATCTAGACAGACGGTCCTACAGTTATGGACAAGACCCAAAGTTGTGAGGAACTCAAGGAGAGGATTAAAACTCTCAAATACATGGTGGAGAAGTACATCAAGATTATTGATGGACAGTTTGAGAATCATAACTCTTTGACGATCTTGATGTGCAGTTTGAGCATCACAACTCTTTGACGAGGTAGCTTCATCAAGAACTTTAGGAAAAGGATACATATTTGAGGATGTACTGTGAAGACCCTCAAGTGAGGACAGTTATGGAAAGCAAAAGGATCATGTAGTCTAGTGCTACAAATGTTTTCCTAGACTTGGGATCAATGCTGGAAATGAATCTCAGGAAGTTAGCGTTTCACTATCTTCTATAGGAAGGGGATACTACCCTTGATGAACGGGGCAAATATCATGTAAAACCGGATCCGGGGTTTGCTAAACCTCATCAGTTGATGGTTGTTGAGGAGGCTTCCAAATATTCTTCCAAAAGGCTCCTTTTCTGAATCTGCCTATTGTTCATGGTGGTGACATGCATTTTGTTAGGGAAGCGATAGCTCAGAAGGAGCACAACAAACGGAAGATACAAGCTTCTCTAGTGGAAGATGGACCAACGGGGGGCTGTACCAAGCCCGATTGTTATGGGTACCAGTGTTCAGTAACATGGACTAGTCGATTCTAGACTATGAGTTGTTTTGAAGCCTAACATGGCAGGTATTCTGTGCTTGTATGGCTGGTCAAAGATATGCAGGGCTGTCTTGGACAACAGTGTGCCGGTTGAGCTTCCCTAGCTTGTGTGAACATGTGCTTGTTTTGGCGGCTTTATGGGGAAGGATTCTCATACCGATCATGGCATGGCACATGCCTTTTATAGGTATGTGGATGGATCCCTAGGAAGGACTTTGGTGTGAGCCCACTAACATGCCAACAAGATTTTATCCCTTTTACATGTATGTGGATGGATCCCCCAGGAAGGACTTTGATGTGAGCCCACTGACATGCCAAGGGGAGTTTATGCCTATATGTGGTGGATGGATCCCCGGGAAGGACTCTTGTGTGAGTCCACTGACATGGCAAGAATACATGTGTGGCTTGTGGAGCCTGACTTGACAATACATGTGTGGCTTATGGAGCCTGACATGACAATACATGTGTGGCTTATGGGCCTGACATAACAGTACATGTGTGGCATATAGAGCCTAACATGGTGTGTTATCTTATTGTGCATGTGTGGCATATGCAGCTTGACATGATAACACATGTATGGCAGATGCAGCCTGACATGGTGTGTTTTTTCTCAGGACTAGCAACCCGAGTACTTACTTCGTACTTATGTTTTGGGAAATTTCCGAAAGGATTTTGGATCCCTCAACATTTGGAAAGGTGGCAACTCTGCCAAGTATTCTATGGTTACAGTGGGTCTAGACTTATGGTTTTAATAATCAGAATATGTTCAATGACAGTCCATCTGCAATTCTTGAAGAGTATTTCCATTGGTATCATGCTTATACAGTTGCGGACAGCTGTCTTATAAGACGGAGGGGATGTCACCATTTGGTCCATTCACCAGTCTTGACTAGTGTCACACACCGAGCAGAGCCAAGGTGTGAACAAGGATTTTCCACAGAAGAAAAGCTGAAGCATTTACTGGCAAAGTTTGGCCTGAAAGATGGCTACAGAACATGAGCAGCATGGGATTTTAGTCATTAAGGTGGCTTATAAGGTTTATGAGTCAGCAGGTTCACACATCATTAAAGTGTGACCAGACGTATTATTATTTTGGGTCTGGATCCCGGGATAGAGAGAGGCGCCTAGCATAAACTTGGCCAACACGTTGGAAAAGCACCAAAGTTGATATTTTGAGCATATTCAACCACTTTTGGCAAAAAGGGAAAAGAAAGCATAGCTATTATTGGGCTGGTCGACTTTATAAAAGCATGGAGGATCTTTAGTCACCCTCATATCTCGTGACGGGTAGCAGTCCTCTCCTCTCCTGAGCGCCGGCTGTACAACAGGGTAGCAGCATGCACTTCTTCTCTTTTGAGCGCTGGTCATACGGCAGGGCAACAGCCTTCTATTCCCTCTGAGTGCTGGTCGTACAGCAACGGCAGCCTGTTTGCCCTCTTCTGTGTGCTGGCCATACACAACAGTAGCAGCTGTTAGCCTGTCTGGTGCTTCTCTCACTCCTGAACGCTGGTCGTACAGCAGGGCGGCAGCGTGCACTCTCTCTCCTCTGAGTGTTGGCCGTACAATAGTTTTCCCTCTCCTGAGTGGTGGTCGTACAACAAGACAATAGTTTTCTTTCTCTTTTGATGTGCTGGCCATACAGGAAGACAACACCTTCTCTGTCCTGAGCGCTGGTCGTACAACAGAGCAGCACTTTCTCTCTCTTCTTCCGGAGTTGGCCATTGATTTTGGGGGCTGTTCCAAGGTTGATTTGTGCTTGTTCTTGGTGCTTTTTGTACCCAGATCTCTGAGCAAGTGTTTGCTGAAGCTTTGTGGAGAATCTGGTGCAAGTTTGCACCCGCACCTTGGTTTGTTGTAACAGTTACACCCTTAAATAAAGAACTTCCTATGGGGGGCCGGCTGTTCCGGCTCAGTGTTGTGTTTTGGTGTTGTTTATGGTTCTTGTGCTGCGTCAAGTTTGTTTCTAGTACTGTGTTGTCTGTCTGTTGCCCAAGTGTTCCGGGATTTGGTTCCATTGGACGGGTTTGGTTTCATTGGTATCAAAGCACAGCTTTTTGCCTATTCTATCCAGGCAGAGGGTCTTATAGTTATGACAAGACCCAAAGTTGTGAGGAACACAAGGAGAGGATTAAAACCTCTACACCCACTTTGTGTCCATAATGATGCAGATGTTGATCCTCCATCATAAGGATAACGATGATGATCCATATATATCTACAGTTACCTAGGGATTAGTGTTAGTTCTTTTTTGTTATGTTGTCTTTTTTTCCATGATGAGATTCTGTGGACACATTGTACACCTTTTGTCTCGTAGACTTGTTGGGTCATTTGCAAGACGTTAATATATCTTCTTCTTCTTTTGCTTCTCATCACATTGGAAAGCGTGCATGACTCTCTTGGCTGTCAACTGCAAATCGACATCCTCACAGAAACTCTCCTTGCAGCCATATTGTTGCAAGTTGCCATACTACTCTGTACATGTTGACTGCCCTGTACTTGTATGTGTACCTGTTGACTGCACTTGTACTTGACTATGTACGTGGTGTCTGCACTTGCATTGACTATGTATCGGCTGGAAAACTCTATTGTACCTGCAAGTACTTGCTGAAACCCTATTGTACCTGCAAGTACACCCGCTGGAAACCTTACTGCACTTGCAATTGAATGCCAAATCTATGGATTTTGTGACAAATCTACCTCACAGTCCGGGTAAGTGCCACCATTTAGTCCCTTCACCAGTCTTGACGAGTGTTTCACATATTGAGCAGAGCCAAGGTGTGAACGGGGATTTTCCACAAAAGAAAAGCTAAAGTATTTACTGGCAAAGTTTGGCCTGAAAGATGGCTATAGAACATGAGCAACATGGGATTTTAGTCATTAAGGTGGCATATAAGGTTTATGAGTCAATAAGTTCACACATCATTACAGTGTGACCGGACTTATTATTATTTTGGGCCTAGATCTTGTCAGAATGCACAATGGAAATGAAGACAACTGTTGTAGAGAGCAAGACACAGATGAGAGAGAGAGAGAGAGAGAGAGAGAGAGAGAGAGAGAGAGAGAAGCTGTGTAACTCTACTATATACACCATGCATGTAGTCGCCAGGACTGCATAATAAGAGTCAGGCAGTAAAATCACAGTCGGCCAGCATCTGGGGGCAGCCGACAACCCAACCACTCCTCTGAAAAATAGGGAAAAATACATGGAGAGTGAGAAAAAATGGGAAAACACTAAAATGGGTGGGCACACCCACAACATAGACATAGTGTACAGACAGGAGATGACTGCGAATAGATCCTTGAGGCTTGGACAGAGGGAGGCGCCTAGCATAAACATGGCCAACAAGTTGGGAAAGCACAAAAGTTGATATTTTGAGCATATTTAGCCACTTTTGGCAAGAAGGGGGAAAAG
This sequence comes from Cibotium barometz, assembly GCF_041138505.1. NCBI lineage: Eukaryota > Viridiplantae > Streptophyta > Polypodiopsida > Cyatheales > Cibotiaceae > Cibotium > Cibotium barometz. Next base: position 577,266 of record NC_141102.1, on the reverse strand, counting down.
AAGCACAGCTATTATTGGGCTGGTCGACTTTATAAAAGCATGGAGGATCTTCAGGTGCCCTCATATCTCCTGGCAGCAGGCAGCAGTCCTCTCCTCTGCTGAGCGCTGTACAACAGGGTAGCAGCGTGCTCTTCTCCTCTCTTGAGCGCTGGTCGTACGGCAGGGCAGCAGCCTTCTAGTCCAATTTCCCTCTCAATGCTGGCCGTACAGCAATGGCAGCTTGTTTCCCCTCTTTTGTGCGCTGGGCGTACACAACAGCAGCAGCTGTCTGGTGCTTTTCTCACTCCTGAGTGCTGGCTGTACAGCAAGGTGGCAGCATGCACTTTCTCTCTCCTGAGTGCTGGCCGTAGAGCAGTTTTCTTTCTCCCGAGTGCTGGTCGTATAGCAAGACAGCAGTTTTCTCTCTTCTGATGCACTGGCCGTACAGCAGGATATCTGTTGTACAGCAGGGCAGCACTTTCTCTCTCTTGTTCTAGAGTTGGCCACTGATTTTGGGGGCTATTCCAAGGCTGATTTGTTCTAGTTCTTGGTGCTGTTTGTACCTAGATTTCCGAGCAAGTGTTTGCTGAAGCTTTGTGGAAGTTTGCACCCGCACCTTGTTCTGTTATAACAGTTTCTCCCTTGAATAAAGAAGTTCCTACAGGGGCCGACTGTTCCGGCTCAGTGCTGTGTTTTTGGTGTTGTTTATGGTTCTTTCGCTGCGTCTCAAAGTTTGTTTCTGGTATTGTGCTGTCTGTTTGTTGCCCAAGTGTTCCGGGATTTGGTTCCATTGGATGGGTTTGGTTTTAGTAAGCGTAATATAGTGTTTAATGATTGTTGATCATTTTAGCAAGTTTTTTTTCTCTCTCTCTTACTAATAAAAGAGAGCATTCAAATGAGGTTTCTTCTTTTATGTGTGATGCTTTGCATGTGAAATTTGAATGCGTTACTTTGTGATATGAATTGTGTTCAATATTCTGTTTTTATTAATCTTCTTTTCTAGTTGTATCGTGTGAACATTATGCTCACTCGTAGATCAAAATCTTTGTTCCATGAATGCTTACATGAATAACGCGTGGAAATACAATCTGAAAGTTCCGGACAGCCAGCTAAACTTATGATTATACACTCTTAAGTCAGTTCTGGATAGGTCTGAACTTTCATGTATAAATATGGGTACATGCATGGGGCAATAGCCACATGAAAGAGTAAGTAATCCACAAGTAAAGCATACTTCATTTTTAGTAAATTCAGCCAATGCAAAAGCTAATTAACACACATTTGTTGCCAATGCATGAGAACAAACCTTGTGCTGTTGTCTATGAGTTAAAGAAGTGGAATGGCTAGCTTTATGGGATTGTTTTTGTGGTCTATGTAGATAACTCTTTTCTTGAGTATTTCTGTAACGCATCTGACCTTAGGGATCGAAAAGGCGCGTTCGTCAGAGTTTGTTAAAAGCTTAGATTTCGGAAATACACTATGAGCATGGTGGCAGTTGTCTTAAGCTGGATTGACTTTGTGAATATGCTGAGTTCCATGGAAATTTGATCTGGTTTCTACCATTCTTTTCATGGCCTTTTTAAAAATGAGCAAATCTTTTGGTGATATATGGCTTCAAATCCAAGGGGCACTACCAAATGGGTGAGATGACTCACTTTTGATGGGGAGGAAAAGGATGTGTATTCCATTTGGAATGGATTGCTATTGTGAATGAAAAAAGTACATTTTTGATGTTAAAGGTACGAGGAAAAAAGTGCTTTCGAATGTCATGACAGTCTTTGTGCTAGACCTTTGGAGTTCAATGGATGTTGGATTTGGCTAGGAAGAATTCGTGTTTGCCAAAGATGCAAATGGATGGAGAGAAAGTCAGTAAGGTGAAATGCTTGAGACTTGTTGCATTCATTAGAAATTCCCAGAAAGGTATAAGAAAGTATCTCCATGGATTTCTGTCATGTGTGGTAGAGGACACATTGGAGTAAGAGCCGGAGGAAGTGGCTGTATACCCAATGAAGCCCACAATCCCAATGGAGCCCATTCTAGAAGCAGAGATAGAGAGCTTGGAGCTGAGCCTATAGTTGGATTGGACCAAGGATGGAGCAAAGGTGCATGTGCCCCAATTCTTTAAGTTTGCTTCAAGTTTAACAGGAGGGAATGTAACAAATCTAAATCTGGATACAGACAAGGCACTTCAAAAATAACAGAGACACACAATGGAAGCAACAAAATTTCAAGAGTTTGACACCACACTGGACTGGAATGGCCGCGCCCGCATAGAAACTATTCGGATTCCTCAAGATTAAACTTTCACAACAAAGGATGCGGGTGCTTAGCACCGGGAATTTTCCGAGTTCATATGATTTCCTTGAGTATAAAGGATGCGGGTGCTTAGCACCGAGAATTTTCCACGTTCATATGATTTCCAATTAAAGAGAAATTTGAATTTGCGAGAACAGTGTCCCACAAACTCACAAAATTCTACACTTGTAACTTAGGGCCAAAGTCTTAGAGATTTCTTGAGAAGCAAGCAGCTTTTCACAATGAAACTCTCCAAAATCGCTCCCTGAGGCACTATCTATGCTCGGGTCACCATGAAAACACCTCTGGCACCCAAGAGCATGCAAAAAGAATCACTTCTGTCACGATAAAGCATGCTGTCTGGCTCTGAATTTTCTGTTTTCAGCCTGAAAACACCTAAAAGAAGAGCTTGTGTTTGTATAGGATGCATCAAGGAAGCTCTGCTGATGCATATGAAGGAGAGAGGGCACTGTAGAGCCTTCTCGGGGGCTATCGATCAGAGAAAAAACAGCAAATCCACCACCTGTAAGTCTGCGCAAGAGAGAAAGAGAGCAGGAAAAGCACATGTTTATGCCAGCCTCATGCACATATGCAGCCGACCAGCTGAAATAGCCCCCTTCATGGAGTCAACCAGTTGACAATGACTCCCCTGCCCCTCTTTAGCAACTCATGCAACTCAAAATACCTAGCGGGCCCTTTTTTAGTAACTCGTGGAGCTAATTTTGGCTCCCAGGTGCCCAAACTTGTGTTTTAGTCCTCCTTTGGTGTGTATTCACTTATAAATTATTAGTTGTTGGCTGCCCAACTTTAGTGAGTGTGTACATGCGAGGCTTAGTTCCGTACGTCGTACGGATGAGATCGTACGCACGATTCGTACCGTACGGTACCGTACCTATCCGTACGATTAGGTACGATTTTTCCTAGTTTCTGCCCGTTGGAAGTAGCCGTTTTTTTTGCCCGTTTTCTACCCGTTTTTTTTGGCCGTTTTTTGCCCCTTTTTTGTACTCTAATGGCATGATGACATTATGTTCATGGTTCTACTATTTTGTAACTTCTTGTCTACAATTTTGAAGTTTAGGAAGTATATATATAAAAAAACGTACTAATATCGTACCGTACCTCAAAAAATTTTAAGGTACCAATTAGTATCGTATTTTATCGTACCGTACCGTATTGTACCTTTCGTACTAACTAAGCCTGGTACATGCACACACTTATAAACCTTATAAACTACATAACTGAAAAAAATCTCATAAAACTTATGTTTTGTGGCCATCTTTCAGGCATATCCATGCTAGTTAAATTTTTGTAAAGGTTCCATATCAAATTTTGACCTCCACAGGTGTCTACTACCATGTGAAATGTCCATATCTCATAAATATGAGCTTGTACTTGTGCACACCATACCATGTATGTGTGAAATCATAATTCATGGAGTTCTAGATTGCATGGCAATCCATCATTCCCTTGTTCACATCCTTTGTAAAATAAGTCCAGATCAAATTTTTGACCTCCACAGGTGTCTACTACCATGTGAAATGTCCATATCTCATAAATATGAGCTTGTACTTGTGCACACCATACCATGTATGTGTGAAATCATAATTCATGGAGTTCCAGATTGCATGGCAATCCATCATTCCCTTGTTCACATCCTTTGTAAAATAAGTCCAGACTAACTGAACACTACCCAAATCATAAGGGTGGACCAAATGGTGATAGGGAATGTCATGTGCACACCCCAAAAGGGATGTAAATGGACATGACCTATAGTTGTAGCTGCCTAATGAGCAGATCTAGGGGTAGAATTGGAACAAATTTGACAACCAGGTGCCCATAAGTGCCCAGGTTGCAAGTGGGACACATATTGGGCACAATATGAACATGGTTTATGACATATGATAATGTTTTTGGGTTTGAAAAGTGCTGGCCAACCAGCATATTTATAGGCAAATTTTGGGTCATTCATGGATTATCTTGGATACTTAGTGAACCACACACACAACATTTGGAGCAGCAGGCATCATGGGAGACAATGCTTGCAAGATAGCACGGCATCTACGTTAGTGTTTACAACCATGCATCATTAATTTATGCACACCATTCTGGGCTCAATCTGAGTTATGATCTATGTTAGTCATTGCAAATAATCATGTTTGGGCAATATATAGTAGTTTAGGTGTGTTTGGTCTTCTCTTTTGTGTGCTATCAAAAGTTCATTAGCGTCAATGGCTTTTCCTTAGCATTAATCCAATTCAACTAACACACCAATGCGGAAACTAAACTGGATTCACATAGAGTTCAGAGGTTATGTTTGGAAATGGTCTTGCTTCAGATGATGAATTCATTTGGTTGGAGGATCTAACCTGGTATGTTTAACTCGAGTTAAAATTGATTTAGCACTATTGTGAAAAGTACTTGGAAATAGGAGTGCTGCAGAGATGCTAATCAAGTAAAAAAATTGTATTGGAGATGGTGGTTCTTGGGGGTGATTGTGGAGTCTCTTAGGAGGCACTTTCTCGACTTTCTTTCTATTAAGTTCTCCAGTAGATGAAGGAGGTGCAGAGTTAAAAGAAGCGAGTATGTTATAGCTCCAATGGTCATAACGTGGCTGGCATATTATTTGAGGCTTTATATAAAGGGGCGGCACTTGATAAGGACGCTAAGGGTACCAAGGAAAAAGGCATAGGTTAGTTGAAAGGGCTTATATATTTATAAGTGTGCTTTCTCACTTTATTTATAGCCTAAGTTGCTAACCCTATACAAGTGAGTTATTGGCTAACAAGTGGACATCTTTCTTAAGGAGGATTCCCCAGGGATCAAGACCCAAGCAAAGCCTTGGCCATAGGTCTAGCCATGTACTTGGCTAGTGGGATCTGGTGGTATGGGATACTGGGGTTTGGACAACATGCATGGTCATGACGTTGGTCTGGCCTTTGATAAGAAGAGAGCAAAAATCAAATAGCTTTTTGCTAAGTAAAAATTGATGATGTTGTATGCTCTTTCCACAAAAATACACGTTATTTTACTATCGTGTATAGTTTGCTTTTTTAAATCGTGCGCTGTTTTTTGTGATTCAATGCTTAAGTTTTGCTTTTACAGGTTCAATTTGGACAAAGCTTTAATGTGGACCTCCCATTTAACCAACGCCATACGGCCTGCCCATATGCCACCTAGTAAGAGTAGGAAAATGATGCAAGGGAAGGAAGGGTAATGAACCAACAAATAAGAGACCAAGCCCGTGAAAGGTTGCAAAGGTTCATGAGGAGAGAAAGGCAGAGGTTAGCCCAAGAAGGAGGAGGAGGTGTAGAGAGAGCCCTAGAAGCTCCACCCTTACTATTCCCTGACATGGCATATCAAGGAGCACCCATAGGTGCTATCCCAATCCAGATAGCTTTTGGAAATGTGAACGAGCACCTGTCAATGCTGTCCCATTACCAGTTTTCAAAGGAGAGTATAATGAAGACCCCGATCTTCATGTAGCAGAGTTCCTACGGGACAGGCAGCCACAGGGTATCCAGTCCTCAAATAAGGAGCCACCCATGTCTGGTACAAAGGATGCCAACCCACGCGTGTTTGCTTAAAGCTCCAGCGCTCATTACCAAGTATGTAAGGTTGCATCAAATCCTTGTTAAGCCCTGCTAAGCCTGTAAAAATCAGCATATAGTTGGCATACATGCCCATGCTTGTGATATCCATCATGAAAAGGCATCGTCAAGGTAGCACATAGCAAAACATAAAACCATAGGCATGGTCTTCCCCACAACAAAAATCACTTACACAACAAAAAGTTCCATGTAGGAAAAACACGAGTCAAATGATTACGTCCTGCCGGTTAGCAACAGCAATGAGGTCGAGCGGCTCTTATTCCAAATGGAACATCTGACTGGAACATCCCCTTACTCCTGAGCAACTAACTCCTGCAAGACAAACTCAAACACACTAACCAACAAGTATGGTGACTGGCGGCTCACTCCCAACCATAGCTCCATTTGGAGCACCTCCAAGCTAGGGCTAGACCAGCACCACGACCATGCTTGTCACCCAAACCCCGGCATTGCCTCGCTTGGGTCTTGATCCCTAGAGAATCCTCCCTAAGAGGGATATCCTCTTAAGAGCTAATAACTCACATATATAGGGTTGGGCTGTAAATAAAGCAGGAAAGTAGAAAGCACACTCATCAATAAATAAGCATTTCACACTAACCTATGCCGTAAGTGCCATAAGTCACTTTATACACGCAGGGTCCCTATTTAGGGCTACCCCTTGGTATAAGCCTGGCCTCAAATAATATGCCGGCCATGTTATGACCTTTGGGGCCATAACAAAGAATCCATGTCTTCAATAGTTGCGTTTGAGGAGGATTGGATATCTGAAATTTCCAATCAAAATTGTCGCCTTTGCTAGTTAGGAGAGAAACCATGTTGTAATACCGATGTCAGAGGAAATAGAAATGGATAGCAGTAGATATGATTATCTCAACCTAGACTAATGTATATTTACTAGAATGAACAAAGGTGAATGTTTAGAATGAATGCTGAAAATTGAACTCTCTTTCGAATAGAGCAAGAAACCAGTCGTCAGACTGATTTGCGACCATTGATATCTGACTTTGATCTTCTCTCGCTCTTGGCTGCTAAGAAAGACTCGTGTAAGGATCCTATTTATAAACAAAGGCCTTTTCAACTAACGCAACTAGGGCAGTCTTTTGTGAGTGTCATAAAAGTCACTTAACGTGTGGAAACTGAGAGAGAGAGAGAGAGAGAGAGAGAGAGAGAGAGAGATGTCACCTACTACAGTCAGACTGGAAGAAGGTTGTTTTTGTTGGTTTAGTGATAATCTCTTCTTGTTTAGGAATCTGGTACAAAGAAGCCCGTAGTTTCTTTCATTGCGGGGCTTACTGCACCACCAGGACGGCGAATGGGTCACGCTGGAGGTTTGTCTCTCCTAGCTTTGTGCTACATGAAGGAACTCTGGGAACCACAATCTAATTAACCTTGATTTTTTCTATTTGTTTATTGTATGACTAGTTCAAGCACTGGCCCGCTTTAGTCTAGAGATGCTTGCTTGGGAATTAAAGAGAGCTAGTTCAAATCATGCTTGGACAAGAAGCGTCCAAACAAAAAGAGTTTTTTTTATTTAATCAAATTGAGGGTTTTGTTTTCTGTTTTTTGTGTTATGATTGCAGCTATTATTTCAGGAGGAAAGGGAACCGCCCAAGATAAAATACGTTCTCTGAAAGAGGCGGGAGTCACTGTAGTGGAGTCACCTGCAAAGATCGGAACAGCAATGTACAATGTCTTTAAACAGCAAGGACTGGTGTAACATCAATAAGGACGGGGCATTGTGTGATTAGCACCCTCTTCTGAGATCCTGCCATTGACAATTCTGCATTGAGAAGACTTCCAAGCTATATATGGATGTCTCCTGAAAGCTTTGCTTTGGACTTTAGAATAAGTTGTCTACTACAATTTTAGCCTTCACAAGGATCCATTTTTGACTGTAAACTGACTGCTGGGTTTCTTCATAAAAAGACTCTTGCTACTGGCAAATGTTCACACATGGAATCCTGCCCTTTTAACTTGTGTTTGGTAAATAACAGTTGCATGGTTTATTTTCCCCAGGCTGTAACGTAAGATTGTTTTTTAAAGAGGGAGGAGGATAGCCGAAAGTGAGATCAAACCTTTAGAGTTCTGTGATCTTTACAAACCTTTAGAGATCTGTGATGTTTACAAACAAATGAAGGCATTACTCTTGTCCTGAATACTAGTCAAATTCAGCTCTTCAATTATATGAGATCTCGCTTCCAGAAAACCGATTTCGCTAAAGAGTGACATACTAGAGACAAGTTAACGTCTTAAGGATTGTAATGAAACAAAAACCCTGCCCACTCTATCAGTCTGTTTGCATCATCATAGCATGCTTAGAGTAACATGATATTAATCATTTTACCTTGAAGCGGATGCAAACTCGTGAAAATACGAATCATAAGAGAATAAGGGGTTGTTATAGGGGACTTACCACATAGTGGAAAAAGAGTCATTAATTGCACTCCTTGGCATTGTTACTCCACGAAGACCCCCCTCTCCCCACTTCTCCTTCACAAGAACCCACCCCTCATCCACAAAGTGCCTAAACATGGAGGTTAAGACCCTCATTGATGTCACAGTAGAGCACATTGGGATTAGAGCAATAATGGCATATAAACAGATGATGAGGGTGATGGTCAACTTGAAGAATCTGATGGTGTGTCCATGGCTGCTAGATTTGGAACTGTTGAATATTGGTCAATAAATTCTCGCAGCACATGTAACTCCTTTGCATGAGCTTCTTGAGGAGCTATTCCTCATTGTGTTCTTTGGTCTTGGCTTTGAGGAGTCACAGTAATCCTTGTTCTCGGCTTTAAAGAATGTTAAAAATTAAAAAGTAAAACCTTTGGCTTTTATTTTCCCCTTTGGTATGATTAAGGAAACTTTGCTGAGGAGTTGCCTTGTGCTTGAAGCTTGCTTCGCACTTGTCAATCTCTTTAGTTTTATGATTGAGGAGTTGTCTTGTGCTTGAAGCTTACTTCACACTTGTCAATTTCTTTTGTGTTGTTTTCTAAGTTTAATTTACATTTGCTAATGTTAATATAATTTAAAAAATTAAGAATACATGGATGTCTGTTTTAAGACGTCAATCGTTTCTCCTTTTAAAATTAAATATCTTAGTTAATTTAGGCATTAAGTATGCCATTTAAAATTAAATATCATTGTTCGAAAAATATGTCACTTTAAATTTATTTAGTGAATTGAACATAAAACTTTGAGCATAGAATGACGATGTAGTGCTTTAGATATTGTTAATTAAACTTCTCTCATATTTTTTTTATATAATTTTTTTTGACATTTTTCTTTCGTATGAAATGTAACAACAAAAACGAATACTGGATGGGATGTACAAATGTTAGTTGGTTTTCATGGTTACTGAGTTTTTCTCACACAGTGACATATTTTGGGTTTTCTATGGTTTGAGGAAGGTTGGGCTACTACACATGTGGTGTGTCTTCCAATTCATAACCTTTGACTATGATAAGGATGGTATGTTGCACACCACTTCTAGGAATTCCCTTCATATCCATGTATTTTGAAGAAAAGCAACAGTCCTTGCATTTTAGGAGTTTATCCAACTCTTTTTCTTCATCCAAGGTTAAGTCTTTAACTATGGAAACTAGTTTGGGATCCTCACCCAGATTATTTTCTTTAACCTACTCTGCACCACGAGAAACCCAAGCATGCTACATCATTGTGTCTGTTTCACCAAATGGATAGAGGCCAAGGCCTCTAAGAAGGCTTACGCTCACACCGCAACGAGGTAATTGAGTGTCTCCTAAATAGTTTCTTGGTGGTTCATCAAAAATCCTCACCTTATTACCCGCAACATGCTGAAAGCACTAATAACACATATGTGCAATTTTTTCTAAGGTGTCGATTATATCAAATATCCATAAAGTTGCTATTGGATACACACATACCTAAATCTAGATCTAGATTGTTTGTTCTTCTTATTCCCTTTTGTTTTGTTGTTGCTTTTCCTCATCGACTTCTTTTTTGTTTAAAGTCTTTTGTCCTTACTTGCATCATGAACTTATGTCCTTACTTGTATCATGCACTTCTTTGAATAGTACCCCAAGACATAGATGCTATCAAAACCACCATAGAAAAACCTAATCTAGTCTTCATTCCTCTCTGAACATCATGCATGTCACAACAAAACACATAAATAATCTACTAGTAGAAATTAGAAAACAAGAAAAAAAAATTAACTATATGCACCATGCCAAAGTAGTGTGGTTTTTTACATAAAATGAAAATCTTAGCTAGATGTCAAAATTCAAAATTGACAGCACGTAGCTCTAATTGGCCATCTCAATTGACAAGACCCACACCAAATGTCTCACCGTATTCAAAACTGATTTTTCATAATAGTATCGGTTTGAAGAAAAGTAGATTTTCTTTTCTCTACTATAATCTGCTAAACCCACTATTAATATAGAAAGTTAAAAATCAACTCCTAACTTCACCATAAGGTTTTTCACGCTATGGAAGACAACATCCTGATTTAAAAATCCCCTAAAGAGATGGCCCTAGAAAGGCCACTAACCCCAAAGGGCATTGAAGAATACGTATAGAGATCTATGCATAGATAGGGCTCTATTCGTGCATGAATAGAGCCCTACATAGAGATTTTATGCATACATAGGGCTCTAAGTATGCATAGAGCTCTACGTAAGCATTCTAAGCATGCATAGAGCTCTATGCATACATAGAACCCTATGTATGCATTAGAGCTCTATACATGCTTGCAAGCATGTATAGGGCTCTAAAAATACTCTCCCCCACCATTCGATCTCATGCATTTTATTTGCATACCTTTTTCCTTCTTGACCAAGGCTTTAAATATCTTAAAGTGAGCCAACACCTCACTTTTATCCTGCATGAAATAAACCCACACTTTCCTAGTGTGATCATCAATAAATATAACATGATACCTGTAACCTATAATTGTTGTGCAATTTTGGTTGGCCGCCATACATCCGAATGTATAACATTCAATGGCCTTAGATTGAAGTGCTTTTCATGCATGAAAGAATGCTTGGCTTGCTTTTTTACCAAACTAGCATGCTCCATCAACTTTAAACTTCGGCAAACTTGTAACAATATTTTGGGCCGACATAGACTTCATCCATAATCTATTAACATGATTAGTGTACTTGTTCCATATGTCAAACCTTTTGGACTAACAAATGCTCTTGCCACGTTTCAACGATTAATTTGCACTGCATGAAAAAGTGGTTTGAACGTGCACTCACCCAAAATGGAAAGACCATCTGGTAAGTGTTTCTAAGGTGTCGATTATATTGAATATCCTTAAAATCAATTGAAATATGAATCGTGTAGGGTAATTTAGAGACATATCATGTCCAAGAATACCATTTCCATAGATGACAACTAAGTTAAACTTATCTTGAAATTTTATAGTCTTTAAATAAACGGAGGAATGCCAAAAAGCATATGATGAACTTAAGAATGCATTACTGGCTAGTGCATCTATCTTGAGACCACCCAATTGGGACACCCAATTGGGACTTAATCTTTTGTTTTTCAATTGTATGTGTGTTGGCACAACCAAGGGAATACAAATTAGACTACCATGTCTGTTATAACTCAATGGTGCTGAAAAGAACTACATCACACCACACAGAAAGAGAAGGATTGGCCATGGTATACATTGTGAAGAATATCGTTATTTATCTTTTGACCAGTAAGTTTGTTTTTTTTTGGTAGATTATCAGGCTTTATCATATCTTATAAACAAGCCTTGCATAATTGGACAGATGCTGATTGCTTTTATTTGACTTTACACTCACTTTAAGGAAATGGTCCCAACATGTTTTAACTGGAGATCTATCTCAAATTACTAATGGTGAACCTGCTACCATCTGACATTGATGATGATCTTCCAGATGTTTTTTATTCAAGTTGGATTTGGTAGCTGAATGGAACGATGAAATATCAAAGTAACTTGCTTATGTTTTCCATAAGATTTCTCATTGAATACGGATAAAATCGGTAGCTTATCAAGCTAGCTGCACCTTACTAATGTGCTAAGGAGATGCGTATGAGAGGAGAAATTTGTGAATGTCCTAGAAGAAGGTTACTCAAGAGAAATAGCAGGAGGACATTTTGATCAATCTTACTTGTAATAGAGCGAGTAATTTCTGGATCTTCGAGGAGATTTGTCTCCCGATTCTCCTTTTGCAAACGAAGGACACTCATGGTTCTTTGCTCAAATTTGAGAATCGGAGTCCTTGTCCTCTATTCAATGTTGCAATCGTGCTTAGCTATCCATCCTCTTCCAAGGATGATTTATTATGGCAGAGTACCTGCAATCATTATTACATAAAAAATACCTTCCACCACAGGATAAGACTTTATGTGGAACTCAAGCTTTAACTACCCTTTTCCTGCACCCATATCCGATAGGGCAAGCTTGTCTATGCTTTCTTTGTTCACTTTGAAGTTCAAGAAAAGCCTCCTAATGGGGGGATAATGTCATTTTTGTCTTCATCATCATAGAACTGAGTTCCAGTGGCCCTTGTTTTGGTTGGTTCTGCTATTGACTTGGGAGCCATAGTGGTTGTGCATCTCAGCTCAACTCTAGGAGGCATATGGGTATAAGATGGTTTTGTGTATCCATAAGTTGGTACTCTATAAGATGTTTCTCTCGATGGCTTGAGAGAATCCTGTGTGTGTCATGATACCTATATATTGGTGCTTCGTGAGTTACTGATATGCTTGCATGTCTATATTCATGACTCTCCACTCTTGCAGTTCTCCTATTCTAAATGAATAGGTTTGATAGGCTTGAATGGGGTTGCTGTTCCAATTCTTTTTATAGGAACCAGTTCTTACGTAACTGTTCTCTCTCCCTTGGAGGTTAGATGTTCCTCTCTCTTTGTTGGGTCTTACCTCGGCTATAGGATTACAAATCGTTTCCCTTGCCATATACAATGAAATTTTCCCTCTCACTATAGGGCTTTTTGGTCTCAAAATGGTTTCCTTGTTGAGAAATGTGGTGCCATTGAGCACATGAGTTGGTAGGGAGTGAGTTAAGCCAAAGAAGACATTGTCCAACAAGAAGTCACAAGCAAATCTGAATTATCCCACATGAGCTAGCAAAGCTAATGTTTTATTCACCCATATAAAAGGGGTCATTTCAAACATGGAAGTACACAAGCATCTTAAGCTTCTCTATGAGTGCAAGTTAATCTATCTTGTAACCTAATTAGCTTAAGTGCAATTCTTAGTTAGTATACACACACACAACACCATGTGTTCATCTAGGTATCACCCACCACCATAGATTAGGTTAGGCGTGTTTATGCATTTAGAGTTAGCAAGCTTCCATAGCCATTGCTTGGGGCATCATGATTCTTTACATGGTATCAAAGGCTCCCCTTTCCTCTTGAGATTCTCCATTAGCTACATACTAGCTTTTCTTAGCTCATTAAGTGTGTTTATGCATTTAGAGTTAGCAAGCTTCCATAGCCATTGCTTAGGGCACCATGATTCTTTACATGGTATCATAGGCTCCCCTTTCCTCTTGAGATTCTCCATTAGCTACATACTAGCTTTTCTCAACTCATTAATTCCATTGCATTATCACTAATCCCAAGCTTGAGAAAGTGGTTGAGATTACAAGGCTTCGATCTAGTCATTCTCTGCACCATTTGCAAAGCCCTCTTGACCACATCTCTCCCACACCTAGGCGAATTACTACACTAGAGGATTTCATCAAACTTGCACTGTGCCCGATTTGTGTCGATTGGTTTTTTCTTCTCTTCTCCCAAAACACACAAAATTGTTAAAATGCAAGCAAAAGTGATGAGCTATGGTGAATCAAATGCAAGAATCAACATCATTAGCAAAGTTATTAGACGATGATTAAGACAAGATTAGTGCAATTAAAACTGATAGCTTAATGTAGGCATGGATACTCAAAAAACCAGCAAATACTCATTAGGCCAATGCCTCAATTTATAGTGTTTACATCTACAAGATGCCAAGCATCTAATCCCACTGATCTCTCCTTGATTCACTCCACCTCTTTTGCTTGATTCTCTCCACCTCTTCACTTTTCCCAGAATATCTCCACACATCCTAGAACTTCTCATGCTACCCTTTATTCTCTCCCAGTAGATTCCACTCACCTTTTCACTACTACCCACTCATTTACAGACTCTCTTTTATAGCCTCTTGCTAAGGGCTTGTTCCTGCACACACCCATTCACTTGTATATTTCAACAAAAATTGGGTCAAGACCTCTTAAGTGAGCTTGGAACATGGTACAGGGAGCTCACAAACTGAATTTAATCTGGTTCCATACATGTGATTGAGCACAGTAGAGCCGGTTTTGGACCGTATTTGAGAAATTAAGAAGATTCCTTCCTATTTATAAAATAAATTGTATCTGCTGCTGCCCACGTTCCAAAATACGGTACACCATGGGTAGAATCTGAGAAAGAGGCCCGTGATACCATAGAAATACATTACAATACCTTGTGGGATGAAAACAATCTGTTCGGACGGAGGAAGTCTAGGAATTATAAAATAAAAATGAAATAAACCAATCTTATGATTAAGAACTTTTATATACTCCTTCATAATGATTAGTGAGGCTGATTTGAGCTTGAGATATTTAGTGTGCCACTTGTTCTTAGCAAGGGCAAGAAACTTATGCAAAAATCCCCATCATAATTGCTTTCCACAAGCTCAATTGAAGCCTCCAAATTTTAGCCGTGGCGTTAATCACCAGTTTTCTCACTTAATCACTATAATTAATATGTGATTGGTCAAAACTGAGCCCAATCAGAGTTAAAATTATAAAGTCAGGGTTGTATTGCCTTTGGGGAATCATCATTTACATTGAAAATCACACTCACCCTCTTGCATTGCATAATTTTCATCACTTTCAATTAGTTTGCTATATATTTTTCCTTATTTTAGCATTTTTCGCATCAAAATAAAAACTCTTTGCATTATTCATCATCCACATTGCATGCTAATCCGTCTTTTGCATCATATCACTAGGATTTGGAAGAGAATACAGACACTGCATAGAGACTTGTCACAAGCTCATGGTAAGACCCTCTCACATGGCGTTGGGCATTAAGGGGAAGTTCATCAGGGAAGGGACACACACCTAGGCAAAGAACCTCACAAAGCATAGCATGATTGCACAAAACATTATCCTATGCGTGCTCAAAAGGACAAGTGCATGAGATGATCATAGCACATAGCATGGCATCCACATAGAATGCATCCACATAGAATGCATCAAAGGTAGATAAGGAGATCAAGTACAAAGCATCATGGAACAAGGAGCATCAAGTTCACACCAAAGGAGCTATCAAAGAGCCAATAGTGTCTAGATAAAGAGAAAATACCAAGAGCCAAGAAGTATCCAACAATTCAAAGAAGAAAAAGAAGGAAACGACATCGACATGAAGCATGAAGTCAACAAGGGATCATAAAAAAAAAGCAAGAAGATCTCAAGCAAGCAACATCACTGAGCAACAAAGAAGCTACCAACCACTACCCTAACCTAATCAATACATATGTTGTAAGCCACCAAATGAGTAGGCAAATCTATGTGTTTGTAGCACGCTTTACCACCTCTAAGAGTAGCCAACATAGAGTACCTAAGGGAAGTGATGCAAATGTAAAGATTCTTGACCACCCGTAGCTAATAATCAAGAACCCAGGGCGAGACGCTCCATGTCCAAGTCCAAATGTTGATCTACCTACCACCTACATTAAGGGGGGGTTAATTATTTGTAAACCTTGCATCTGATAGTAGCCTAAGAAAATGGCGCCAAGGGGGGGGTGTCGATAAATGTGGTGCCATTGAGCACATGAGTTGGTGGGAGTGAGTTGAGTAAGACAAAGAAGACATTGTCTAGCAAGAAACCACATGAGAAAAGTTGAATTATCCCACAAGAGCTAGCAAAACCAATGTTGTACTCACTCATATAAAAGGGGTCATTTCAAGCAAAACCAATGTTGTACTCACCCATATAAAAGGGGTCATTTTAAGCAATGGAAGTACACAAATGGAAGTACACAAGCATCTTAAGCTTCTCTATGAGTGCAAGTTAATTTATCTTGCAACCTAATTAGCTTAAGTACAACTCTTAGTTAGTATACACACACACACCATGTGTTCATCTTAAGCAATGGAAGTACAAAAGCATCTTAAGCTTCTCTATGGAGTGCAAGTTAATTTATCTTGCAACCTAATTAGCTTAAGTGAAATTCTTAGTTAGTATACACACACACCATGTGTTCATCTAGGTATCACCCACCATAGATTAGATTACGTGTGTTTATGCATTTAGGGCTAGCAAGCTTCGTAGCCATTGCTTAGGGCACCATGATTCTTAACATTCCTCAAGACAGGTCCTCACTTCACTTTGCCTTGCTGTCCTAGGTTCCAGGTTTGCGTTGGATGGGAAAACTTTTCTTGCCTAGACCTTTCTGTCCTTCCCACTTCCTTGGCCACTCTAGGGATGTATATATTATTGTCCTCATCCGCATGTGTCGTTTGATAACTAGCGGGATGGTAACACCTGCTTGTTAGATATTTTGTAGTACTACACTATAAGCCTATGGACTTATGCCATGGGCACTTTTATCTCACTCGATTTTTCCCCATGGCCATCCAAGTGTGAATGGATACCTTAGAGTTAGCTAGTATATAAGCAACCCCTTATTCACAGTTTAGGATTGTTGCTTATTTATACTTGTAGACAGCTTTGTCTCTCTCCTTTGAGCTTGCCAATCTCTCTCACACTGTACACGTGTGTTCTCTTGTCTTTGAGCATTGTGTGTGTGTGTGTGAGTATAGCTCCATTCTGTGTGAGCTAACATTGGTATCAAAGAAAAACTTTCCCTAGCTTGTTTTTTGTTTCAAATCTTCACTATATTCAAGCTTTTAAGCTTACCATAGCTTGTTCCTTTTGATTTCATCAGGTGGTTGTTGCAAAGAAGTCAACAGTGCTAAAATCTTTCCATAGCTTGGTCCTTTTAATTTTCATCAGGTGGTTGTTGGCAAAAAGAAGCCAATAGTGCTACAATCTTCATCAAGTCTTCATTATTAACAACTTAGTGTGCTGCTTGAAGATTTTTAATTCAAGCTTCCATTAAAGCTTTCATAGCTTTCTTAGCTTCTCTGCTTTGTGATCAAGTCTTCATCATTAATAGTTCAGTGTTACTTGAAGCTCTTTAGTTCAACATTCCATTAAAGCTTTCATAGCTTTCTTGGCTTCTCTCTCAATAGAAAAGGAGGTGGTTTGGCTCACAATACCTTTAGTTGGCTTTGCTACAGTGAAAGAAATCAAGGTGGGAAGAGATTTGAGCCATTCATAATATGAAAAATAACTGCATTGCTTCATTCACAATGTGAGTGCTACATGGGCTTTATATAGCCTTTGGATCCAGTCCTAGATGACATCACTGATGATGTAGATGAGCTAGATGCTTCTCCTAAATATGATCCACAACTCCTTTGATGTAGGGATGCCCCTTGACATGTGGATGGACATGTGGAGTGATGCTACATACTTTGATTTGAGCTTAGGATAACACTTCATCCTATGCACATTTGTTTTATGGCTAAGGGACAAGTTGGGACTATATTTCTAACACCCCCCCTTAAGACAAACTTGACACTCTAGTAAAAGTTTTGAGCCTAACAACATCCCCCCTTGATACATAAGAGTCTCAAACATACAATAACAAGGTTTGAGTACTCTTTATACAGACAACAAGGGAAGAAAACAACTAAGGCTTTTTTTGACTATACAAGAGTGGACAATGATAACCTTTTTACAAAGCATAGGAATCATCATCATCTCCAGGTCCAACAATACCGAAGACTTCTACAAAATGATTTTCTTCAGCAGTGTTGACCTTCTCTTTATTCTTGTCCTTGAGATAGCATCTTTGTGATGGATGATTTGTCTTTCCACAGTGCACACAAGGGTTGTTGGTGAAGCAATCCTTTGTTTGGTGATTAGTCCTCCCACAGGTTGCACATTTCTTCTTGTTGTTGATGGTGGAGATCGCATAGGCAGCTTCTTGGAAGTATTTGATTTGTTTTTTTTCTTCTTCCTTCAAAGAGTTTATCACACTTTCCAAAGAAGGAATAGGATCCTTCTCTTTAAGCACAATGACAAGTTAATTAAATTTTGAAGGCATAGTCTTCAATAAGATGGCAATAGCATCTTTATTAGGTATAGGAG
This sequence comes from Cibotium barometz, assembly GCF_041138505.1. Classification (NCBI taxonomy): domain Eukaryota; kingdom Viridiplantae; phylum Streptophyta; class Polypodiopsida; order Cyatheales; family Cibotiaceae; genus Cibotium; species Cibotium barometz. Next base: position 559,148 of record NC_141102.1, on the reverse strand, counting down.
ATTGGACATACACAAGTTGAGTCATACGACTCTTTAACCTATTGATGAGTGAAGCCACTCCTTCATTTGCTTCTATTGTGAGCCCATAGAGTTGCATTTTAAGACTAATCTTAGAATGCTTTGCTTTAGCACCAAAAATTTTCTCAAGTGTTTACCAAGCTTGAGCCACAGTGTCAACATCATCTATATAATGTATAAAATTATTATCTAATGCTGTGATTATTATCCCTAAAGCTTGTTCAACCTTTTCTTGCAAAGCAACAGTGGTAGCTCTAGTGATAACTCCTTCTCCCTCTCCTTCTACTTATGGTTTGACTAAGCTCCATAAGTTCTTTCATTAAATGCCCCTTGACCTTTGTTTGCCAGGTGTGAAACCCTATGCCATTGAACTTATCTCAGGACACTAAGAATCAGAAGCCATGATTGATGTGAATGCCATAGATAGGGAGGTCTTACCCCATTGAGAAGATATACTCGGGATTCACAATGTGAGTGCTACATGGGCTTTATATAGCCTTTGGATCCAATCCTAGATGACATCACTGATGATGTAGATGAGCTAGATGCTTCTCCTAAATATTCTCCACGACTCCTTTGATGTAGGGATGCCCCTTGACATGTGGATGGACATGTGGAGTGATGTTACATACTTTTAGGATAACACTTCATCCTATGCACATTTGTTTTATGGCTAAGGGACAAGTTGGGCTTATATTTCTAACAGATTTAACACCGTAATCATTTCAATAGTGCAGTCGTTCAATAGTGTAGTCAATTCAATCATCCACATCGATTCGACCATGTGGTCATGAAAACAATTCATCTCAACAGTTGTCAATCATCCACATCGATTCGACCATGTGGTCATGAAACAATTCGTCTCAATAGTTGTCAATTTCTTTGTTGAATTGTGCATCCACCACCTCGCCTATGTTGGATAGAATTGCTCGATTTTGGAATCGTTTTCATCTACAATTGTTTTGATTTTGGAATCGTTTTCATTGGAATTGTTTCTAAGTGGAATCATTTTCAGGTACAATTATTTCTCGGGTGCCCGATTTTGTAATCATTCGTGGTTTCTTGGATTGACCGATCCAACTAGTCAATTGCCCAATGCCACTTTCTTCAATCATCACAATTCATGGTTCTTTCAGTAATTCTAAAATTTAGATCGTCAGTGATCCAACTTTGCAGATCTTACTTCAACAATTCCACTTTTTGGACCGATCCAATTCCACTTTCTTCAATTGTTACATAATTCCTGGTTGTTTTTTAGTAATTCTAAAATTCAGATCGTCTGCTGGCAATCCAACTTTGGCGAGCTGACTTTGGTTGACTTTGGTTGATTCCACTTTCTGTGACCGATTTAACTTTTTGAATCAACCGGTTCTACTTTCTGGGATCAACTGATTCTACTTTTAAGGATCGAGAATTCTACTCTTTAGGATTAGCCGATTCTACTACTTTTAAGGATCAATTAATTCTACTGTCTAGGATTGGTCGATTCTACTCTAGGATCGATTGATTTTACTTTTTATGATATTGATTCTACTTTGAAGGCTCGTCTGATTTATTGTCCGATTCAATTATAAATTTCCAGCAGTTTGCAGATTATTCATCAGCACACTATTGATTTCAGTTCAAGCTTTCTTTTTGTATCTTTCCCTCTCAAATTCAGTAGAGCAGTCAAGTGTTAATCCCATTTTGGATTAACAAATATGCTCCTCCATTTGAGGACATTAATAAGTGTTATGTAAAGGCACTATAAAAGTTGTACATTATGAGTTATTGGCCACCCAAGGCCTTAGTTTAGTAAGTTTTGGACGCACAAGTGTGAATAAGGGCCAATTGTATATAAGGCATTTTCTCATATAATGAATGGACACAATCCCCCTTTGTGCTATGAGAGTTCTTTCTTTTGTCTTTTGATGAGAGAGAGAGAGTACTCTAGCACATGTGCCTTCTCTATACTTGTATGCTTGTATGCTTGTGTGGAGAAGTGAGAGAGAGTGATTGCCTTATGTGGTGGTGTGAGTGACTCTATGGTGATAGCGTGGAGGTGAAGCTTGGAGGATTGGAGCTTCCCAAGTGAGCCTGGAGACCTCAAGGGACACGAGCTTGAAGCATTGGTAAATGCCCTACGATAGTTGTGTTCTATTGTTTCTTCCAAAAGTGAATTCGTAGAGTTCTTTCTTGGAGGTGTGGTAGCCCATAACATTTTTGGCACTGCTGCCAGGGAAACACCTTTGTTTCTTCCATCCTCTTTGAGTTTCAGCTCCCATTACATAAGTTTCATCATTGCCTTTGCATTTTGGTAGTGCATTGTGTATGGAATGAATGGATAAGGTTTGAGCGGAAGTGAAAGTTTGTGAGAAATTGGTTGTTTTTGTTGTGTGGGTGTGTATTGGAGTGACCGTAGAGGAAAGCTCCACTGCTTTTTCCTTTCAATTTTGATGTTTGTATCACCAAAATCGTGAATGTGAATGAGCAGGGTAATACTCTGTTTTTGTTTCTTTAAAAAAATCAACAAAAATAAGGAGCCATTGGTTGTGTTTCGAACTTGTATTACATTCTTTATGCCTACTAGCACAATCATTTTGGAAGAATTTGGATAGGTAATTTGCACCCAAACTCTTCTCTGTGATGTAAGAATTTTACATGTGAAATTGCAGGAAAATAGTTCACGACGTGAACTACTTCCTGCTATCTCACGGTGTGAATCGCTCCCGAAATCAGCGCCACAATTCATAGGATTACCTTGCTAAAAATAGGTCGTCTTATCCTGACATTTCTGAAACCACAGGTCCAACAAAATTGTACTAGTAGAAAATGCTTCACGACGTGAAACACTAAATAGTTCACGACGTGAACGATTTACATTTCATGACATGAATTGTTTTAATGCATCTCACGGCGTGAACCAATTACATCTCACGACGTGAACTACATAGGAACTCACAACGTGAACGATTTACCATTTCACAACGTGAACTGTTTTTCCAGTTTCATGACTTAATCATATATAGTTCACGAACCTGGTATTGTCAAATTAAGGTTAGGGAAGTGCTTGAGACTAGTAAAATTAGAACAAGGTAACGTTGATTTCTGAGTCTGAAGTAAATATTGGAGCACGTGAAAGTACAGAAATTATTTCACGACGTGAACAGTTTACCATTTCATGACATGAAGGATTCTCTGACTTCTCATGCCGCCGCGAAGTGTTATCTGTAGTCTCACAGCCTCAAAAAACAAATCGACAGTACCTTACCAAAATTCAATTGGGGTAGCAAATTAGCTTACTAAATCACATTCACATGCACTTGAGGTCTAGAAAGCTCATCGGAGATGACCTCACTCTTGCCGACAGTGCATCAAATCACCCAGGATCTTCCTATCAAAAGAGTGTTGGTTTAGGCCACTCAGTGTCTTAAGGAATCTAACCACCATCGAGACAAGTAGTGTGAAGAATCCATAGAAGAAGAAGGGCTATGATTCTCTGGGTTTAGGGAAGAGGAGAAACCACCCTCCCCTACAAGATCTAGTGGTATCATTGATATAGCCCGGGGATTTTATTGGTCTCCAAACCAGCAACGATGAGGAAGCATAATCTGTGGGCACGGGTCCATTAACCAGCGCTGGACTTGGTCCAAGGCAAGAATTACCAACCTAACCCTTTAATTTCTAGGCTGTCTAACACACTGGCACCCCCATAATGAGAAGAGACTTGGAAAGTGCAGCTAGGATAGGTCAAAAGTCTTCTTTCCAACCGCAGAGGAAGTAGAATTAGATTTGAAAAGGATTGAAGTAGAATTAGATTTGAAAAGGATTGAAGTAGAATGGTAGGCTGCAAGAATTGAGCTTAAGGAAACAAGAACTCGATACTCAAAGGGCTAGGGCCAAACAAAAAGAGATGGGAAATGTGAACCTAGTTCAATCACGTGGCAAAGAGCCATAAATGGTTATGGGCAGGAGTGAGAAATTCCAAACTTAGAGCCCATAAATGAAGAGCGAAGAGTGGAGGAAGGGTTCATAACCCAAGATGAAGGGGATAACCTATCGAGGGAAACTGGTGAAGTAGAGGACTGCTTGTACACCAAGAAGGACATCGAGCGAATGATCAATCATCCCATATTCTTACAGGACACAGAGCTCTTGCTTCTACAAAGGCATACAGAGGGCTGCTAATGATGAGCCAGTCCAAAATGAAGTGGCCGGACCGACCTATAGACTAGAAATGCCTAGAAGAGCCAATGTTGGTAGAGGATGAGGTCTAGATAGGGGGGAGTAGCTCCTCAAAGACCAAGGGCGGATCTAATTGTAGGTCTTAATGTGGCCACAAGGACATATTTGTTTAATATGGCTGTGGAAATGGGCCGAGGAATGGTCAAGGAACTAGGCATTGCTCTAGAATCCAGACCATCCTAAATGAAGCCACACATCATTTCAAAGCTCATACAAATGTTCTCAGGGGATGGGACCCAATCCAACATGTGGAGATCTTTGAGACATGCGAGACCTGCAGGCCAGTAAGTGATGTAACCATGATTCATGCCTTCTCACACTGACCTTAGAAGGAAAAGCTCATTAATGGTTCCGGACCCTCCAGCCAGAAGATAAGATCAATTTCACTCGGCTCAAGAATGTGTTTGTGCCAAACTTTGCCCGAAGCGACAGATGGAGTCTAGTGGCACAGCCGAATAACATCAAATAGAAAGAAATTGAGTCGATGATGCAAGACTATGTGTCTCGACGGCTAAAGCACTTGAATTCAAGATGCAAACTACGGGAGAGGCTAACTGATGATCAGTTATTGCCATGCTTTCAGAGAGGATTCCGAGACCACAAAATGCATGATTATCTAGTATTAGCCCGATCGACTACTTTGGATGCATGTTGTAAGCTGGCGATTGAATATGAAGATAATATGCTGGAATTGCCACAACTAGAGGATGTCAAAATATCTTCGACAGAGCAGCAAAGACTTTGTGAGTTTCGAGTCACCACACCAAGAGACTGGAATTCGGAGCAAGCAAGTTGGGAACATGAGTGTGGACGACGTACTTAGTAATGCCATATTGGATAAATTGAAGGTGAAGGATGAAAGTGAAACATATGAGCATGGGCATACCCATCTTTATCCTCGTAGAGATTTGGTGTGGTGTTCTATGTGAAAATTGAATCACACTACCACTAAATGCCCACAGTTAAGAGTAAGGCCATTACTCTATTGTGCGCATTGTGTAAAATTAGAGAATCATGACACCTCCATGTGCAAGTATCCGAGGTTCCAAATCGTAGCACAACTGCCAACACCTAGAGCACCACTGGCCTTACCAGCACCACCCGTGCAAATCACTGCAGCTATAGGAGGATAGCCAAACCCTTCCTATTTACCTAGGGGGATCTTTCGAGTACATGACACTTCACCTTTGCCGCCCGACCTGTTCTACCACCACAACCACCACACGCTAAAATCAACCAAAGTATTAATTGAGGAGCCATCTGAGGATATGGAAATGGTGCGTGAAGTAGAAATTAGTGGTGATTATTACTATGAGGAAGCTGTGGAGATTACACTAGAATTTTATGACTTATAGAATAACAGACCAATACTTGTGTTTCAAACCACGGTATAATGGAAAGGTAAAGACATAAACACAAATATGAGGAGAGGGCCACTACAATGTTTTGGTTGCGGGTGGATCACATTGAACCGCTGAATGTTCTAACAAGAATGTGGTTCATACACATCAAACTCAACAATTGACTGCACCACCTAATGACATGCCAGTACTTACTTGTACTAAATGTAGGATTGATCATTTGATCAAAGATTGCCCATACCAGATTGCCCATACCATGCAAGTGGTTATGCTTCCACTTCTAACCAGGCGACCGTCGTTTGGACCATAAGTGTGCAACTTGGAAACATCATGCCATTGAATGTCCTGACACACGAGCCCAAGGTCCAAGGTCCAACTAGGAGATAAAGGGAAGAACCCAGTAGATGCAACCACTTCTAGAACTGGCAGGATAAGGAGGGTGAAAAAAGTGGGTAAAGGTGAGTCACAATTCAGGATGGATTTGAAGAAGATACTATCGACAGATCCACTCAATCAAGAGAAGAGAGGGATCAAGCGCTCAAACCAAATGAGCCTGACCAAGAAGTGCAAGGGGAAAGACCATCAGCCCCTAATGGAGTTGCTAAATACCCAAATGCGAAAGAAGAGATAAGGAAGATTGAAGAAGCAAGGGCCCTAGTACAAGAGTGTCAACAACTTCATGACTTCACAAAGCCAATTTACGGGCTAACCGGTGATGGCACGGAAGCAGTAAAGCTGTCTACGCCTTTATAGGGTGCCACACTTCCACACATGCATGAAAACACACCAGAACACTAGACCAAAGAGCATGAACAACACTTATATTTCAGATCTGGCTGTCACAACTTGTACCCGAACAAACAATGAGACAAAAAGAACTCTCTGGCATCACCAAACACCAACCACAGCTAATCAAGAGAATTTACAACTCTGGCCTGAGTCTCCAGAAGAGGATAATTTACCAGAAAAAACACTCTCTCCTTTGCCCTGTAGCTTTCTCTTCGTTGCTCCAATCACCAGCCCATAATCAGCCCGCTTCAGTCCTTCTGGAAGGTGGTCTCCGCTTTATCACCAACAAGACCTCCACGCACCTCGACGTCCAGCACTTGTGACAGTCACCAACCCGTTGCCTCTTGTCGCCAGCCCCACAGCTGCGCCCGAGTCACTGCTTCCACTAAACCCAGCACTTCACACGGCCAACCTTCACAATCCTGCTGTTGCGCCAAAGAGCCCCCTACTCTTCACACGGCAAACTCCACCTCTTTTTGTAGCTCGCGCCCACTCACCGACTCTCCCTTACTTTGGCTTTGGTCCTGCCGCTTCGCCAGAGAGCTCTTCGACCTTCTCAGTTGACGCCTGCACAGCAGCGCCAATCGCCAGCCACGCTTGCTACCTGTAACGTCGGCCCTTGTCGCTAGCCCTTGTCACTTAACGCCAGCAGCTCGCCCTCACAAAACTAAGGCGGCTCTCACGTCGACCTTCCAGCAACTACACTCCTTCCGCGCCCATCAGCAACATCACCCGGGCGCCTCCAGCGCACTGTCCAAGAGCCACCTCCTTCTCAGACCCCTACCGTTTTTGCTAGGCGACCATCTTCTTTGGCCCCGGTTTCCTCAGCAAGGTGGTCCTTTCTTTCTTCACGCCTCTGCCAGCTTCTAGATGTCGACTTCACGTGCTGGCCAATTTCAAAAAGCTCCTCGCTGGACTGCAGCGCAAACATCCATATGGCTATGCTTTATTGGCCATGTCAATATATTATTTTTTCATTTTACCTATAAAAGATGGCCACCATATTCCTTTCACACTCATGTCCTTTGCTACCTTGGCCACATCAATAGTTGCTTCCCACGCTTTTCACATCTTCAAATGCAACTTAGTGCCCATTGTATTTTGACGTGCCCACACATATCAAACGGCCGCGCACACATACGAGCCATCGAACAACTGATACTTCCTCCAGCAGCTATGTTCCGGACGCGAGCCTGTGCTTCCAGAATCTCAACATTGTCCCTGCACATACACTCCCATCAAAACCAAAAGCTTGATTTCCAAATCCATGACGCCCACACAGAGTCAATGGGTGCTCCCATGACTTTACCACAACATGAACATCACTCATGTACACATGTACAAGTTGAGTTTGAGGTTCCCCAAAAACTTCACACATATTTAGCAACCCCCTTACTTCTGCTGAGACATTTATGTCCAGCAGCTGTACAAACAGGAACCACTTATCCTCCTGGATCAAACGGAAATCTTGGTGCATCTACCTTCCAATTTTTCAAGCATTTTCCTCTGTCAAACAACCATTGATACACCCTGTCATAGCCTTCCACTTTCAGCAACCCCCTAGGCTCTTCACATATGGCATCATCAATATATTCTACTGCATTTCCTCCTCCATACCAGCTCACATAATTTGGTGATGGAAACAACCATTCCTCACCTCTACTCCCCTCTGACACATCTGAGTGTCCCACTCATAATCATATATCGAAATAACAAACATCTGATCATCAACTTCCACCTCACGGTCATCCAATCTGCAGCCCACATCATTGGCTTCCATCTCTCCCTCTGGACAAACTGCCAGACTAGAACTATAGCCAAACCACTCATCCATATGCTGAGCATCAACATGTGGTGTGTCCACCATAAACTCATTTCCAGCCCCATCAACATCAAACATAGCAACCTCGTGCACTGTAGACTCATCATTGTCACTTTCCTGTAGTTTCTCCAGCTTCAAGACCATTGGCGATCCTTCAAGATTCTCAGGCATCCCTACCAAGTCCAAGCTCCCCAAACTGCCAGGCAAAGCATCTTGGTCCCCCTGACCAACAACAATAGCCTCATATGCATCCTCACCACCACTGACAACCACCAACTCATTCTCTTGGGCATGACAAGGAACACACACCTTATGATCAGCAATCACACATCCAGAATCTATCACATCATCATCCAAAATAGCATTCAACTCATCATCAGTCACACCATCACTCCCTTCATGCACAACTGGTATGCAAGCATTTGTTAACTTCTTCAAGGAAGCCAACTCCAACAGATCATCCAATGCATTATCAAGAACACTGTCCAGCTCATCATCCACATTCTCACAAGTTGCAATATCCAACTCATCACCCGGATCATCCATACATACTCCATCCATAGTATCTTCATTAGTGACACCTTGATCATCACTCTCTACCTTGACTGGCTGAAGTACTGACACCTGCAAGTCATTACTCTTTTCTGAATCAAAGAGATCATCCAAGTCATATCCATACTCAAACACATCAAGCTCCTCAGCTTTAACATCACTTTCACAATCTGCAGCATCATCAATACTTCCATCCTCCTCCTTCTCATCTTTTGAAAACTCTTCAGGGCTGATTCCAGAAACCTTATCCTTCTCCATTTCCAACAGGTTAATCTGTCCCATATCCTGCTCTGCAAATGTGACCTTATGGACTTCACAAACATTGGGCAGAATTGCATCCTTCATCTGCATATTAGGGTCAATCACCCTATCACTCATTCCCAAAGACAATTGATACATACCACCATTAGCTTTGGCTGGTTTCTCACATTGCGGACTGATATGACCCCACTCACCACAATTGCGACATTGCACATCACTCGGATACCCTCTCCCTCTTCCAATATCTGCTGAATTTTCTTCAGAACCAGATGATGCATCAGTCTTCCTTCCCATATCACCTATGCCTCATCCTCTTCCTGTAGACTCTATCCAATTCAAGCTTAAAGACTTCATGAGCTCCACTGCATCATGAACCTCCCTCTTCAAAGAATCCTCTTGTTTAGGAACAACATCAGCTTTTCTTCCAGGATGCATACTCTCAATCTCTGGCACCTTCACAAACCTCTTTGGCTCTTCCTGTATTCCCAACTGTCTCAAACGCTTCACCTTCCACTCCTTCTCACGAGCAACTCTGACAGCCTCCTCAAAGCTATCCAGGTTCTTCAGCTCCACCTTCAGACGGAGAGTTGGCTCCAAACCAGAGCCACAAACCGCTCTCTCTTTATCATCTGTGGGGGTACTTTAGGAATCAAAGCCTCACACCATAGACTCCACAGTCTACCAAACTCAATCAGATACTGATCCACATCCTGACCGTCCTTCTGCTGAATGTTACACAACTCTTTCCACACTTCATTCGGACTCTTCACATGGAAAAACTGTGCCAAAAATGCAGCTCTGACTACACGGTACCCAGGATCCTGTTGATGAATGTTCCTGTGTGTAGTCACAAACATCTGTAGCCATGTTTTTGTATCACCCTGCAAGCAATAAGTCAAAATCTGAGAAAGGATCTCCAGGGTTGCCCTGTCTTTCATCAAAGCTATAAACTCCATTTTCTCCAGAAACCTGGTTGCATTCTCCTGTGGCAATCCCCAATACTCCGGAAAATCCTGAGCCATTTTCCCAACCTTCTTCACACAAACCTTTGTCCCTTTTCACAAACCAGAGGAAATCTGCTCCTCTGTGGAGGCACCAAAAAGTGATGGCACGGAAGCAGTAAAGCTGTCTACGCCTTTATAGGGTGCCACACTTCCACACACGCATGAAAACACACCAAAACACCAGACCAAAGAGCATGAACAACACTTATATTTCAGATCTGGCTGTCACAACTTGTACCCAAACAAACAATGAGACAAAAAGAACTCTCTGGCATCACCAAACACCAACCACAGCTAATCAAGAGAATTTACAACTCTGGCCTGAGTCTCCAGAAGAGGATAATTTACCAGAAAAAACACTCTCTCCTTTTCCCTGTAGCTTTCTCTTCGTTGCTCCAATCACCAGCCCATAATCAGCCCGCTTCAGTCCTTCTGGAAGGTGGTCTCCGCTTTATCACCAACAAGACCTCCACGCACCTCGACGTCCAGCACTTGCGCCAGTCACCAACCCGTTGCCTCTTGTCGCCAGCCACAGCTGCGCCCGAGTCACTGCTTCCACTAAACCCAGCACTTCACATGGCCAACCTTCACAATCCTGCTGTTGCGCCCAAGAGCCCCCTACTCTTCACACGGCGAACTCCACCTCTTTCTGCAGTTCGCACCCACTCGCCGACTCTCCCTTTCTTTGGCTTTGGTCCTACCGCTTCGCCAGAGAGCTCTTCGACCTTCTCAGTTGACGCCTGCATAGCAGCGCCAATCGCCAGCCACGCTTGCTACCTGTAATGCCAGCCCTTGTCGCTAGCCCTTGTCACTTAACGCCAGCAGCTCGCCCTCACAAAACTAAGGCGGCTCTCACGTCGACCTTCCAGCAACTACACTCCGCGCCCATCAGCAACATCACCCGGGCGCCTCCAGCGCACTGTCCAAGAGCCACCTCCTTCTCAGACCCCTGCCGTTTTTGCTAGGCGACCATCTTCTTTGGCCCTGGTTTCCTCAGCAAGGTGGTCCTTTCTTTCTTCACGCCTCTGCCAGCTTCTAGACGTCGACTTCACGTGCTGGCCAATTTTGAAAAGCTCCTCGCTGGCTGCAGCGCAAACATCCATATGGCTATGCTTTATTGGCCATGTCAATATATTATTTTTTCATTTTACCTAAAAGATGGCCACCATATTCCTTTCACACGCATGTCCTTTGCTACCTTGGCCACATCAATAGTTGCTTCCCACGCTTTTCACATCTTCAAATGCAACTTAGTGCCCATTGTATTTTGACGTGCCCACACATATCAAACGGCCGCGCACACATACGAGCCATCGAACAGCTGATACTACCTCCAGCAGCTACATTCCGGATGAGCCTGTGCTTCCAGAATCTTAACATTGTCCCTGCACATACACTCCCATCAAAACCAAAAGCTTGATTGCCGAATCCATGACGCCCACACAGAGTCAATGGGTGCTCCCATGACTTTACCACAACATGAACATCACTCATGTACACATGTACAAGTTGAGTTTGAGGTTCCCCAAAAACTTCACACACCAGGCTAGGGAACAATGCATCCAAGAAACGAACCGACAAGGGAAAGAGAATTGGACGTACCTATTCCAATTCTAGAAGAGTCGGAAGAGGGATCTCAAGGAAACCTGATGTCAAGAATGTTTGAGGAGATTGCGCAGGATGAGTCCATTCATTCATTCCCTAGGGATGGATATGAGATGCACACATGGAAGGAACCCTCATTTGCCGGAGAGCCTAGAGACATAGGAAGTCTTGCATCTGTAATGTCCACTTTCGTGAAAATGCCATTGGGACAACTGCTACACAGTTCACCAACATTGTGGGCAGACATAAAAGAATGGGTAGAGGTCAGACTAAAGCCAGCAGACACTGTAGAGGATGTTCAGTCACCTCTAGCAGAAAGAACCTTAAAACATGTAAGGGAAAGAACACCTAGAGTCGTCAAAATACCAGTTGCTCAATTGGGACGTTATTAAGAAAGTAACGACACTAATGATGCAATCCCAATTCATCACATAACGGATACCAAGCACTGGCTATCCTAGATGGTGGGGCGAGAGTCAGCATCATCACAAAATGATGTTAGAAAAATTGGGGAAAACCCGATCTGAAAAGAGAATATCTTATCATTAAAATGGCAGACGGAACATCTTCAAGACCCATTGGGCTTTTAGAGAATGTGTGGCTCAAACTCTTTACGTTTTGCTACCATCATACATTTGTGGTAATGGACTTTTTTGCACCAACTAGACTCATATGACATAATATTGGGGAGACCCTTCATGAGGGAATCCAAATTGGCGCACGATTGGGCATTAGACAATGTGTATGCTCGAAGGGACTCGCAAATTCTAAAGATAGATTTCCGAATATGGAAAGCACACCCCATGGAAGGGCAACTGTTTGGTAATGATTCGATCACAACCAAGCGAACCACATTCGTACAAATATGCCAGCCCATGGTGGAAATTTCCAAAGAGGAAGAGGAAGCGGACATGTACACATCACTTCCTCTTCCAGATTTCAGTGAAAAGTGAATGCATGTCCTAGCCACCATAGATATGATGCAACCCCAAGGAACCCAATACGTGGATTCTGGGATTGTTCCCACTACCTTTGTCTGTATGGTCAATTGGCAACCCATTGAGGAGGAAGTTTCAAGCATAGAAGGGACTAGATCACAAGGCCGTGCCAGTGCAACGCCTTAGAAGATGGTGAAAGTAGAAACGATATATCGCGAAGACGACGAAATGCCCAGCTACAAAGAAAACCCATGGATGCCCAGTGGCCGAGATACCTCAAAGCTATTAAGGTACACGACAAGTTTTCTAAGAATTGGGGTGAGGAATTGAGAAAGATATCCCTTGAAGGGAAACATAGGGAGGAAGTCACCCTTCGAAAACACCTAAGCTTATGAAAGCTGGGCGCCAAAAATGAAACAAAGCTTTGGGCAGAAGTCAAGCGAGAGGCTAAGTAGGTGATGGCTAAAACAAAAAGTGAGGATGAGGATAAACCAGACCTGCTTTCAGTACTAGACCATTTCAAAACATACACAATTGACAACGAAAAGTGGTCTGATTGATCCGCATCATACGGTGGCCCAGCTGAAGTCAAGGAAATTGATAGTGCATAACCAGGGGAGGAAACCAAATCTGTTTATATCGCTAAGGACTTGACTCTGACTGAAGAAAAAGAGCTTATTGCTCTCCTTAATGAGTTTAAGGATTCTTTTGCCTAGAACTACAAAGAGATGAAGGGTGTACCACTTGAAGTGGTGCAACACACGATCCCAATCATGGACGGATCAAGACCAACCAGGAGAAAACCATACCATATGAATTCTAAATATGCAACAATTGTAAAGGAGAAAATTGATAAACTCTTTTTTTGCTGCGGACTTCATCTATGAGATAGAACATACGGATTGGTTGTCACTAATCGTAATAGTGCCAAAGAAGAATGGGATACTTAGGTTCTGTGTTGATCTCAAAAAGGTCAATGCGACTCTACTAGTAGGAAGGACCATTACCCATTGCCTTATATGGAGCGCTAACCCTTCTCTTTCAGTTATGGTATAATTTCTCTTAGCTTCATTGAGTTGGCGGGCTGGCAAAGCTAATGGGGAAAATCCATCTTATGTTCACCCGGTTGGGCCATCACACATCCACAACAGCAAAAGCGAAGGCATCGATGTGGACATGAAAAATAATGTCCCAGTTGGTGGGGGACCGGAGAATTGGAGCACTAGCTAAAAAATGATCAAGGGTCCATAAAGAGGTCTAGCTATATCAACATACATAAAAATGAATCACCGATAGTAGCCGACATGTCTCATGAAACGTTGGATTCCCCTAAAGTTGGTGGGTGGGGGCAGCTCAAGGATGAGATGCACTTCGCTATCATCTGTGGAGATTCCCTGTCTGGAGACAATGTGTCCGAGGATCACTCCATGTCTAACCCAAAATTGCTAAAGGTTTTGATGTACCAACTTTAGATTAGTTGGATAATGTAATAAATACTGAAAGATCAATAATCAATGAACCTAGGCTTAGAATCTTGCAACCAAATTGTTTGCTCCTTTATAAAGTAGAATCAGATCCGGTGCTAGAACCACTTCTTCAACAGATATTATTGAGTTTACATTTCTTAGATCTCTGCATGATATAGATGAACTTGAGTCTTTTAAAGAGGCTCAAGAAAATCCAAATTGGGTGAAAGCCATGCAGGATAAAATTCATGCCATTTGAAAAAATGGTACTTTGGATTTAGTGGATCTACCACTTGGCAAAAAAGATATTGTGGTAAAGTCAAGAGAAAGGCAGATGGATCTATTGACAAACTTAAGGCCAAACTTGTTATATGCAAAAGGTTATGCCTAGTAGAAAGGTATTGATTTTGATGAAACTTTTACTCCCACTTCTGTATTCGATCTATTATAGCTTTGGAAAGCCCATCACAGATGGAAAGTGTACCAATTGGACATCAAAACAACGTTCTTGAATAGTGACTTTTAGAAGAAGTTTATTTAAGTCAACCAACTAGATTTTCCTAACCTATTCAAGAATAGAAGGTATGTTAGCTTAATAAAGCTTTATATGGTTTGAAACAAGCTCCCAGAGCTTAGTAGTAGAACATTCATGCTTATTTGATAGGGATTTTAAAATAGTCATGTGAAAAGCACTTTATATGTGAAAAAGGATAAGTAGGATTGTCATCTCTATGTAGATGACATGTTAGTGATGGACAGGAAGTAACAATGAGGATTTCATTACATCGTTCAAGGCTGACCTTGCCTCAAATTTGAGATGTCAAATCTTGGCCTTTGTACTAATACTTAGTTATGCAATTTATACAGCAAGATGATGGTATAGTCATTAAGTAGTCAAATTATGTCAAAGCACCGTTCAAGAGGTTCAATATGAAAAGTTACAACCCAATCTCTACACCGATGGAAACTTAGTGTAAAGCTTAGTTTGCAGGATGCTAGTGAACCATTCCACATAACCACTTATAATCAAGATGTTGGGATGTCTAATCTATTTGTGCAACTCACAACCAAACATCCAGTATAATGTGCCACAACCAAACATCTAGTATAGTGTGCCACAACTTTTAAAAAGTTCATGCATTGCCTAGGCACTAAGCATTGGGTAGGAGGTCAAACATATCTTTAGATACTTGTTGCAAGACACTCAAGATCTTGGCTTGTTCTATGCCAAGGGGGTGATTTACAATTGTAGGCCTTTAGTGATTCCGATTGGGTAAGTGATTATCATACACGATAGTCTACATATGGGAACTACTTCTTTCTTAGAAATTTGTGTATACTTTGGCTCAACAAGAAGAAACAAATTGTGGCAACATTATCTTCTGAAGATGAGTACATCGTAGAATTCACAATGACGGTTGAATGTGTATGGTTAAGAAGATTGATGGAGGATAATTGTGTCTCTTCAAACACACATACTCCTAGTCAGAGAGCTGATAGTAAGAGCGCAATGGGAAATTACAAAGAGTCATGTCGTTCATGCCACAACAAAGCACATTGAATTGCATTACCACTATGTCAGAGAGAGGCTCCACGCAGGAGAGATCAATCTAATCTATTGCAATACACATGACAATGTGGTAGATCTTTTCACTAAAGCCTTATCACATGAAACGTTTGAGGTCTTCCACAAAGCTTTGGGCCTCTTCCCTTTCAGAGACTGACTTGTAGTCTCTGATTTTTTGATGATTTTGCTTTTGAGCGATCCTACTTTTGGGATCTTCACACAAATTAGGCTAGCGATTCTTCTCTTAGAGATCGTAGTGATTCAATTTTGACCAATGGCTCTGATTGCACTTTTTAGGATCGGTTGATTCTATTGTCTACAAACTGTTAATGTGCACTTCGACTATCATACATTTATGGCACATCTATCCAATATTCCCAGTGTAGATTTTTTTGGTACAGAGGTACGGGTGATAGCTAATTCTGTTGGTACAAAGATTTTGTTGTTGGTATAGAGATACTTGTAAATAATAAATATTATTTTAAGAGTGATAGCTAATTTTGCAAAAAATTCACCTTTTTTAGTCCATGACTATACCTTGTTTGGTCAAATGATCCGACTCTGAGGGTTGGATCGGGTGATTCTACCTAGACGATCCTATTGGGGAGACCACAATTCTATAAAAAAAGAAGTTTTTTCCTATGTTTTTCTTGGTTTTCTGCTTGGTACGTAGCTTAGTAGTGGTTCCAAAAAGGTTATTCTGGAGAAGGCTATCTCATACATGGGGTGGGGGGAAAATAACCACACAGTGGTCTATAGTACAAAGTAGGCTCACCATCTCTATCTGTGAGAAAAGGGCTAGGTCACTAGAGCCTCAAGAAGGCTTCCCGCCGCTTCCACATATGGTCAGAGCCACCCTACAACTTTCCTCCATTGGCTGTGGAGGGTATGAATGATGTGGAGCCAAATGCTCCTGATGGACTCCGGAGTCAGAGTGTGGGTGCCTTCGATGACTTCACTGCATCAAGCTTTCCACATGTGCCAAGATGCAATGCTGCTACAAATCTTCCATCTCTCGCACGAACCCGGAGTCCAAGCATTAGTAGATGGGGTTGGTACTGACAAAATGCGAAGGTGAGAGACCTGAAGAGCTAGCCCCCCACCTTCCTCCTTCATAAGCCATGACAATCTTAGCCTCAGTGGCCCAAGTGATAGTGCCCCATGAAATGATACCCACCACTATCCACTGTTGTGTCATGTGTAAACTCTGAGTCCA
Organism: Cibotium barometz; assembly: GCF_041138505.1. Lineage (NCBI taxonomy): Eukaryota > Viridiplantae > Streptophyta > Polypodiopsida > Cyatheales > Cibotiaceae > Cibotium > Cibotium barometz. Next base: position 542,325 of record NC_141102.1, on the reverse strand, counting down.
ACATCCCTTGAGTACGGATGGGGAGACGCAATCCTTGGAGCCCCATCTCTTGAGCTAAGAGAAAACTGCTCATGGCCTGGACAACAAATAGAAAGAGGTATGGTGCTAGTGGGTAGCCCTACCAGATCGAGCAAGAAAGAGGAAATTTGTCACCTCTGACACCCTGAATGAGAACTTGATTGTGAGAGGCCGAGTAAAGTGTTGAAACACCATGAATCCACTCCACTGGGAATCCCATCTGGTACATCATGCCCTTGAGAAAGCTCCAATCAACTCGATCATAGGCTTTCTCAAAATCCAAAAGGAGCACAATGAGATCTTGCTGCTGCTGCATCTTGGTTGAAGCCGTCACCTCCTAGAAAGTAAAGATGTTGTTCCGGAATGCTCCGATCGTGAACAAAACCTATCTAAGTGTCATGGATCAAGTCAAGGAGGAATGGCTAAAGTCTTCGGCTGATGGCCTTGGCTAAAATCTTGTAGATGGTCCCAAGGAGGGTGATGGGTCTTCACTGTTGAATCTCTAATAATCTGTCACCACCCTCGTTAGGAATCAAGTGAATCAGGCCCTCTGAGAGCCTCTCTAGCATGGCGCATGTGGTCATAATCTCATATCTCATTGAAGGTTGCTCCTCGAAGGTTGCCTTCCATGAGATCGTAGTGACAAAGAAAAAAGGAAACTAGAAGCCCATTGGCCCCCAAACATGTCCCTAACTAGGAAGAGCCGTCAAGGCCTCCGCGAGCTCCACTGCTATATGAAGGAAGTCAATAAGAAGGTTCTGAGAGCGGGGGGACCACCTCTTGCGTGTGCTGCTGCTAGAACCTCTCACGCATCCACCAGAGGATAATGGGACACCCATGAAGAGGGATCTAAAAACATCCATGGAAATAGCTCTCATATGGGGGGTTCATTAGGGGAATTTTGGACTCAACTTTGGGCACCCTCTAAGAAGTGCCAACTAAGCTTAGAGAGAGATAATCCAAAAAGCCTAAAAAATAAGTTGAAATTAATTTTGGCATATTTTCTCTTGGCATTTTCTTGAGATATAAAATATATATTTCTATTCTTAAATGTACATAAAAATGATAGAATATTGCTAGTTCTTGAAGTATTCAATCCGTTCATGTACTATATATTCTACATGAATGATGAATTGGTCAATTCTCCAAGTTTAATGGCTTATATCTCAAAATCTCTACGTACAAGCTGAAATAGAATATTTCTCAAAATTTGAACCAAGGATCATCCAAAAATAGTTCGAGTTCCCTCCCTGCAAGAAACTTCACCTCAAATTTTGAAGGTTTTACATATCAAAGTTTGTAGGTATTGGTACCTTCAAAATCAAGGTTTTTCTCGCAAATTAGTTTGACTCTTTACTTCTTTTTACTATTTTGGCACCTTTCTCTTTTTACTCAGATTTTTCTACTGATCAAGAGCAAGGAGGACCATAGAGAGGATCAAGAGGATGGAAGAGGGATCAAGAGCAAGAAGGAATACATAGAAAAGAGACATCTACAACCTGCACATCGAGCTTGAACCTGAATATGAACCTCTAAGTAACAGAAATAAACCTAATACTTTGTGTACTAAAGAAATGTTGAGGATGAAAGGGAAGAAAAACATAGATTTATGAATTGATGGGAGGTTATATCCAAAAGACCCTTTTACAAACTCTACACCCCCATTTAGGAATATGACATCTCTGCTTAACTTTGCTGGAGATGGGTATAATGGGCTCCTAGGATATACACATCATTTGGAAGCACAACAAGCAATGTTCTTAAATTAGAAAGAGATTTGTTTGAGAAGGAGAATATTCATTTGAAGAAAACCATGGAGCAAGAGTTATTAAGTAATAAGGAAACCATTTTAGGGCTTGAAAAATAAATGTCTGAATTAAGACATAAGCAGACCTCATTAGGTCTCCGTAGATGACAAAAAAAGGGATATTGAGCAAATGAAGCTAGGAGGTGGTGGCATCAAGAACAGAATACGTGCAATCAAGTAAGCTTCTTTCTATTAATTGGTTTATTGTTTCTATTGTGACATTTTATTATTGTTTCTATTGTGATATTTTATGAATAGCAATCATTATTGTATATGTTCATGTATATCAATTTTTGCATTTCAATATGATATCAAATCATCATTGTACCACCCTGATAAAGAATCAACAACAAAACCTTCTGGCACACATTTAAGTCTTCTTTTAGATCGCCAATATACAGAAGCATTGATGAATGAGAAGAAATATAAGGTCTCAGAAAAGCAAATAGAAGACTTTTTTAAAGAGAATCAACTCAATCCATACGACATCCATGCAATACTTGATGAGGCTGGTATATCACATAGAGGATACTCAGCTATTTATAAGACTTTGTAGGAAAAGATGAAGGATTCTACTATGAAAGGATCATTATTGCCAAATCCTTCTTTAGTAAAAAAAATACGTAAACAAGTAAATGAAGAGGTACTGCAAGCACTGGGAGCCCCATTTCATATTGAAGACACCTATGCTGCACCAATAGGAGATGTGCACAGTCTACAATAGATACAATAATATTTTCTACGACTTGGAGACCTTACAATCATATGCTGTTCAATTGTTTGAAGTTACTCCTGAAGAATGTGATGGTTTTCTCAAATTTGTGCTAAAGCTTGATGAGTGTCAAATTGTGAAGGAGAGAAAGTTAGGAAGGGTTACCATCACACTGATGAACATGGCACTTGATACATCTATTCTAAAAGATGATCCTAGATGGTTTAGTGTTCAATCTGAAAATAATATATTGTCTTTGGGATCCTTTGAGGTAAAATTTATTAGACTCGGATATGTTTTGTGAAAAAAGAATTACATATAAAAAACACTGAAGGGTGTTGCATTCCTATGTTTCTTATGTATTGCAGGTAGAATCAGAGAATTTTGATGTCTTACATTGGGTCTTTCATAAGACATCGATACCCGAGATCGTCAGCGCGAGTAGAGAAATGGCAAAATCTTGGATGTGGAAGGTATGGGACAATATAAGGTGGTGTGGCATATGGCGGGTGATCTTAAAACTCTAAAATGTATGCACAATGTGTCAAAGGGTGCCAATTCCAAAAGTCCCTACTTATATTTGCATGTGTAGTGCAAAGGTGTTTGATAAGAGATATTGGAAGAAGGCACACTTGAAAGACCCAAACTTCAAGCCGATTCTCGATATTCCATTGTCAAGTGTCCACATTTGCACAATGCATGATCTTTGCAGAATCATTTTGAAAAACTCCTGTTTTTATACATATGTTTTGCATGGACTCTACAGCCCAATATAACAAAGGTTACATCCATCAAAGCACTAGAGAAAGTTGTATATCAGACATTGCTTTGCATGGTGGACATGCAAAAATTGAACAAGATGACTAAGGATGGGAAGAATGTACCTAAGAAACCTTCCATTGGGGGTGTTAAAGCAAGAAAGTTTCTATTTGAACTAACACCAGAAGGTTGAAGAAGAAGACAATCAGTGTGCAGATCATAAAATACAATAAATGGAAGTGCGTTCACAATGCAGTAGTAGACCTTGCAGACAATGGTTAAGCAAGAACACGGAAAGCCAAGGTATGGAAATCTTTAGACACTGTTTTTGAGTTCCGTGACAAGAAAGTGTGGATGAAGAAGGACCATGATATATTTCAAACAGTGGTAGATGAGTTCAAGAGATCAATGATTGATGCATGGACGGATCAACACATCACCCACTATATGGTATTAGATTGATTATACATTGAACTAGTTTTTAAACTATATATTAAAAAATATACTAATTAATGTATTCTTTTATTCTCTTGAAGCATATTATATACAATCATACCCCTTGGTTTGCAAAGAAGTATGGTAGTTTATCAATATGGTCAACCCATGGAATGGAGAAAACACATTATCAAGCACGCTCTGGGTATTTCAATCATACAAGACACGGTGGAGGAGCAGAAAAAGCTAATAGTTTAGAGGAATTACATCAGTGGACATATAGGAAGCTTGTACACAAAGCCAAAAAAAAGCAACAGTTCAAAGCATCCGAGATTAATCAAGCAGTGAAACTTGTGAATAAAGAAAGAAAACAAGATATATGGAGGAGAGTCAATAAGAAGGTTTTGAGAGCGGGGGGGACCACCTCTCGCGTGTGGTGCTAGAACCTCTCTCGTGCATCCACCACCTGTGAGGATAATGGGACACCCATGAAGAGGGATCTGAAAAAATCCATGGAAATAGCTCTCATATGGGGGGTTCATTAGGGGAATTTTGGACTCAACTTTGGGCCCTCTAAGAAGTGCCAACTAAGCTTAGAGAGAGATAATCCAAAAAGCCTAAAAAATAAGGTGAAATTAATTTTGGCATATTTTCTCTTGGCATTTTCTTGAGATATAAAAGATATATTTCTATTCTTAAATGTACATAAAAATGATAGTTCTCAAAGTATTCAATCCGTTCATGTACTATATATTCTACGTGGAACTATGAATTGGTCAATTCTCCAAGTTTAATGGCTTATATCTCAAAATCTCTACGTACAAGCCAAAATAGAATATTTCTCAAAATTTGAACCAAGGATCATCCAAAAATAGTTCGAGTTCCCTCCCTGCAAGAAACTTCACCTCAAATTTTGAAGGTTTTACATATCAAAGTTTGTATGGTACCTTCAAAATCAAGGTTTTTCTCGCAAATTAGTTTGACTCTTTACTTCTTTTTAATATTTTGGCACCTTTCTCTTTTTATTCAGATTTTTCTACTGATCAAGAGCAAGGAGGAACATAGAGAGGATCAAGAGGATGGAAGAGGGATCAAGAGCAAGAAGGAATACATAGAAAAGAGACATCTACAACCTGTACATCGAGCTTGAACGTGAATATGAACCTCTAAGTAAGAGAAATAAACCTAATACTTTGTGTACTTCTAAAGAAATGTTGAGGACGAAAGGGAAGAAAAACATAGATTTATGAATTGATGGGAGGTTATATCCAAAAGACCCTCTCTGCGCATCGGACTCTAGAGTGCTGGTAGCAGAAGCAGCAACCTTGTGCACAGGGCAAAGCTTCCCACTCGGGGCCTCGCCCAACGAATGTCCGGACAAGAGACTAATCCCTTGGTTCTTCCAAAATCGAACCCGAAAAAAAAATTTTCCTCGCCCAGAAAACATAGGCGATTCCTCTAGGAAAAATCCTAGGATATACACATCATTTGGAAGCACAACAAGCAATGTTCTTAAATTAGAAAGAGATTTGTTTGAGAAGGAGAACATTCATTTGAAGAAAACCATGGAGCAGTCTATGCAAAAGTTATTAAGTAATAAGGAAACCATTTTAGGGCTTGAAAAATAGATGTTTGAATTAAGACATAAGCAGACCTCATTAGGTCTCCATAGATGACAAAAAAAAGGGATATTGAGCAAATGAAGCTAGGAGGTGGTGGCATTAAGAACATAATACATGCAATCAAGTAAGCTTCTTTCTATCAATTGGTTTATTGTTTCTATTGTGATATTTTATTATTGTTTCTATTGTGGATTTATTATTATTTCTATTGTGATATTTTATGAATATCAATCATTATTGTATGTTCATGTATGTCAATTTCTGCATTTCAATCTGATATCAGATCATTATTGCACCACCCTGATAAAGAATCAACAACAGAACCTTCTGGCACACATTTAAGTCTTCTTTTAGATTGCCAATATACAGAAGCATTGATGAATGAGAAGAAATATAAGGTCTCAGAAAAGCAAATAGAAGACTTTTTTAAAGAGAATCAACTCAATCCATAGGACATCCATGCAATATACTTGATGAGGCTGGTATATCACACAGAGGATACTCAGCCATTTATAAGACTTTGTAGGAAAAGATGAAGGATTCTAGTATGAAAGGATCATTATTGCCAAATCTTTCTTTAGTAAAGAAAATGTGTAAACAAGTAAATGAAGACGTACTGCAAGCACTGGGAACCCCATTTCATATTGAAGACACCTATGCTGCACCAATAGGAGATGTGGTCTACAATAGATACAATAATATTTTCTACGACTTGGAGGCCTTACAATCATATACTGTTCAAATGTTTGAAGTTACTCCTGAAGAATGTGATGGTGTCCTCAAATTTGTGCTAAAGCTTGATGAGTGTCAAATTGTGAAGGAGAGAAAGTTAGAAAGGGTTACCATGAACATGGCACTTGATACATCTATTCTAAAAGATGATCCTAGATGGTTTAGTGTTCAATCTGAAAATAATATATTGTCTTTGGGATCCTTTGTGAGGTAAAAGTTTTTAGACTCGGATATGTTTTGTGAAAAAAGAATTACATATAAAAAACACTGAAGGGTGTTGCATTCCTATGTTTCTTATGTATTGCAGGTAGAATCAGAGAATTTTGATGTCTTGCATTGGGTCTTTCATAAGACATCGATACTCAAGATTGTCAGCGAAACGAGTAGAGAAATGGCAAAATCTTGGATGTGGAAGGCATGGGACAATATAAGGTGGTGTGGCATATGGCGAGTGATCTTAAAACTCTAAAATGTATGCACAATGTGTCAAAGGGTGCCAATTCAAAAAGTCCCTACTTATATTGCATGTGTAGTGCAAAGGTATTTGATAAGAGGTATTGGAAGAAGGCACCGGGAAAGACCCAAACTTCAAGCCGATTCTCGATATTCCATTGTCAAGTGTCCACATTTGCACAATGCATGATCTTTGCGAAAAACTCTTGTTTTTATACATATGTTTTGCATGGACTCTACAACCCAATACAACAAAGGTTACATCCATCAAAGCACTAGAGAAAGTTGTATATCAGACATTGGTTTGCATGGTGGACATGCAAAAATTGAACAAGATGAAAAAAGGTCTAAGGATGGGAAGAATGTACCTAAGAAACCTTCCATTGGGGGTGTTAAAGCAAGAAGGTTTCTATTTGAACTAACACCAGAAGGTCAAAGAAGAAGACGATCAGTGCAGATCATAAAATACAACAAATGGAAGTGCGTTCACAATGTAGTAGTAGACCTTGCAGACAATGGTCAAGCAAGAACACGGAAAGCCAAGGAGTGGAAATCTTTAGACACTATGTTTGAGTTCTGTGACAAGAAAGTGTGGATGAAGAAGGACCATGATATATGTCAAACAATGGTAGATGAGTTCAAGAGATCAATGATTGATGCATGGACGGATCAACACATCACCCACTATATGGTATTAGATTGATTATGCATTCAACTAGTTTTTAAACTATATATTAAAAAATATACTAATTAATGTATTCTTTTATTCTCTTGAAGCATATTATATACAATCATACCCCTTGGTTTGCAAAGAAGTATGGTAGTTTATCAATATGGTCAACCCAGGGAATGGAGAAAACACATTATCAAGCACGCTCTAGGTATTTCAATCATACAAGACACGGTGGAGAAGCAGAAAAAGCTAATAGTTTAGAGGAATGGACATATAGGAAGCTTGTACACAAAGCCAAAAAGAAACAGTAGTTCAAAGCATCCGAAATTAATCAAGCAGTGAAACTTGTGAATAAAGAAAGAAAACAAGATATATGGAGGAGATCTAATGCAAGTATTAAGCATGCAGAATGGCGAGGAACAAAACAAAGAAATAAAAAGATTTGGATACCCATAGATCCATGATTAACATTTCAAATTCAGAAATGATCATATGCAAAAGTGTCATGACATTACATGAGAGAGAATATTATTACAAGAGATAGGAATATACTACTACTCCTTAATCTGCTCACTAACATCCTCGGGTGTATGAAGCCTTGCCCTTTTTGAAGACGGCTCTGCAACATCCTATCACTGTAAAACTGGAGGAACCCTCAGTTTTGTGAATTTGAGAAGCTCCCTTTTGCCATAATCACTTAGCATATTGGGATCCTTAACCCCACATGCCAATCCATAAGCAGTATAGGCTAAGTAATATTTACTCCTCCTTAGTGTATAGAATCCAGGGCCTTGCCCCACCAAAGATTCGCAAATGCTAACTGCTTCTCCAAAAGCATGACTTTGTCTGCATTCCACCTGATGGGATATGCCCCAAGGTATCTTAATGTCTTGATTGCAAACAAAGGAAATTCTACATTGTCTTTTGAAGAGAATTTTTTGTGGAATATAATGAATTGTGGAAAATTTAGTTGGGTAGTCTCAAAATTGGTGCACTGGTGGTGGTCAGTTTTATGTACTCTCCCAGTGTGCTGAGTCCATTTCGAGTCCTCCCACACGTTTACTTGCTCCACGCTTGAGAAACTCATCCTCAAACACAACCAACTGCAAAACAATGTTGTCGATGAGCCAACACAACAAATAGAATAAGCTACTCAATGATGAAAAGTCATTAACAAGTAAACACACCTTTTGATTTTTGTCATTAACAAGTAAATCATCTGTCCATATATTGACTATTGAGTTGGTGTCCTAGACCTCTGATGAGGACGCCCCTTCCCTTCCCATGTGTGAAATATTAAGTCTTTGCTGAATAGCCTAAAATTTCTCTTTAGTGGGAAGGTTGGATTCATAGCTTTTTGCATCCTTGTACATCATAGATAATGTGTCGGCAGTAGAATGGAACTCACTGTCCTTGACATTTGAATCCAATAAGAGATATTTACCCAATTTTGGATTGACAAAATCTTCATCTTCCTTAAGATTCTGTGCAATGATGGCCAAATAGTAGTCTTCCCTTATGTCAAACACAACTTGAATATCTGTAGTTGACAAATATTCTTTGTCACCAATAGGAAATGTGGGGAGGAGTGGGGTTGGAATGTCCCTTGCTTCCTCTATCATAGAGGGCTACTTGTCACCTGTAACCACTAAGGTGTCTTCTCTTTTGAGCGCATTAATATCCAACTGCTCACTTAAGTCCCTCTCCGCAGCCAAGTTTAACTCCTCCGCAATCTCTTGAACTTCATCTTTTGCTCTTGGAGGTTCCTTTGCTTTCTCCCCAATATCTTCATTTGTAACTTTTTCATCCTCAAGCAACACATGTAGGTAGTAGATAAATCCATAGTGGTAGGCGAGCGACGAGATGACACTTGAGATTGTGATGAATGGGGTACTTATTGTGTGTCTTCTTCTTATCATCTGGCACCTTTAAAACATCCCTGTTTTACTTTTATCTTAGGGTTGTTGAAGGCTCAATATCATTCACGTGCACGTACTGAACGCCGTCAAACATGACTATACCATTTGAAGTGATATGCTAAAATTTCTACTCTTTGTCCTCAAGATATGAACATGTAGAAATGATTATGTCTTCGATGGGAAAATTGAAATTAAACATGCATGAGATTTCAGGATGGTGATGATGCTGTCGAACTTTATAAAGGAAGTCAAATAACTTTTCATTTGGGGTTTCTTGAAGGCCAACATTAGACTCGACCTCAATCCCGAAAGGATCCATCTACAAGCCAGGAAATATGTCACGGACGACGAAAGTTCTGTGTAAGATAATAAACAATTAGGCAAGATCAATATAACGAGATAAGGGTGGGAGAACTCTCATCGAGATCTCTAATCGCGTTGTAGTGATTTGATGAAATATTAGTGAGAAAATGATAATACAAAGAAAAATGTGTCAAAATCACTACAATGCGATATATGTGGGAGAATTCCCACACCGAGGCCTCTCTTCACGTTATAGTGATTTGATGTAATATTTCAAATGAAATGATGATTGTAAGCAAAATCACTATAAGAACGACAATAGGACAAATCACTATAACACGATATGGGTGGGGCCTCTTTAAGTTATAGTGATTTGATCAAATATTTGTAAGAAACAAATTAATTTCTTAAAAATCTAAACGTTAAAATCTTTGAAAAAGCAAAAAAAGAACGATAATAGGACAAATCACTATAACGTGATATGCGTGAGAGAGTTCACACCAAGACTTCTTCTTGCGTTATAGTGATTTGAAGAAATATATGCAAGAAAATTATGATTTTAGGCAAAATCACTACAATGTGATATGGGTACGATAGTTCTCACTGAGATTCCTCTTCACATTATAGTGATTTGATCAAGTATTTGTAAGAAATAAATTAATTTCTTAAAAATCTAAAAGCGAAAATCTTTGATGGAATATTTATAAAATAATTATACAATTTTAGCCAAATTGAAATGCGAAAATCTTTGAAACATACCGCGAAATTCATTGGGAGAGCAAGAAGTAAGCAACGAAATTGACTGTACGAGAGCAAGAAGCAACATGCCAGTCACAACTATGAGAAAAATTTTAGGAGAGCAAGAAGCAACGAATAATGAATGTGGGTTAGCTTTATCCATAGAAACTAATGGTCTATACATGTGGTAGACATGCATGATGACAGACCACGTGCTCTGCGCATGTGTTGATGATAGGTGTCAAAAATGGATTGATCATAATCATCATCTATTTAATGAGTACGACCCCACGTCCTCCTTTGCATGTGTTGCTGACATGTGTCACCATTGACATGCTCTTTTGCACGTGTATTGTATTCCTCCGCACGTGTGTCTGACATGTATTATCACTATTATCATTCCCGATAAATGTTAGACTTGTCCTCGGTAAATGTGGTCATCTTTCACTTCTGTACCCTTGTTTGTATTTTTCCCAAGTGTCCTTGTCTTTTGCCCCCATTTTGTTTTGCCTCCTCTGGCTCCTCTGGACAGCCTTTAGCTATGTGTATTCCTCTGTCGTGCTTCATCTACACTATCTCTGCGATTCATTAAGCAAGCGTACATCTATTCAACATTTTCCTTGCGTGATTCTTTGGTGAGTTATCCAGCAATCACTACTGATCCTAAATGTTATATTCAATCATATATGTCATGTTTTACCTACGTTCATTAGATATTGGGTCAAACAAAAGGCAATGTTTGACAAATCACTACAACGCGAAGAATGAATTATGATTTTTTCTGATGTAGCCATATCGCGTTATAGTGTTTTGGACATACTTTCTTGTCCTATACATTGTTTTGTGTCATGTATGTTATCTATGAATTATTTTCATGACTTACTTTGTGAAATGAAACGCTCTGTGCGAGAAATCACAACAACACAAGGAGGGTATGACGATTAGGTGTGATGTACCTATATCATGCTGTAGTGATTTGAAGCTATTTTATTGTCATAGGTATTGTTGGGTGTATTGTTCATGTGTTATTTTGTCAAATGAAAGGGTCTGTGTGAGAAATCACAACAACATGAGGAGTTGATGTAGATTTTGTATGATGTACCCATATCACGTTGTAGTGATTTGAAGCTATTTTTTTTAGTAGTTTTTGTATTATTTTTTGTTTTGAAGGGCTATGCGTGATAAATCACTACAACGCGAGAATTGTATTGTGATTGTATCTGATATGCCCATATCACGTTGTAGTGATTTGTTGCTATTTTATTATCCTATATATTTATTGAGAAAACTTATCATGTAACATTATGACTATTTTCAGATTGTGTGTATGAAGAAGACCGCAAGGCTCTCATCTACAAAAGATCCTAAAATATGTAAAGAAGCTGTTTTGGGAAAGAAAATGTCTACAGTGCACTTAATGAGGAGACAAAGATACAAGCAACATAGATGCACCCTTCTTAAACTAAGGAAGGTGGAGAAACATATGAATTGCGTGGTTCCAAAGTTGCCATTCCAGCACGTAGTCAGGTCAATATGCTAGGATTTTGCCATTAATACGCATTAGCATGCCTCTTCCCTAGGATGTTTGCAAGAGACTGCGAAAGACTGGCTTGTCAAATTTTTTCAGGATAGCTACGTCCTTGCCACGCATGCACACAGAATCGCTGTGATACCGAAAGACATGAACTCACTTTGTTTGCTCAGGTTTAGATATGATAGTACGCTGGAGCCCGTCCTACTTAGTGATGACAAAAGAATGAAAGGAATTTTGGAAATCCCTCCTTTGACGAAAAAAGTTAAGATCATAGAAGTGACAGAGCCTAGTCATTCTCGTGACACAAGGCTCAACACACAAATTATTGGAGACCAAGCCAGGATGCAGGAGCTCCAAGAATTGCGGATGAAGAAAGCGGCTATTCGGGAAATGCATAAGTCGAATGTTAAAGCTTTGAGTTATTTTGTCCCCTCATTTCACGTTAGACTTCCGGTGCGAGGCACCGCGCAATTAAATTGAATGTTAAAGCTTTGAGTTATTTTGTCCCCTCATTTCATGTTAGACTTCCGGTGCAAGGCACCACACAATTTTTCCCTTTCGATGCGGAGGAGATTGCTGTTTTATCCAATGTTTTAAGGGAGGTCAACGATAGAATTATGATAGCAGTTCTAAGGTTTGCTACATCCTTGTCATCATCTTGATTGTAAAGTGGTTTGCTTGTCCAAAGTAACTGATATAATGTAATTTTCTTGTGCGGCCTAATTATATCAAATCTCCCATTCGATGTTCAAAATCGTGTATATATTGTAGATTCCCTCCGTTCCTTGGTTCTTACTGCACAACATACTTCAATGGTTGATGTATGTCCATGGTTTAGTCCAATAAATTTTGATGTAGCTCAAATAATTCTAATAGCATACAATGAAGAGTAAGTGACATGCAATCTCATTTATAGTCTTAGTATTGTGACCTAAATTTACTATATATTTTTGATGTTACTTCTAATACTCCTAATTGCATGTTGTAGTTCACACTGCAGTTTGATCCTTTATGATATGGAATCCAAGACTTGTTAACTTGTCCAATTCAAGTGAAGGATTCCATGGCACCATGAGACAGTAAGTCCACACAATCATTATTCATATATCGTTAATGAGTTGGAGAGAGAGAGAGAGAGAGAGAGAGAGAGAGAGAGAGAGAGAGAGAGAGAGAGAGAGAGAGAGAGAGAGAGAGAGAGAGAGAGAGAGAGAGAACTTTCAGTATTGACAACAGTAATGTTTCATGCAGATCAATTAGAAAGCTAATAACTGGTATTGAGGGCATAATCCAGGACCCACTGCTAGAACACATAAGGATTATGAGATGCAGGGTCCCGCAGTATAACAGGATGGCCATAGTTGCGGTTGGAGGGTATGCTACAGTGCAAAGTTGCTGCTACACTTAGTTCTCTCATTGCCCGCAATAAGAAAATGTAGGCATGCTCTTTTTTTAAAAAAATATCTTACTTTCCTTCCTCATTCTTTGATGGCACATGTCTATATTTTTTTTCTTTCTGTTAGAATCCACGATTATCAGAATACTTTGATGTGGATTTAGGGCTGTTTAGGGAAGAGACCATTAAGCATATTATTATCAACATTCATAGCAGGCCGCCTAATATCCCTATTGCGTTTGTGCCTCCTCCACGCCTCACGGCAGTACCACTGAACACAAGTCGACAGGTTGGTTGTCGAGCTTCCAGAATCTGATGGATCTAAAGACGTCGATAGCCTTTCATTATATGAGATGGCATTATGTCAATGGAAAACTTGATCAGGACTTAGAGGATGACATTGAAAATTCATTGATGTTATTAGAGGTATGGTTTGAAAATGAGCTCTTGACAGTACTCAATATAAGGTCGAACATCTCACTGCGTCAAGTGAGAACAGACTTGGCAAATGAGGATGACCTACAAGTGCATGATGATTATGTGTTTAAGTGCAACGACCATAAGGTATGTTATTCAATCTAACCTCGAAAAAGTATTTATTTCAAAACTATGCCATAATAATTATTACTTATATACATTACTTTGATTTTTGGAAATAGGTACCAAGGAGAAAAGAAAGGACCATTCAATGTAAAGACATTACAAGGAAGCAAGTTTTTGTGGTGCAAACGACCATGGCATAGAGATAAATCATTAAAAATGGAGATAAATGTACTTTTGACAGCATATAGTTACATTAATCATGACAACATTTTGTATTTCTCAGAGCAATAGAAACTAAGACAAATATTCTACATTTTCTTATTGGATGCTTAAAACATTGATAGCATGTTCTTTTTTCCCCCTACAAAGCGTGCTCTTGAGTGTGGGAAGATTCTTGTTGTTCGCGCGGTGAAGCTTGTCGTTGAGGGGGTGATTGCTCTTCAGGACGCTCTTGGGGCGGTTGCTCTTTCAGACGCTCTTGGGGTGGTTGCTCTTGGCATGACGGGAAGCTTTCTCTTCTGGAACAGAAGCTTGTTGTCATTGGTTGTGGGTTGAAGCTTGACTTTGCACTTGGGGCAGTGGCACAATTTGCTGTTGTCAGGATTTCGAAGCTTAATAAAATTATGGGAGCCAATCATATATTTACAGACAATAGAATTCCTCTGGATTTTACAGGTAACCCCATGTAATTCTTTCACATCCTAATTTTGATCTAAGAAATCCAAACATTTCTCTGATTTACAGATAAACATTGACGATGTTTTTTTGACCTCCTCGTCATAAAAGAAGTTGACAAAAACATGCAATGATGGCATAAAGACAACGATTTTCACCTAACGACTTGCTATATTTGGTCTTATCCTTGCAAACAACAAAATGAATGATTATTGTGGGTTTAATTGGAAGAATGGGCCAATCTTGCCCTTTAGAAATAATGGGATATTTGTAATGTTTAGCCTAATTAGCCTAACTCAAGATGAGTATAGCCCCACAAGAGAGATTGCTATCCTCAATCTTGTAAGGGGGAGGTCAACTCAACCATCCACCATCACCTATGAGGCAAAAAAAACAACAAAAACAACAAAAAGAAGGTTAAGTGTTAGAAAACACACTCTAATTACTCTCTCTCTCTCTCTCTCTCTCTCTCTCACACACACACACACACACACACACACGAACTTAAATCCACACTCTAACACTCATCCCTCTCCTAAAAACTAGGGATTTGCATCCAAGGGAAAAATTATGTGCTGATGTAAGAAAATGAAATGAAATCAAATCTCTACTTCTCTCCCTCCTTTAAGACAAGTTCCTCCCCGGTAGAGTGGCACCATTTGATCACCCTCCAAGTGAGCCTTCTAGCCCAAGCTAGGAATCATCGTTTGTTGCTGGCCCCTTTCTTGAAGCATGGAAGTCCCTTGTTATAAGGAAGAGTGGTAAGAGAAGCATAGAGGTGTGTTAATCCCTCTAGTTTGAGCCGTCAATCCCCCTTCAATCCTCCATGACAACCCTTCCATAGACCATGGCTAAGCTAGAAAGCTTGAAGCCACTCCCTACTCCTAATCCAAGAATCTGTAAGCTACTCAAATGAAAGTAAGCATGCACACATGCACACATTTCACCATACACAAGCAATCCATCACTACATTCATACAAACTGACATAAGTAAGAAGGTAGAAGCTTTAGAGAAGAAGAAAGAATCTTGTTCCCTAGAAGATGGTGTGTCCTTGACATTATGATATGTCACTCATATATAGAGGGCTTTGCCCGACACTTATGGGGGTGCCTAAAATATACTCTCGTGCATATACAAGCCTTATATGGTTGGCCTTTCATTACAAAATGGGCCCATGACCGTGCATAATGTGAACCACTACAAAAGTGCAAATGAGTATGGGTTGAGGTAATATTTCATTTCACTTTGTGCTTTTGGCACAAATTCCCACATCATAATGCTCTTTACAAATCACTTATTACATTAACTTACCTAATTTCCACATCACATATAAGCACTTAATCTACCACAAGTACTTAATCTTTTGCCCTCATCTTTCTGAAATTGTCTAAGTCACCCAACTTACTTTTTGCATAGCCCACCACATCAATGCCAAACTTTTCTGATTTAGATCAAAAGCAAGAGCATGAGAGTGAAGAGGAGGTAGCCACTCCTTCCACTCTATTGAAGAGGAGGTAGCCACTCCTTCCACTCTATTGAAGAAGAAAATAAGGAAGGTGTGAGCTAGAATCTTACCTTGGAGATGATCTCATAAAAGAAGCTTATATCAAGACAAAGATCGTTGCGATCAAAATGGCACATCAATCTATTGAATGTTCCAATATCTTTGAGAGGTCAGACATGTGGGGGCTTGTGTATCTAGGATTGGCTTAGGTAACTTAGTGCACACACTGCCATGGGGGATATACTTACATAGATGGGTGTAGAGTAGTACGTCTTGAATATGCTTGAACCTATAACCCCACCACAAAGATTGGGAGAGTGATCGCAGATGATGGCACTTAAGTGAATGTCCAGTTGGACAAGGACACAATGAGCAATGCCCTACACATGCTAGTAGTGCAAGATATATTCAAGAGAGATAATCTTAGCAAGAAGGACATCTTGCTTTATGTGTGGTGTAGGAAACCCAATAAAAAATGCTTCGAGTATGGACACCTCAATCCATAGCTAGTAGTCCTAGACAAAATCCCTACAGCTGATCACTAATGTGAAAGCCAATGGATCATTACAATGGTGGCAACAGCATCATGGTCCACCGCATACATAAGGGCTAGGGCCAACTACTACTATAATAATATCCACACAGCTTGCAGGATAAAGATTTAGAACCTACGAAACTTACTAAAGTTTTATATCATGCATTACAATAGCCCATGCCTCAGCCTTTTAACAAAAGAGGAGGCTATGTAGATCCTTAATGAGACACTAGAAGAAAGCAAAGAGATAATAGCTCCTAGTGCAATGCTCTCTCCTTATACTTGTGGCTCAAGGTAAAGATTTAGAACTTACAAAACTTACTAAAGTATTATATCATGCATTATGATAGCCCATGCATTAACAAGAGTTATTTTTACTAGAGGAGGAGGCTATGCAGATCCTTAATGAGACACTAGAAGTAAGCAAAGAGATAAAAGCTTCCAGTACAATGCTCTCTCCTTATAGTAGTTGTGGCGACTTTGATGACCTCACAAAGGATGTGCACATAATGTATGCATGGTGATGTAATGGAGATGAAATAGAGAAGTAGTGGCACAAAGGAAGTGCACATGGTGTATGCATGATGATGATGATGAACATAGAAGTGGTGGCACCAAGGAAGTACACATGATATATGCATGATGACATAATAGAGATGAAGAAAGAAGTGGTGGCACCAAGTGACATATTTAACTTGACCCACATTAAGGATTTTCTCATGATGTCATTGTAGAAAAGCAGCATATGCACCTTAGTGATGCAAGGAGACAAGGGTACCTCTTAGAGAAAGCTTATGCCATACTCAGTAGCCCCATCACCACCACCATAGCCTACCACCTTGGTATAGCAACATTGGTATAATGTGCAAAGGATGATGATAGAAGCCATAGAGGCAATCAAGGTGGCAAAGTATAAGCATTATGTTGCTATCCTGGATCAAAAGTTGAAGAACCAAGAGGATTACCTCAAGAAAAAGCAAAAGCATTTTGAAGATGATGTGAAAATGGAAAAGCTCAAAGGAATTGTAAGGGAGATCAACCTCCGAAGGTTGGTGGAGTAGATAGAGAAGGCAAAGAATGAAGCTCTGAAGTCTGCAAATAGAGCTTCCAATGGCTACAAGAAGACGGGGGGAAGGCAAAACATCACACTCTTGAACTAGCTTCACAGGGAAATCTGCGAGAGAGCTTCCAATGGCTACAAGAAGATGGGTGGAGGGCAGGAAGGGCAACATGCTAATGCCAAGCAAAGGGCTGGTCACCTTGGAATTTACAACTCGTTGTACAGTTGGGGTATTTAAATGCAAGAAGGCAAAGCTCTTTTGTGGTTGTAAAGTGAACACATAAGAGTTTGAACTACAGAGCTCACATTTATTTGCCAATTTCATAGTGCCTCGAAATCGGCCCAAAGTGGAAACTTTAAAAGGGAGTGGTTGCCTTTTTTTTTTTTTGGGAAGGTGCATTTGTGTGTGCCGTCAGTCTCATGGAAACTTTAAAGGGAGATGTTGCTATTTTTTTTTTGGGAAGGTGCATTTGTACGTGCCGTCTGTCGTGTAGCCCTTAGGTATTGAACACGGGTCCTCGTCGTGGAATCCGACGGTTCTAGGAGTTGAGCTACATGCCCGTCTGACTGACAGGGCCTTAGATGTAGATATAATACCAAGCTAAAGTAGGTAGGTCCTTAGGTGTTAATATAAAATCTCAAGCTAAAGTATGTCTGAGTCGAGCTTTGAGAAATGGGTGCAATATGGCTGTTATTAGTTCCCCACGTGCAGCGGTAGCAGGCCTCGTGCTAGTGCCGAAGCGTTGCTTGAGCAGCATCAACAGCAAGCGCAAGAAAGCCAACCGCTTCCCTGTCGAAGACGTGTGTTCTATGCTGGAAAGGGAAGGGCGCTGGACCCCTCGCTTGGAAGAGGCCCTGGCCCCCGTTGGCGCCATCCTGAAGCCCCTCTCGCTCTTCCGCATCCTCAAGCTCCTTCAGCAGCAGCGGCGGGCGGACGCTCGGTTGGCCTGGAGCCTCTTTCACTGGGCCTCCCAGCAACCCAAGTTCATACACAACCAGTACACATACTGTGCCCTCATTGAAATCCTTGGGAGAGCCGAGGAGTTCCACCTCATATGGCAGCTCCTCCACTCCATGAGAGACAGAGGGACCACCATCACCGCCGTTCCTTTCACCATCCTCATAAATAGATATGGCCGTGTTGGGATGCTTCAAGAAGCCCAGGAGACCTTCTGTTCCATGGATGACTTCCATTGCAAGCCCGACGCTTACACCTTTAATGCCCTGCTGCATATCCTCCTCAAAGCACAGGATGTGAAGAAAGCCTTTGCCACCATGGCTTCCATGATTGAATGTGGATGCGTGCCTGACTATGCACTTTACACCACGCTCATCACTGGACTTTGTGCCAATGGTGGATTGGACGAGGTGGCCAAGTTTCTAGATGAGATGGGGGTAAGCCAGGAGAAGGCTCTTCAGGTCTGGACGTACAATGCATTGATATGTAGCTTCTTCAAAGCTGGACAAGCAGAGAGAGCTTTTGGAACTTTGCAGCAAATGCTATGTAAGGGATGCACCCCAAACGTGGTGACTTACAACACTGTGGTCCATTGGCTGTGTAAGGAGGGCCGACTTGATGATGCTATGGACTACACGAGTCGGATGAAAGGTCCCATGTGTTCACCTACCACCAGAACATACAATACATTAGTTGATGCTCTTTTTAAGGCAGGCCGGGCTGAAACGGCGCTCTCCACAATTCAATCAATGCAAGGCAAAGGATGCAATCTCACCATAGTGACTTACACGTCATGGATCAAATGGCTGTGTGATGAGGGCAAAATTGATGAGGCTCTAGATCTATTGAACGAGATGACGAGGTACGACTGTGATCCTGATATCAAGACTTACACTGTATTAATCAGGGGGCTCTTTAAGGTTGGCAGAGCTCATATGGTCATTTCCATGTTCACAAGAATGATGGAAAAAGGGTGCACACCTGATGCTGTGGTGCTGACTACCCTCCTTCAGGGTTTTTGTAAGGAAAGAAAATTTGATGAAGCATTATGGGTAGCAAAGCAGATGCAGGCCAGAGGTTTCCATCCTGACACAACGATCCTGATCACAATGTTAAATAGTTTATCTAAAGCTGGCAGAGCTGAGAGATATGCTATTGTATCACATTTCTCAATGGGAGAGTATGCACACAGTAATTATTTGGAGTTAGCCAACACAACTATTTGGAGGCTTTGCAAGGAGGGCAACATAGACAAGATTGTCGATGCATGGGATACTTGTAGGGAAAAAGGGATCGATCTTGACATTGAGACATACGAGATCTTGATCATTAGCCTTTCAGCGGCTAATAGAGCAGAAAAAGCATTTTTGATTTTCACAGAAATGCTGGAAAGAAAGTGCCAACAGGGTTGACATCTAGGGCCTCAATCAGTCAGCTACATTGTTTGCGTGTTAGTAGAGTGTAAGTTGGAGTTTCAATTTTCCTGGATATGGTTGCTTGTCATACTCAACATTGATTGCTCACCTTGACATGCTTACATGATACTTCAAGAATGCATCATGTCATGTGATCCTGTTGATAGTCATAGTCAAAACTCAAGGTTGTACCCAACCTCAAGCTCATCATGTCTTGGCAAACCATCTTGGTGTAAATGACCTGCAATTGATGCTTCACATCTTGAAGATGTTCAGCAGCAGCGAGTAGTGCTCTGAAATGAGGCCTTTGATTAGCAAAAAGAAGACACTAGGGTTAATTGGAATAGGAACCAATGCTCCAACTCTTAGACAACGTGAGTTGCTCTTACAAGCAGGCAGGTGTTCCCTATTTATGTGAATACTGGGAAGATGTCGAGAGCATGAACTTATGTCTCAACTGGCTCGACCATATGCAGGGACTTGGGTGACATAGCTAGGCATGATGATAGGGGAGAATGCATATGGCTCATAAACTCATGTGCAATTGTGACCAAAAGTCAGGATGAGCATCTGCAATGAGTACAGCAACTTGCTGGACAGACCAGGTCAAAGTAGTGAGCAATTGCCCTCATGTGAGCTCTCATTGAAAATGCATTGGGATTAGAGAAGCTATCATAAGGCCAGGGGGAGCTTGAATTGTGATCCTATTTTGTGTGGTTTTTGTGGTGGCTGTTTGATGCACTGGGTGGACATTCTTCAATGTCCACTGGTGAAATTGGCTAATGGAAGTCCTCGGGTTAGCCTTTTAACTTGTCAGTGGCAATTAAAGGAACCCTTCGCCCTTGGTATTGGGTTGTGCTGCAATCCTTGGAGGTGGTGGGCCATACTTTGGGGTGTATTTTCTTTGCCATCGTCCTTATATTTAACCTTCTTTCATTATGGCAACCTGTCAAGATTGTGGTGATTTCATCACATGTGGTTCCATAGATTGTATCAAGGGGACAGCAATCATGAAAGAGGCACCATGTTGCGCGATATCACCACATCATGGGCTGACCTCTCCCCCATACTCCGTGGGTTCCCATAGCCCTTTGAGACTCTTTGCTAGGAATTGAACAACTGCTTCACCACATGGCATACTAAGACAGAAATTGTTGGGGAGTCACAGCAAGGCCAACTGCTAAAATATCTGGCCAAAAGGCCTCTACAGCCTCTTGCAGACTTTCCTTTTCCAAATCAAGAGCGGCTCTTGCCACTTTGATCAGATCTTCCTGATGTATTTCAGTTTATTGATTGAAAAGCTTTTTGGGGGGTGGGGCAAACTGTCCGTCTACTGTGAGTGTTCAGGTCTATCTAACACCCTGCAACTAGATATGGTTGATTGGCTTTATATTGCACAAATTCTTTTTTATTATTATTTAAAAGCTGCCTCACTACTAATGTTGGCGTGTGAGACTGGGTGAATTACCTACAGCAGATAAGATGGCCATGTCAGGCATGCAATTGTAAGAAGAATACCTGCACATAAGATGGCCAAGATAGGTGGGTGATGGTTGGGAATTACCCGTAAACATAAGGTGGCCGACTCATTTGAGCATGGAGGGTGGGATGCTTACCCTTTATCTGATAAGACGGACAGGAAACCCTTAGGCGCTGTGCTTTATAGTGGCATCTTCATATGCAAAAGTAGTGGATCTTGACAGGTTGGATTGAAGTGGAGATTTTCGAAGCCCATCTCAAGCCAGGAGGGCAAGGCCTTACATACCAACAAGAGAGAGAAATACATCGTCAAGTGAGAGTAGCACTTTTAGTCAGGATGTGCATGAATGAGATTGCAGGAAAGGAGGCCATATTGGGTTGATGGCAAGAGTAGGCATTCCTTTAAGTTCAAGATGTAGGGACAACTCAATTACCAGCATAGAACAAGGTGAAAGACAGTAAATGAACTGAAAGGGCTAAGTGTTCAAGAGGGACTTCTTTTGATCCGACAAATAAAAATTAACCTGATTAGATGAGTTCCCAAAAATTGTTCAGGATGTTGGGCATCATGCTATTGTGGGCAGGAAGGTAGAATGGAGGAAAGACGATGTAAGTGAAGGAATAACTTGACACAAAATGTGCATGAATCAGTGAATATCTTGATTGAGACTGATAAGCAGGGTTTCAAATAAGTAGGAGGCAAAAGTAGAATGTCATGTATAGGCATATCGCGAAAAGATACAAGTCTAGTTGGGGTGGTGGCGGTCGGTTGAATGGGGATCTTCATGTCTCCTAGAAGTGACATAGGAGTGTTACATGCATCAAATGTAACAGTCAAATGCATGTATCATGTGAGGGCTACTAGTTACAATCGAGGTTTAGCCGAGGAATCAACCCATGTTGTGAGCCCTAATCTCCGAAGGTACAAAAGAGGCTATGCAGTGTGTCCAGGATGGGCACAACAACAGGCTGCCCACCAGGGTAATGCAAGTGTGAATGCAAATGATACAAACCATTCAGACTTAACACAAGTAGGCCTTCTTTTTTGAGGTCTGTCAATCTCTCTACCCATTCAACACATCAACAGGCTACCCACGAGACTAATACAAGTGTGAATGCAAATAATACAAACCATGCAAACTTGACGCAAGGAGGCCTTCCTTTTGAAAGTCTATCAATATCTTTACCCATTCCACACCTTCAGCCAGCCAAGGTAGAGTACACGAGATTCATGAGATAACCTTCAGATGCAGCCTGAAACAAACCATTGAAGCAGATTAGTCCAAGGTTTC
Organism: Cibotium barometz; assembly: GCF_041138505.1. NCBI lineage: Eukaryota > Viridiplantae > Streptophyta > Polypodiopsida > Cyatheales > Cibotiaceae > Cibotium > Cibotium barometz. The sequence goes on along the minus strand of NC_141102.1, from coordinate 519,764 downwards.
CTACTGCAGCAGATTTCAGCGGCTGGGAGAGGACAATTGAAGGTTTTCTTGCTTTGTTCACAGCCATGGACTTTGAGCTTAGTAAGTAATTCAACTCTTAGAGATCTAGCAGGATACTTTGTATGATTGTAAGCTTTTACAGTTCAGCAATATGGAGTAGATTAGCTTGAGAGAATCAAGTCTTCCTGTGTCATGTATTCTCATTGCTTTCTTCCTCTTCTCTTTGCGTTGTCAGTTTGTGTTTGAAAGTAATTCAAACAACCATGCTTCACCGCATGGGAGTGTAGTGCCAGGGTTTTGGTTGCCAGGGTATAAACCCCCCTTGTGCAGTGCTGCCGATGCCTTGTAGCATGTCGCTCAAACATAATCATGTTTATTTTTTAACATAGTAATTCAGATCTATAATTTTGCTTGAGCTATCCTATGTTTCTTACATTCTCTTGTTATTAGAGTGCAACTACCGTGCAAGTAGGCCTATATTTGGTCAGCAGTCTGGTTTCTGTAAGAATGCCCAAGAGTATGTAAGAGATTGAACATAAATGCCATATATTGAGAGAGACTCACAGAGACATTTGTTAGCCTGGAAGTCCCTGTTGTGAACAACCTTACACATGGGCACTTTTTACCTTGTGTTGGCAAGAGTTTTTTTCCTTTGTGACACTTGCGTATTAGCTACATCAGTCCTAGGGCAAGGGCTATAGTACTCTTGTGCTCCACTCATTTCGTATCATTATCATCGAGTACTTTCCAGTATCGAGCTTCGTCTCTCGCTCTTTGAGCTTGTTTGTCACTGCGTGTGTGTGTGTGTGTGTGTCTGTGTGAGTGTGCAGAGCATCTTCTCCCTCATCCAACATTGGTATCAGAGCAGTGTTATCGGAGTCTTGTTTTTTGAGCCTGCATTCACATTTGGTTGGCGTTACCGCCACCGGTGTTCGCGTTTGTTCTCGCCTCGACTCCTACTATTGGCCTTGATGCCCTCATTGGCGTAGCCACTTGTTGGCTTTTCAGAGTAGGTTTATGAGCTTGGTTGTAGAGCCAACAACTCCTCACCGCCGTTAGTCTCTGAAGTGGTGAATCAGGTGTACATTGGTGACCTTCTTCAATTCCGTCGTCGTACATCCTTTCATCTTTGCCACTGCACAAGCCTGGGTAAGCTCTTGCACAACTCACTTTTAACAGATCTATGGTTTCTTCCTCCTTTGTACATTGGTCAGCTTTCTTTCTATTGCCGTACATTCTGGCCAACTCCACACAATAGTACTACATTGAGCTCAAGCTTTCAGAAGCTTTCGGCATTGGATTTCGGTATCTGTTGAGTTTTGCTGTTTCTGTTGCTGTTACTGCTGTCTGAATATTGGCTTCAGCCATTAGCGTTTAGCATTTGATTGCGGCTTCAAATTCAATAGTCAACTTTCAGTTCAGTTGTCAACACGTTAGCATCAGATCTACTGACGCCATGTCATGTTAGCATCAAATATGCTATTTCAGAAGAACTGCTGACGCCACGACAGCTTTGGATTTGTTGACTCCATGTCAGCTTCGGACCCACTGACTCCATGTCAGCTTCGGACCCGCTGACTCCACGTGAGCTTCTAATATGTTGATGCCATGTTAGCTTCCAGTCTGCTGATTTTGACCTAATGCTTCTCTATCCGATTCGGCACGACATCCATCGATTCCACTTGCAGCTTCCACCCTGCGGATTGCTGATTTGGTGAGTTTGCACATGCATTGAACAGACATTTGAGGTACTTTGAGTGACTTGAAGCTACTGCTTGTGTTAGATACACTTTAGTTTGCCCATTTCTTTGTTGTGTAAAATATCCAACAACTTAACAGTCAGATGCAATGATTCATCTGTTTCTTGTTCATCATTGTCGGTTGCTGATTGAAACTTTGATTTGGGTGCTACAAAGCACATTACTTCCAGCAAGCAGCTGTTTGCCACCTTGAGATATGCATTGTGAAAAAGTGGTGCAGTTTTCTAGAGTCACATGCAGGATTGTCAATTGGTGTTGGTTCATCTAATGCACATTACTTCCAACAGTTGTTTGCCACTTTGATTTGGGTGCTACAAAGCACATTACTTCTAGTAGCTGTTTGCCACCTTGAGATATGCTCCGCTAGGTGGTGTAGTTTTCTTGAGTCACATGCAAGATTGTTAGTTAGTGTTGGTTCATCTGATGCAGAATTGCATGATGCTACTATGCCTGACATGGATCCTGGAGATGAACCGTATTCTGAATTAGGATTGTCAGTTGGTCTTATGTCTGACAGTGATCTTGGCAATGATCTACCCTCAGCTGATTATGCTTTATAGCAATTGTCAGTAGAGTTGCCTCTATGGCAGTTGCATTTCAGGGGAGATACATGATGTGTTTTGCTGTTGGTGATGTATGTGGTCACTTATGCATTTAACCCCTTAGTTATGCTATGTCTTGGAGACATACCTGTATGCAGTGATGTTTTACTTGCTAAGATGTATTACTTCTACTGAACCAGCTCCCTGTTTGAGTTGCCTCACCTATGTAGTTCATTGACATGGATGCTAATGGAGCCAGACTGTCACATTGTTTTCATCTTGGTGCCTTGTCATGATGCATAATTCAGGGTTTCTTTATATCAATCTGTGTGGGATTTCACATCCTTTTTACATTGCCATCCTGAGAGGTTGCCTTATATTCTCATGGTCTAGTTGAATGTATGCCTTGTTGCCCCCACTTTTCAGATTTGTTCTATCAGCCCTTTTCGTTGCTGATTCCACCTTGTCGGCTTGTCCATTGACACATCTTATTTTTCAGATGTATTGGCATTCAGTGGACCTTGAAAGTTTATCTCTTGCTGTTGTTCACAATGCTCACATTACATGTTTCTTGCCGACTCAATTGAGCCTATTTTGGCTCTGAATCAGTCCTCTGCTACTGTTGCCATTTAGTCAGATTCAGTAGCCCAGCTTTTCCATATTGCGCATTAATTGAAGAGAATGCAGCCATTATGATCTCTTGCTGATGGTAGTTGGACACGCATTGTCTCTGGTCATGCATCTTATGTCACTGATTTTGCTCTTGTTACTTCCGCATTACATAAGGAGCCACCTTCTCTTCTTGTTGCATTGGAAGATGATCATTGGGTTATAGTCATGCATTCAACCCTTTGCTGATCTGCTGACATTCAACAGAGTCAAGAGAAAGTGGCCTTGACAATTTGCTTGTGATGTTATAGCATGTATTTGATATTTAGACATTGGGCTTTTGTAGTATTTAAGTATCCGTCCTGCTACCTCCGATGAAGCTTTTGATCCTGCCCCTTATCGGCGAGCTATCGGATGCCTTAGTACATCAGCAGTTCCCGTCTTGAAGTTCAGTATGCAGTGTTACAGTTGAGCAGTAGATTTTAGCATTGCCCTAGCTTGGCATTGGCACCAGCGAAGCAGAAATGCGTTTTCTTTATGCTTGCCACCTCCACTGATAGCTATTGGGCATGATGATTTGACACTAAGGTGTCAATTAGTGGCAATTGTTTCTGACAGAAGCCACTTCATGTTGTGAATCTGAGTACAATAGCATTCATGACTATTCAAGAATGTGTTTGGCTACATCATCAATTGGCAGCTCTTGGTATTAGACATCCGTTTTCTACTGCTATTTTTCCTTGATTTATGTGCCTACATAGGCTAGTGTGGCAGATGGGTTTACCCAGTTTTTGCTACAACCTATACAAGTTCACATCATTCACTTCAGGGGGAGTTTGTTAGTCTGGAAGTCCATAGTGTGAACAGCCCTCCACACGGGCACTTTTCACCTTGTGATGGCAAGGGTTTTTTCCCCATGTGAACACACTCTTGTGTGTTAGCTACATCAGCCCTAGGGCAAGGGCTATAGTACTCTTGTACCTAACTCATTTCATATCATTATCATTGAGTACTTTCCAGCATCGAGCTTCGTCTCTTTCTCTCTCAGCTTTTTTGTCACTATGTGCGCGCATGTGTATGTCAGAGTGTGCAGAGCATCTTCTCCCTCATCCAACAACATTGCGCGCAGAGATGAGAGAGCACATGAATAGATGAATAGAAGAATAGATTAATTGCACGAGGTGGTTGCAATATAAAGAAGGTGATTACGGTTAACAACCGTTGCATGTGTGTGCTTGACGTGCCGCTTGGCATTATGTCTTGTGGGCATTAACTCTAGGAGTTATTCCAACATTACCCCTCTCATCTAAAACAAAAGAGAGAAAAGTCTCTTGAGTTTTATTGTTACTAAAAGGATGCCTATGTGGACGTAAGGCTATGTGACATCCTCAACATTGTTGGAATATATCATCTCCAGAGGGTCTACATCACCTTTTCATGCTTGTACTGGTCATGTTATGAGACCTTGCATTGGCATATTTAGTAGATATTATTTAGGAATTTTTAACCATTTTAAGGCATTTCATAGCATTTTATGCTACTAGACAGCTGCTGTCGGCCTGCTATAGCTGGCCGACCAGCTCTCTTGAGAGGGATATGTAAGGGTTCTCACCCTTCCCCTCACTTTTAATCTCATTCTTGCATATCTGCTGGAGGTCATTGGCTGTAGCAATAGTCTCTTATGCTTGTAAGAACCTACGGGCTTCCCTCGTGCTCATTTTCAGTCTCAATAATCAATTGTTTCCAGCCTTCTTCTATAGTTTGTGCTTTGGGCCACAACCTGTGATGCTCTTTCTTTCATGGTATCAGAGCCAAATGCTGATCTACAGGTAAGAAATGCTGCACTTTCTGCATCTGTACTGTCGAATTGTTGAGTTTTTGTTGTTGCAGGCTGAAGCTCTTTTCTAGGTGCTGAGGATAGGTTCTTGAGAGATTTGCTTTCTCTCTTTCTCTTTTCCCACCCTCCCTCCCTTTCTTCTCTCTCCTCTTGATGTGCACAACTTGAGAGGAGGCTATTTGCTATTTTTTTATAGCCCTCTTTCTTCAGAGAAGGTTTCTTGTCAGAGGACATGGCTTCAAGAGATTTCTCTAGTGCTGCTCCTTCTCCCGTTACTCTAGCTCCTTCATTGCTTGGATCCCCTGCTCCCGCTCCCCAGGTTGTTTCTCTTCCCAATCTTTCTTCTTTGAGTTTCTCTCATCCAGGTCTTACTCCCACCCCTACCCATATACAATCCTACAGTCCTTCCCAAGTCAGTGACTCCATGAAGCTTACAGCAACCAACTATCATACATGGTATTTCTATACTTAGTTATTGTTGGAAGGAGCCGGTGTGTGGATGGCTATCTCCACACCTCACTTGGTGGACCCTGCTTTGAGAATCATATTGGATGCTTGGGCTCGTCTTATCATCATCCATTGCATGACTCCATCTATAGAGGCACAATTTGTCTCTACCCGGGAGGTAATGCTCATCAGATGTGGACAGAGATCTAGAGGAGGTATGGGAGAGTTTCAACAGTGAAGATTTCCAAATTGGAGTCAGATCTAGAGAAGCTTACAATCAATGAGTCAAATAACTTGATTGAGAAGATTGGAGAGTTCACCCATATCAAGCTGCAGCTTGAGGGGTACGAGAGTACCATCAACAATTCCATCCATAAACGTCTTGGAAAATTGCGTGCTTCCTTTGATTCTTTTAAGAATAATATTTATTTCCGTGATCCTCTCCCCCCTTTTGAGGAAGTCGTGAGTTATCTCCACGACAAGTGCATGCTTCATGGAAAAGGCAAGTCGGAGTTTGCTTTTTTTGCCTCTTACAAGGGCAAAGGAAAAGGCAGAAAAGGGACCTCCAATAACAACAACAACAACAACAACAACAACAAAAACAAGGGTAAATAAGATTTAAAGGAGTCCCAAAGGAGTCCAAGGACAAAAGCAATGAATGTGATTACTGTGGCAGAACAAGTGATACTGAGGCTCGCTACTTTGCTCGTTGTGATGACTCTCGATCAGCCAAAGCCAAGTATAAAGCCCAGGATGCTTCCAAAGCATCTGACACAAGGACAACACCAAAGACAAGGGAAAGGACAAAGTTTCAGAGGAGGGATATGCCAAAGTTGCATACATGGCAGTCATAGATTCATCTACTTCTTCACAGGATTCACTCCTCGTGATCATAACGATGACTTCTCCAGAAGAGGTCAGTGACACATCCGAAGTGGTGGAATGGGTTGGTGATGGTGGTGCTTTTGCCCACATGACCAATCAAGCCCATATCTTGGAGGACTACTAGACTCTCTCTTCTTCAGTTCGTATCGCGGGCGATAACTCTTCGCTTCCAGTCACACCGGTGTGTTGGTGATGTTTCTTTGGGTTCCTCTGCCACCTTACATGATGTTCTACATGTTCCATGGATTTTCAAAAATCTATTTTGTGGATACAAAGCTTCTTAGAAGGGACTTGGTGTGTACTTTGATGATGAGGTAATTGAAGTGATCGACAAGAAGACTCTCTCGGTTGTTGCCAATGGAGTCCATGAAGGGGGTCTCTACAGGATCACCAACTTTTCTTTCCAGATCCCTTGCACTGACTCACATATTCATAAGCTTTTCTCCCCCTTGATGGCTTTGGTTTCTAAGGCAGATACTTCTCTGTGGCATTCTTGCTTCAGTCATGCACCCATTGCTGCCTTACAGAAGTTCCATTCTCAGTAGGTTGTCAGCGGACTACCTTAGCTTAGGTCTCTTTCACACACATTTGCTTATCCTGCATGATGGACAAGCATCATCGTGATGTGTTTCCAGAGGAGTCCACTCAGCGAGACGAGCAACCCGAAGGCTGGAGCTTATACTACATGCAGATCTTGCTGGACCCATGGAAGTTGAGTCTCTTGGAGGGACTCGATATTTTCTTCTTGATTTCACTCGCAAAGTTTGGGTATGTTTTCTGGCTGGCAAGTCAGATGCTTTTGCCGGTTTTAGGGCTTGGATTGCGATGGTGGAAAATTAGTCTAGGGATACAATTTCATTTTCCGGAGACTAATAATGGTGGCGAGTTTATACCGTTTTTTGATAACTTCCTTGCGTCAAAGGGCATTCACCGATAGACCTCTATTCCTTACACTCCTCAGTAGAATGGAGTTGTGGAACCGAAGAACGTGACTGTAAAAGAGATGGCTTGTTCTTTGTTGCATCATGCAGTTCACCCTCCTGCTTTCTGGGGTGAAGCTGTGGCTACCTCAGTTTATCTCATTAACTGCTCTCTCACACAAAAGCGGTTGATGGGATGACTTTGGAGGAGGCTTTTATAGGACACAAGCCTTTTGTTTCTCATCTACGTGTTTTCGGTTGTGTTGCTTATGTGCATGTCCTAGATCAGAAGACACCACTCTCACGCTGGAGTCAAAGAGGACGATCTTCATAGGCTATAGTCTAAGATCAAAGGGCACCGCTTTTGGGATCCGGAGATTGATGACATCATCATTTCCCGTGATGCTCAGTTTGATGAGAGCTTGTTTGGTATCGACTCCTCTCCACCTGATGTATCTCCCGACTTTCTGGATGATTCATTCCCGACCGATGTTAGTGTAACATGACTACTATGCAGAAGCGTGCTTAATGATGATTAATGCAAAGTAATAAAGATTAACGCTAATCACATGCTCATGACATAGAGAAGTAGAGAGAAGGAGAAGAGAGAGACTCTTTACCTAACCTACTCCTACTATATATTACTGAATGAATGAGTAATTACAATGATTGTCATAGATCCAATGTAGATCTAGACTACGAATGCTATGAATAAGCTTATGCTTACTCTCCTCCACTGTGCGTTAATGGAAAACGCTGATTTGGAGTTGTACTTGGCCGATCGAAACTGTTAGACTGCATGTCCTTGGTCTTGGCTCTGCAATCTCTGTCTTTGAATGATTATGAATGATCCATGACCTACCTTTATATAGTAAAGTGATAGCAAGTTGTAATCAAGTTGGTCTCACTTTTCAAGCCATAAAAAGTCATTAAAAATGTCATAAAATGTGTTCATATTGTGCCCATAATATGTCGCAACCATTGGTGCATGTCTTGGGCACCTCCGGCACCTATAGGGCCACAAAATTAGCTCCAAACTGCCCACATACGACCTCTAACTTTTCCCTTAAGGCGGCTGTAAGGAATAATCATGCCTACGTGGCATTGGATTAAGGTGTGCACGTGACAGTTAGTGATCTTATACTCGCTTCTCCTCATCCTCCCTCCCCCTCCTGCAACTCCCCGGTGCCAGTTGCTACTTTATCACCCACCAATTCCTGTTGCACCAGCTTTTGCAGCTCCCAGTCCCTCTACGAGTCGTGCTTTAACTCCGGGATTAACCCCACCAGTGAGATTACTCCAATGATTACTTCATCACCTCTCGCATCGGATGAGTCCTCTACTACAACTAGATCTTCTTCTTCTTCACGCTTTGAGAGGAAGGCTAGCCTACCTTGGTGCGTTCAACAACTCTTTAGAGATTCTGGTCTCACTAATGCACAGCTCCATAACGAGATCTCTACCACCACCCCTGGACCTCGCCGTTCATCTCAAGCTTCCACATCTCATCACACAGTGAATTATACTGTCATGATTTCTCTCTAGGAGATAGATGAGCCCGAGAGTCCAAAGGAGGCTCTTTCACCGCAGTGGGTGGCAAGCCATGGAAGATGTCCTCTATTGAGAGGAATCACACTTGGTCTTTGGTGCCATGGCCTTTACATCGTCGTGTGATTGGTGTGAAATGGATTTTGAAAGTCAATTTTCATGCAGATGGTACTTTGGATAAGTACAAAGCCCGCCTTGTTACTCCAGGATATGCTCAGATGCAGGTGAAGACTTTGATGAGACATTTGCTCCTACAGCCAAGTATACCACCATCAGGATTGTTTTGGCTTTGGCTGCACACTTCAGATGGCCCGTGTTCCAGATGGATGTCAAATCCGCTTTTCTAGACAGAGATTTAGAGGAGGAAGCTTAGGAAGCTTATGTTGAGCAGCCTCTTGGTTTTGTGATTCAAGGACAAGACACCCATGTGTTTCTTCTGCAGAAGGCTCTTTATGGTCTTAAACAAGCACCCCGTGCCTAGTATCAGAAGATTGATGCCTTCTTGTTATCTCTTGGCTTTGAGAGGGCATATGTTGACAACAATCTCTATGTGCTTCTTTGTGATGGGGATATTTGTGTCATTGTTTTGTATGTTGATGACCTTATCCTTTCTAGCTCAGATATTGAGTTGGTCACACAGGTTTCGGTCCAAGCTTTCAGAGACATTTGATATGATTGATCTTGGCCTTGGTCATTATTTTCTTGGGCTGGATGGCAGAAAGATGATTGTATCTTAATTTCTTAGCAGAAGTCTGTGAGTGAAGAAGCTGCTCTCACTTTATGGGTTGTCAAATTGTACACCTCTTTGTTGTCCCATGGAACCCAATGCCAAGTTATCCAAGGAGGATGAAACACCCTTGGTGGATTCCACATAGTACTGAGAAATTGTTGGCTCCTTGCTTTACCTTGCCAACACAGTCCAGATATCTCCTATGCTATGAGTGTTCTCAGGGACAATTCTCATGCTGCTCGAAGGTCTCATTACAGGCAGCCTTGAGAGTTCTTCATTATCTTCGAGAAACTTCAGATTATGGCATCACCTATTCCAGTGGTGCTGATTTGGTTGGTTTTTTAGATTTTGATTGGGAAGGTTGCATTGATACTCGGAGGTCTACATTTGGATTATGCTTCATGCTTGGTACAAGATTGGTTTGTTGGGAGTCTCAAAAGTAGAGCACTATTTCTACTTCTTCCATCGAGGTTGAGTATAAATCCTACCTTCTCTCCTCCACTAAGGCACTTTGGATTATGCTTCATGCTTGGTACAAGATTGGTTTGTTGGGAGTCTCAAAAGTAGAGCACTATTTCTACTTCTTCCATCGAGGTTGAGTATAAATCCTACCTTCTCTCCTCCACTAAGGCACTTTGGATTCATCAGGTTCTGGAGCATTTGTGTTGTGTCGACACTTCCCCAGTTACCATCTTCTCGGATTCTCAGAGTGCTATTGCTCTAGCTCAGAATCCTATGATACGGGGATGATCCAAGCATATTGAGGTGCATTATCATTTTGTATGTGATTGGATCAAGTTGGGACTTCTTCGGTTGGCCTACTATTCTACCAAGGACAATGTGTGTTGATCTCTTCACCAAACCACTTCTGAGAGCTACTTTGGAGGTGTTACTTTAGCGTGCTGGTATTGGACCGCCCCTCTGGCGTTGAAGAGGAGGCGTTGGAATATATCATCTCCAGAGGGTCTACATCACCTTTTCGTGGTTGTACTGGTCATTTTATGAGACCCTGCATTAGCATATTGAGTAGATATTATTTAGGCATTTTTAAAACCATTTTAAGGCATTTTATTCTACTGGATAGCTATCGGCCTGCTATACAGCTAGTGGACCAGCTCTTTGGAAGGATATCTCACCCTTCCCCTCACTTTTCATCTCATTCTTGCATATCTGCTGGAGGTCATTAGCTGTAGCAACAACAGTCTCTTATGCTTTTGTAAGCACCTACGGGCTTCCCTCGTGTTCATTTTCAGCAATAATCAACTGTTTCTAGTCTTCTAGAGTTTGTGCTTTGGTCCTACAACCTGTGATGCTCTTTCTTTCAAACATTCCTAGTGAATGAGGATGTGTGTATGATCACCTGTTTAATTTTTTTCCATGAAAAAAAGATCCTTCTATTAGTTAACAAAAACTAGCCTCGAAGGGATACATACAACCTCGAAGGGCTAGATACAAACTTGCCTCCATGTATGGGGCGAGAATCAAAGAACAAAAGGGATAAAAGAGATGCACTTCTCCTCCGACTAGCCACTCTATGAGGAGAAGGCTATCTCATACACGGGGTGGGGGGCAAATAACCACACAGTGGTCTATAGTACCAAGTAGACTCACCATCTCTATCTGTGAGAAAAGGGCTAGGTCACTAGAGCCTCAAGAAGGCTTCCCGCCGCTTCCACATATGGTCAAAGAGCCACCCTACAACTTTCCTCCATTGGCTGTGGAGGGTATGAATGATGTGGAGCCAAATGCTCCTGATGGACTCCGGAGTCAAAGTGTGGGTGCCTTTGATGACTTCACTGCATCAAGCTTTCCACATGTGCCAGAATGCAATGCTGCTACAAATCTCCCATCTCTGGCACAAACCCGGAGTCCAAGCATTAGTAGATGGGGCAGGTACTACTGACAAAATGCAAAGGTGAGAGACCTGAAGAGCTAGCCCCCCACCTTCCTCCTCATAAGCCATGACAATCTTAGCCTCAGTGGCCTAAGCAACAGTGCCCCATGAAATGATACACCCACTATCCACTGTTGTGTCATGTGTAAACTCTGAGTCCAACATCCCTTGAGTACGGATGGGGAGACGCAATCCTTGGAGCCCCGTCTCTTGAGCTAAGAGAAAACTGCTCATGGTGGCCTGGACAACAAATAGAAAGAGGTATGGTGCTAGTGGGTAGCCCTACCAGATCGAGCAAGAAAGAGGAAATTTGTCACCTATAACACCCTGACTGAACTTGATTGTGAGAGGCCGAGTAAAGTGTTGAAACACCACGAATCCACTCCACTGGGAATCCCATCCGGTACATCATGCCCTCGAGAAAGCTCCAGTCAACTCTATCATAGGCTTTCTCAAAATCCAGAAGGAGCACAATGAGATCTTGCTGCTGCATCTTGGTTGAAGCTGTCGCCTCCTAGAAAGTAAAGATGTTGTTCCGGAATGCTCCGATCATGAACAAAACCTGTCTAAGTGTCATGGATCAAGTCGGGGAGGAATGGCTAAAGTCTTCGGCTGATGACCTTGGCTAAAATCTTGTAGATGGTCCCAAGGAGGGTGATGGGTCTTCACTGTTGAATCTCTAATCTGTCACCACCCTCCTTAGGAATCAAGTGAATCAGGCCCTCTGAGAGCCTCTCTAGCATGGCGCATGTGGTCATAATCTCATATCTCATTGAAGGCTGCTCCTCGAAGGCTGCCTTCCATGAGATCCTAGTGACAAAGAAAAAAGGAAACTAGAAGCCCATCGGCCCCCAAACATTTGTCCCTAACTAGGAAGAGCCGTCAAGGCCTCTGCGAGCTCCACTGCTATATGAAGGAAGTCAATAAGAAGGTTTTGAGAGCGGGGGGGGGGGGGACCACCTCTCGCGTGTGCTGCTAGAACCTCTCTCGCGCATCCACCACCTGTGAGGATAATGGGACACCCATGGAGAGGGATCTGAAAAAATCCATGGAAATAGCTCTATTGTTTCTATCGTAGAATATATAGTACATGAAATAGCTCTATTGTTTCTATCGTAGAATATATAGTACATGAAATAGCTCTATTGTGATATTTTATTATTGTTTCTATTGTGATATTTTATGAATAGCAATCAGTATTGTATATGTTCATGTATATCAATTTTTGCATTTCAATCTGATATCAGATCATTATTGCACCACCCTGATAAAGAATCAACAACAGAACCTTTTGGCATACATTTAAGTCTTCTCTTAGCATTGATGAATGAGAAGAAATATAAGGTCTCAGAAAAGCAAATAGATGACTTTTTTTAAAGAGAATCAACTCAATCCATAGGACATCCATGCAATACTTGATGAGGCTGGTATATCACACAAAGGATACTCAGCCATTTATAAGACTTTGTAGGAAAAGATGAAGGATTCTAGTATGAAAGGATCATTATTGCCAAATCCTTCTTTAGTAAAAAAAATGCGTAAACAAGTATATGAAGAGGTACTGCAAGCACTGGGAACCCCATTTCATATTGAAGACACCTATGCTGCACCAATAGGAGATGTGGTCTACAATAGATACAATAATATTTTCTACGATTTGGAGGCCTTACAATCATATGCTGTTCAATTGTTTGAAGTTACTCCTGAAGAATGTGATGGTGTCCTCAAATTTGTGCTAAAGCTTGATGAGTGTCAAATTGTGAAGGAGAGAAAGTTAGAAAAGGTTACCATCACGCTGATGAACATGGCACTTGATACATCTATTCTAAAAGATGATCCTAGATGGTTTAGTGTTCAATCTGAAAATAATATATTGTCTTTGGGATCCTTTGAGGTAAAATTTATTAGACTCGGATATGTTTTGTGAAAAAAGAATTACATATAAAAAACACTGAAGGGTGTTGTATTCCTATGTTTCTTATGTATTGCAGGTAGAATCAGCGAATTTTGATGTCTTGCATTGGGTTTTTCATAAGACATCGATACCCGAGATCGTCAGCGAGTAGAGAAATGGCAAAATCTTGGATGTGGAAGGCATGGGACAATATAAGGTGGTGTGGCATATGGCGGTGATCTTAAAACTCTAAAATGTATGCATAATGTGTCAAAGGGTGCCAATTTAAAAAGTCCCTACTTATATTGCATGTGTAGTGCAAAGGTGTTTGATAAGAGGTATTGGAAGAAGGCACCGGTTGAAAGACCCAAACTTCAAGCCGATTCTCGATATTCCATTGTCAAGTGTCCACATTTGCACAATGCATGATCTTTGAGAATCATTGAAAAACTCTTTACAGCCCAATACAACAAAGGTTACATCCATCAAAGCACTAGAGAAAGTTGTATATCAGACATTGGTTTGCATGGTGGACATGCAAAAATTGAACAAGATGAAAAAAGGTCTAAGGATGGGAAGAATGTACCTACGAAACCTTCCATTGGGGGCGTTAAAGCAAGAAGGTTTCTACCAGAAGATCGAAGAAGAAGACGATCAGTGCAGATCATAAAATACAACAAATGGAAGTGCGTTCACAATGCAGTAGTAGAACTTACAGACAATGGTCAAGCAAGAACATGGAACTTACAGACAATGGTCAAGCAAGAACATGGAAAGCCAAGGTGTGGAAATCTTTAGACACTATGTTTGAGTTCTGTGACAAGTAAGTGTGGATGAAGAAGGACCATGATATATTTCAAACAGTGGTAGATGAGTTCAAGAGATCAATGATTGATGCATGGACGGGTCAACACATCACCCACTATATGGTATTAGATTGATTATGCATTGAACTAGTTTTTAAAATATATATTAAAAAATATACTAATTAATGTATTCTTTTATTCTCTTGAAGCATATTATGTACAATCATACCCCTTGGTTTGCACAAAGAAGTATGGTAGTTTATCAATATGGTCAACCCAGGGAATGGAGAAAACACATTATCAAGCACGCTCTGGGTATTTCAATCATACAAGACACGATGGAGGAGAAGAAAAAGCTAATAGTTTAGAGGAATTACATCAGTGGACATATAGGAAGCTTGTACACAAAGCCAAAAAGAAGCAGCAGTTCAAAGCATCCGAAATTAATCAAGCAGTGAAACTTGTGAATAAAGAAAGAAAACAAGATATATGGAGGAGATCTAATGCAAGTATTGAGCATGCAGAATGGTGAGGAACAAAACAAAGAAATAGAAAGATTTGGATACCCATAGATCCATGATTAACATTTCAAATTCAGAAATGATCATATGCAAAAGTGTCATGACATTACATGAGAGAGAATATTATTACAAGAGATAGGAATATACTACTACTCCTTAATCTGCTCACTAACATCCTCGGGTGTATGAAGCCTTGACCTTTTTGAAGATGACTCTGCAACATCCTATAACTGTAAAACTGGAGGAACCCTCGGTTTTGTAAATTTGAGAAGCTCCCTTTTGCCATAATCACTTAGCATATTGGGATCCTTAACCCCACATGCCAATCCATAAGCAGTATAGGCTAAGTAATATTTACTCCTCCTTAGTGTATAGACTCCAGGGCCTTGCCCAAAGATTCGCAAACGCTAACTGCTTCTCCAAAAGCATGACTTTGTCTGCATTCCACCTGATGGGATATGCCCCAAGGTATCTGGATAATGTCTTGATTGCAAACAAAGGAAATTCTACATTGTCTTTCGAATAGAATTTTTTGTGGAATATAATGAATTGTGAAAAATTCAGTTGGGTAGTCTCAAAATTGGTGCACTGGTCAGTTTATGTACTCTCCCAGTGTGCTGAGTCCATTTCGAGTCCTCCCACATGTTTGCTTGCTCCGCGCCCTAGAAACTCATCCTCAAACACAACCAGCTGCAAAACAATGTTGTTGATGAGCCAACACAACAAATAGAATAAGCTACTCAACGATAAAAAGTCATTAACAAGTAAACACACCTGATTTTTGTCATTAACAAGTAAATCATCTGTCCATATATTGATTGTTGAGTTGGTGTCCTGGACCTCCGATGAGGACGCCCCTTCCCTTCCCATGTGTGAAATATTAAGTCTTTGCTGAATAGCCTGAAATTCCTCTTCAGTGGGAAGGTTGGATTCATAGCTTTTTGCATCCTTGTACATCATAGATAATGTGTCGGCAGTAGAATGGAACTCATTGTCCTGGACATTTGAATCCAATAAGAGATATTTATCCTAATCTCTGGATTGACAAAATCTTCATCTTCCTCAAGATTCTGTGCAATGATGGGCCAAACAGTAGTCTTCCCTTATGTCAAACACAACTTGAATATCTGTAGTTAACAAATATTCTTTGTCACCAATAGGAAATGCGGGGAGGAGTGGGGTTCGAATGTCCCCTGCTTCCTCTATCATAGAGGGCTACTCGTCACCTGTAACCACTAAGGTGTCTTCTCTTCTGAGTGCATTAATATCCAACTGCTCACTTAAGTCCCTCTCTGCAGCCAAGTTTATCTCCTCCGCAATCTCTTTAACTTCATCTTCTTCTCTTGGAGGTTCCTTTTCCTTCTCCTCAATTTCTTCATTTGTAACTTTTTCATCCTCAAGCAACACATGTAGGTAGTAGATAAATCCATAGTGGTAGGCGACGAGACGACACTTGAGATTGTGAATGGGGTACTT
Source organism: Cibotium barometz (assembly GCF_041138505.1). Classification (NCBI taxonomy): domain Eukaryota; kingdom Viridiplantae; phylum Streptophyta; class Polypodiopsida; order Cyatheales; family Cibotiaceae; genus Cibotium; species Cibotium barometz. The sequence continues at coordinate 503,895 of NC_141102.1, read as the reverse complement.
ATTGTGTGTCTTCTTCTTATCATCTAGTACCTTTAAAACATCCCTCTTTTACTTTTGTCTTAGGGTTGTTGAAGGCTGAATATCATTCACGTGCACGTACTGAACGCCGTCAAACATGACTGTACCATTTGAAGTGATATGCTATAGCACATTTCTACTCTTTGTCCTCAAGATACGAACATGTAGAAATGATTATGTCTTCGATGGGAAAATTGAAATTAAACATGCGTGAGATTTCAGGATGGTGATGATGCTATCAAACTTTATAAAGGAAGTCAAACAACTTTTCATCAGGGGTTTCTTGAAGGCCAACATTAGACTCGACCTCAATCTTGAAAGGACCCATCTACAAGCCAGGAAATATGTCACGGACGATGAAAGTTCTGTGTAAGATAATAAAGGATTAGGCAAGATCAGTATAACGCGATAAGGGTGGGAACTCTCATCGAGATCTCTAATCGCGTTGTAGTGATTTGATGAAATATTAGTGAGAAAATGAGAATACAAAGAAAAATGTGTCAAAATCACTACAATGCGATATGTGTGGGAGAATTCCCACACCGAGGCCTCTCTTCACGTTATAGTGATTTGATGCAATATTTCAAACAAAATGATGATTGTAAGCAAAATCACTACAAGAACAACAGTAGGACAAATCACTATAACACGATATGGGTGGGAGAGTTCTCACCCGAGTTCCCTCTTTAAGTTGTAGTGATTCGATCAAATATTTGTAAGAAACAAATCAATTTCTTAAAAATCTAAACGCCGAAATCTTTGAAAAAGCAAAAAAAGCACGACAATAGGATAAATCACTATAACGTGATATGCGTGAGAGAGTTCACACCGAGACTTCTTCTTGCGTTATAGTGATTTGAAGAAATATATGCAAGAAAATTATGATTTTAGGCAAAATCACTACAACGTGATATGGGTACGATAGTTCTCACTGAGATTCCTCTTCGCATTGTAGTGATTTGATGAAATATTTGTAAGAAATAAACTAATTTCTTAAAAATCTAAAAGCAAAAATCTTTGATGGAATATTTATAAAATAATTATACAATTTTAGCCAAATTGAAATGCAAAAATCTATGAAACATACCGCGAAATACATTGGGAGAGCAAGAAGTAAGCAACGAAATTGACTGTACGAGAGCAAGAAGCAACGTGCCAGTCACAACTATGAGAAAAATTTTAGGAGATCAAGAAGCAACGAATAATGAATGTGGGTTAGCTTTATCCACAGAAACTAACGGTCTATACATGTGGTAGACATGCATGATGACAGACCACGTGCTCTACGCACGTGGTGTTGATGATAGGTGTCAAAAATGGATTGATCGTAATCATCATCTATTTAATGATGAGTACGGCTCCACGTCCTCCTTTGCACGTGTTGCTGACACGTGTCACCATTGACATGCTCTTTTGCACGTGTATCATATTCCTTCGCACGTGTGTCTAACACGTATCATCACTATTATCATTCCTGATAAATGTCATACTTGTCCTCGATAAATGTGGTTGTCTTTCACTTCTGTACCCTTGCTTGTATTTTTCCCAAGTGTCCTTGTCTTTTGCCCCGTTTTGTTTTGCCTCCTCTGGACAGCCTTCAGTTGTGTGTATTCCTCTGTCGTGCTTCATCTACACCATCTCTGCGATTCATTAAGCAAGCGTACATCTATTCAACATTTTCCTTGCGTGATTCTTTGGTGAGTTATCAAGCAATCACTACTGGTCCTAAATGTTATATTCAATCATATATGTCATGTTTTACCTACGTTCATTAGATATTGGGTCAAACGAAAGGCAATGTCTGACAAATCACTACAACACAAATTATTTTGAAGGGCTATGCGTGATAAATCACTACAACGTGAGAATTGTATTGTGATTGTATCTGATATGCCCATATCGCGTTGTAGTGATTTGTTGCTATTTTATTATCCTATATATTCATTGAGAAACTTTATCATGTAACATTATGACTATTTTCAGATTGTGCGTATTGTTATATATACATTATGTGTGCTATGTTATATACACATTATGTGTGCATATACTAGGAGGCTAACCCACATTAGACTTGTGAGCATGGGAGCATGGGAACAAGGTCTAGTGGAGCATGGGTTAGGACTAACCTTAAGGATTAAGGTTAGGGTCAGGCATCCAAGGGTCACACATGAGGAATGGAAAGTCAAGAGTCACTTGAGGGCCCTCCTATATAATAGGGGCATGGGGCACACTCATCAAGGGGGCTTGGAAGCTTGGAGGCTTGGAGGCTTATGCTATGGTCTCTTGTGTAGAGGTCCATATCTACTCACCTACCATTTCACACTATAGCTATATGCTATTGGATTGTGTTATACCTCTTGATGGTATGGGACATCAAGGTAGAGGTATGATGTATTTCATTCATTATTCATGTGTGCATCCCTTGGGCTCGGGGGTGGTTGGGTGGTTGAGTTTATGCCTGGTTTATGCATGTTTATGCATAACAGTTATCTAGAGAGATCTTAGGGTTTTAACAGTGGTATCAGAGCAATCTCTATTTAATTGTTGATTTTTTTAGTAAATTTTAATATTTACTAATAAAATATTATTTTTTATTGATTTGTGTTGATGAATTATACGTGGATAATCGATTTGGTGATTGGAACGTGTGTAACTACAATTCAATGGACGAATCGACGTTGCGGGGGAATACCGTGAGTTAATGCTAATTTTCCTTATTTTTTATGGTTAAAATCAAGCATTAATGGAATTTTTTACAAAAATACCATAAAGTTTATGGTGGATATTTTTGTAGGATGGATTCCCTAAATTTCTAGAAATTTTAGAAATTTTTTCCTAATTTTTTAGGAATTTTTGAGCATTTTTATGATTAAAATGTATTTTTATACATTTTTGCGGGTTTTTCCGCGGGAATGCGATCAAATTTCTGTCAATTTGCTACTGAAATTCAGTAGGGGACAGCATGTTGATGCATAAATTGCTCTCCCGTGTGCGTGGGGTCCTCTCCGCCTCTCAAATCTGATATTTCCTTCATTTTTTCATGAAATTTCTCTTAAAAATTAATTTTTTAAATTAAACATTAATCATAATTAATGTCTAATTATGATTAAAAGTTTAATTAAAAATCTTAAACAAAGATTAAGTTAATCTCTCTCTGATTAACAGAGAGAGAGAGAGAAGAGATGGGAAGGATTCAATTGTTGAGGAAAGGAAGGAGAGAGGGGAGAAGAGAGAGTCTCTCTCTCTCTCTCATTCATCCACGCGCAGGCGACGGGAGGGGGGGCTGCGCACGGAGAAAAAACGCCCCCCCCTAAAAAATCAAAACCAAGATATAAGCTTTAAAAAAAGCTTATTTTCATATTTCTTTAAAAAAATAAGTTTTTTTTATAAAAAAAAAGCTTTTTGAATTTATTTCAAAAAAAGCTTGGAAAAAGCCTGGAAATTCAGAAAAATTGGAATTTGAGGTTAAAAAATCTCTGAAAAATTCATGGAAATTTCTTATTGACAAATTTTGGCTTTTCATATTCCGGAAAACCTTTGGCTTTCCGTTTTCCCGAAACCTTTTGGAATTTCGGAAAAACTTTTGACCTTCCGTATTTCGGAAACCTTTGACCTTTCACATTCCGAATTTTTTTTTTGTCTTTTCATTTTCCCAAAACTTTTGGCTTTCCGTATTCCGGGAAAACCATTGGAATTCTGAATTTTTTTGACTGTTCGTATTCTAAATGCGTTCGGGGTTGATTAAAAATTTCAAAAAATTCCTGAAAATTAGTGGAAAATTAGACAAAGGTTATTTTAAATTTTGGAAAAATGTGAGGTTGGTGTTTGGCATGTGGTGTGTCCATTCAAATTCCTTTAAAAATATATTTTTGAACCAAAAAAATAGAAAAATCCATTAAAATTAAAAATTTTCATTGGATTTGAGAATTGTCGGGCAAAATTGGAAATTTCGTGAACGATGGGATTCTCAGGAAAAATTAGGAAATTTCTAGAAATTATTTTTAGAATTCCTAAAAATTGGTATTTTTTAAATATCAATGGTATTTTGGCAAATTTAATTGCTAAAAATTTTCTGGAAAAATATAGGTTTGGAATGCCATAAGATAGGTTTGGTGGAATTCAAAATTATTATATTTTGAGGCCCTATAAAATTTGGAAAAATTAGAAAAAAATCATGATAATTCTTTTTCTCGAGAATTTAATATTTTCGAGGGTTATTTAATGTTGAAGTACGTTTCCTCGTACTGACATTAGATAGATGCGGGTTATTCGCATATTATTAATATGATTATACCTCGTATTAATGGATATTTATGTTTGGATTAATTCTAAACGATGTATTCATGATTTTTTACCATTTTTTAGCCATTCTTTTTGGACATGTTCCTTAATTTCTTTTGATGGCTATAATTTACGTTCAAAGTGTGTTTCACCTTTGACACTTTTCCATGATAACTTATTTTGCACTTTTTTAAGTGTGGTTTGTGCTTAATTTCTTAAGCCTCTATCATGGGTTAGTTGATCGGTTTGTTTTGGTGGATTTTATTGGATATTTTCCAAGTTTTATATGGACTCATCAGGTTCTGCCTAGATCACTTATGTCTAGGGTTTTCTTATTGAGTGCTACACACATGTGTTTCACTTTCTTACTTTGGAGTTTTATTTGAACAACATAACGTTCATATACTCCGGATTGATGAGTTGGCCACCAATTTTAATGCTTCTTTTGGCATGATTAAATGTCCATTAGATGGTATGCATTGTTTTTTATGATCAACTATGTTATTTATGGATTGAAGGAGCTTCTATGCTTTTATCCATGGTTTTATAAGGACCTTTTGATCTTTTGAATAATTACATGTGCTTTGAAGGTAGCACTTGCCTTCGTTTTTTGCACATAATTTTGGAGTATATTTCTTATACTCTTGTATATATTCCAACTCGGATACCTAGTTATTTATATATCTAGGTGAGTTATTTTTCTACCCTAACTTTATTGTGTTTTAGGTAGTTATCATTAGAAAGGCGCCAATTATTTAATTTCTTTTCTAATGATATACTCAGAAGGAGTTATTCCTTGATGTAGTCTCAAGTATATAGAGACAGGTTTAGTATGTGAAAGTCTGGATAAGGCCATCTTATTCCTTTTACACAGGATTTTATTCATATTTTCCTAGACGGCATACTAGGGAGTTTCAAATTGTTAAGGTATATATGGGTGGTATCATGGTGGTGGAATGGGACGCTAGGGATCCCTCACATATAGTATCTTATGGGATAATTTGGGCTCAAGATTGTTGCTTTGCTTACATCACTTAGCATGTTGACCTCAACATTCAAAGACAATCTTATTTTCTAAATTCACTATAAGTTATATTGTGGGCATTCTCTAGATAAATTTCTTTTATCTATAGCCTGCATGTTTTGATGAGGGTAATCTCATCGGCATTTTCACTTGTTGAAATCTCTTTCTTTAGAGTTCAAACAAGTTTATCTTGTTGTGTTCGGATAAGGAAATTTGGATTCTTCCTTTGCTGGCATTTCTTTCTCTAGTTCCGTACTTTAGGTGATTTACACAATCAACCTGATAGGTTTACGGATGGACATATGTGACTCATCGAGACGTTGATGACTCTATGTTGATATGGGTAACTCGAGATGTCGGTTATTCCATATGCAGATGTGGGTATGTCGGGGCGCCGATGAATTCCTGGTTTCTGCTGTTATAATGCCATGCTTTTTTACTTTATTCCGAAAGGTTTACAACGAAAAAGTTACTTTGAATATGAATTGTTCTGATCATCCGCAGTAGTCTGATGGGCAAACAGAGTGTATGAATCAGATTGTAGAGGATATGCTTCGTGCATGTCTCTAGAAAATCATCATATTGGGAAATATCTTCCAATGATGGAATTTGCCTATAACAATTCTAAATTTATGGCTATTATTTTAGTTCGTGCATACTTATGTATGGGTATCAACTCAGGACACCTATTGATGTCAGTCTTAAGGACATCGAGCTTGATGCATCGAGGGATTTCTTACGAGATATGTAGGAAATTCTGACCGAAGCTCGGGATTCTATCAGGAGTGCTCATGATAGGGCACGATTTTATGCTGATAGGGGACGCTCATCTCGATCTTTTGAACCAGGAGCGTTGGTTTATTTTAATGTTCCTAAAGATTTTCAGACTTTGTCAATGGGAAAATGCTCAAATTTATCTCCTAGATATTGTGGTCCATTTCGAGTTATATATCGGATTGGCACGGTTGCGTATGAACTAACACTATCTCCAATTGTTAGAGTTCATCCAGTCTTTCATATCGATAGATTGAAAGGGAAACTGAGAGGTGAGGATGACACAGTCACTCCTCAAGAGCTCATTGAAGTCGATGAATTATCCTATGTTCCACATGAACCTGATAAGGTACTTGAATTCAGGGAAAGGAAACTTTGTAGTTGACTAATCCCTGAGGTTAAAATTAGGTGGAAAGATAGGGAAATTGAGAATTCGACTTGGGAGTCGGTTGAGATTGTTCAACGCAGTTCTCCTTCTTTTCATTGCAAGAGTGCAATGTTTTGAGAGAGGGGAAGTATGTTATATGTACATTATGTGTGCTATGTTATATACACATTATGTGTGCATATACTAGGAGGCTAACCCACATTAGACTTGTGAGCATGGGAGCATGGGAACAAGGTCTAGTGGAGCATGGGTTAGGACTAACCTTAAGGGTTAAGGTTAGGGTCAGGCATCCACCAAGGGTCACACATGAGGAATGGAAAGTCAAGAGGCATGGGGCACACTCAAGGGGGCTTGGAAGCTTGGAGGCTTGGAGGCTTATGCTATGGTCTCTTGTGTAGAGGTCCATATCTACTCACCTACCATTTCACACTATAGCTATATGCTATTGGATTGTGTTATACCTCTTGATGGTATGGGACATCAAGGTAGAGGTATGATGTATTTCATTCATTATTCATGTGTGCATCCCTTGGGCTCGGGGGGGTGGTTGGGTGGTTGAGTTTATGCTTGGTTTATGCATGTTTATGAATAACAGTTATCTAGAGAGATCTTAGGGTTTTAACACGTATGAAGAAGACCGCAAGGCTCTCATCTACAAAAGATCCTAAAATAGGTAAAGAAGCTATTTCGGGAAAGAAAAATGTCTACACTGCGCTTAATGAGGAGACGAAGATACGAGCAACATAGATGCGCCCTTCTTAAACTAAGGAAGGTGGAGAAACATATGCATTGCGTGGTTCCAAGTTGCCATTCCAACGTATAGTCAGGTCAATATGCGAGGATTTTGCCATTAATATGCATTGGCATGCCTCCTCCCCCTAGGATGTTTGTAAGAGGCTGCGAAAGACTGGCTTGTCGAATTTTTTCAGGATAGCTACGTCCTTGCCGCGCATGCACACAGAATCACTATGATGCTGAAAGACATGAACTCGCTTTGTTTGCTCAGGTTCAGATATGATAGTACGCTGGAGCCCGTCCTACTTAGTGACAAAAGAATGAAAGGAATTTTGGAAATCCCTCCTTTGACGAAAAAAGTTAAGATCATAGAAGTGATAGAGCCTAGTCATTCTCGTGACACAAGGCTCAACGCATAAATTATTGGAGACCAAGCCAGGATGCTGGAGCTCCAAGAATTGTGGATGAAGAAAGCGGCTATTCGGGAAATGCATAAGTCGAATGTTAAAGCTTTGAGTTATTTTGTCCCCTCATTTCACATTAGACTTCCAGTGCAAGGCACCGTGCAATTAAATTGAATGTTAAAGCTTTGAGTTATTTTGTCCCCTCATTTCATGTTAGACTTCCGATGCGAGGCACCACACAATTTTTCCCTTTCGATGCGGAGGGGATTGTTGTTTTATCCAATGTTTTAAGGGAGGTCAAGGATAGAATTATGATAGCAGTTCTAAGGTTTGCTACATCCTTGTCATCATCTTGATTTGTAAAGTGGTTTGCTTGTCCAAAGTAACTGATATAATGTAATTTTCTTGTTCATCCTATCAAATCTCCCATTCGATGTTCAAAATCGTGTATATATTGTAGATTCCCTCCTTTCCTTGGTTCTCACTACACAACATACTTCAATGGTTGATGTATGTCCATGGTTTAGTCCAATAAAATTTGATGTAGCTCAAATGATTCTAATAGCATACAATGAAGAGTAAGTGACATGCAATCTCATTTATAGTCTTAGTATTGTGACCTAAATTTACTATATATTTTTGATGTTACTTCTCATACTCCTAATTGCATGTTATAGTTCACACTGCAGTTTGATCCTTTACGATATGGAATCCAAGACTTGTTAACTTGGCCAATTCAAGTGAAGGATTCCATGGCACCGTGAGACAGTAAGTCCACACAATCATTATTCATATATCGTTAACGAGAGAGAGAGAGAGAGAGAGAGAGAGAGAGAAGTAGGGAGAGAACTTTCAGTATTGACAACAGTAAAGTTTCGTGCAGATCAATTAGAAAGCTAATAACTAGTATCGAGGGCATAATCCAGGACCCACTGCTAGAACACACAAGGATTGTGAGATGCAGAGTCCCACAGTAACAGGATGGCTATAGTTGCGGTTGGCTATAGTTGCGGTTGGAGGGTATGCTACAGCGCAAAGTTGCTGCTACACTTAGTTCTCTCATTGCCCGCAAGAAAATGTAGGCATGCTTTTTTTTTAATATCTTACTTTCCTTCCTCATTCTTTGACGGCACATGTCTATTTTTTTTCTTTTTGTTAGAATCCACGATTATCAGAATACTCTGATGTGGATTTAGGGCTGTTTAGGAAAGATACCATTAAGCATATTATTATCAACATTCATAGCAGGTCGCCTAATATCCCTGTTGCGTTTGTGCCCCCTCCACCACGGCCACGAACAGGACCACTGCCCCACGGCAGTACCACCGAAACACAAGTCGACAGGTTGGTTGTCGAGATTCCAAAATCTGATGGATCTAAAGACGTCGTAGCCTTTCATTATATGAGATGGCATTATGTTAATGGAAAACTTGTAGCAATTGATCAAGACTTAGAGGATGACATTGAAAATCCATTGATGTTATTAGAGGTATGGTTTGAACATGAGCTCTTGACAGTACTCAATATAAGGTCAAACATCTCACTGCGTCAAGTGAGAACAGACTTGGCAAATGAGGATGACCTACAAGTGCATGATGATTATGTGTTTAAGGGCAACGACCATAAGGTATGTTATTCAATCTAACCTCGAAAAAGTATTTATTTCAAAACTATGCCATAATAATTATTACTTATATACATTACTTTGATTTTTGGAAATAGGTACCAAGGAGAAAAGAAAGGACCATTCAATGTAAAGACATTACCAGGAAGCAAGTTTTTGTGGTGCAAACGACCATCACATAGAGATAAATCATTAAAAATGGAGATAAATGTACTTTTGACAGCATATAGTTACATTAATCACATGATAACATTTTGTATTTCTGAGCAATAGAAACTAAGACAAATATTCTACATTTTCTTATTGAATGTTTAAAACATTGATAGCATGTTCTTTTTTTTCCCTACAAAGCGTGCTCTTGGGTGTGGGAAGATTCTTGTTGTTCGGGCAGTGAAGCTTGTCATTGAGGGGGTGATTGCTCTTCGGGACGCTCTTGGGGCAGTTGCTCTTCCGGACGCTCTTGGGGTGGTTGCTCTTGGCGCAACGGGAAGCTTTCTCTTCTGGAACAGAAGCTTGCTATCATTGGTTGTAGGGTTGAAGCTTGACTTTGCACTTGGGGCAGTGGCACAGTTTACTGTTGTTGTCAGGATTTCAAAGCTTAATAAAATTATGGGAGCTAATCATATATTTACAGACAATAGAATTCCTCTGGATTTTGTAGGTAACCCCATGTAATTCTTTCATATCCCAATTTTGATCTAAGAAATCCAAACATTTCTTTGATTTACAGATAAACAGTGATGATGTTTTTTTGACCTCCTCGTCATAAAAGAAGTTGACAAAAACATGCAATGGTGGCATAAAGACAACAATTTTCACCTAACGACTTGCTATATTTGGTCTTATACACCTCTGCACGTCTTCGTATATCTTTAATCTAAAGCACTCACTTGTTTCTGCTGTTGGTATTAGCCATTCTGGACTGTTGAATGAAGGTAGTGGTAATGCTTTCAAATATCCATAACCTATAACACTATGAGGTGCTGTGTAAAATTCATTATAAAAGAAAACTCCCCTCTCTGCCAAAGACCTGCTTGATGTTTCTTTACATAGCTGCTCACCAATAGATGCATGAAAAGCATCGAAGATTCTCAATACTATCTGTAGGCTGCCAGTCAACCAAGTTTGAAGGATATATATCTATATAGACGAATACAAGAGAAGCATAAGTATAGAAATAAAACACATTACATAATGTAAAAATATTTACTTACAGTTTGGTCTATGGAGTGGGATTCCATTAGGCAAACATTACAGACGTAGTTCTAAGTGCAGGTAGGCATGTTGTATAAGGACTTCCTTAATGCTCCTACATGTGTCAGAGAGTTTGAAATCTTGAACTCTGCCTTTGTAAGTGTCGATGAACTCATTCTTTGTATTTTTTCACTTCCTCGGCAACATAATCCAACTACCAATAGAGATTGTGGTAGGAATCCACCTTTGATTATCCATATCAAAGCTGTTGTATACTATAATAGCTCTAGTAGAGGAGCAGGGACGCCTAGGACGTGTGGTTTCCATTGAAGCAAATAGAGAATAAAGCAGATGTAAGAAGATGGAAGAAGAGATAACCTCCAAAACATGCGAAATTTTTAGAGGGAAATCCATTCATTAAATGAGCTAGGAGCTTTGAAGAGAACATTTCAAATTTTTAGAGGAAAAAAGAACTTTTATTAAATGAGCTGAACGAGGGAAATTTCAGATTGAAAATCGTTCATTAAATGAGCTGAGATTTATTAAATGAGCTGACAACACTCTAATTTTCATATATATTAAAGAAACGACATTATAAAGTGTGGTCAAATGCATTTAGTATTTCTTTAATAACAATATATTCATATAAAGAATATATGAAAAACATCTAATTATCAAAAGTTCCTTACGGTGGCTCTCTTCCTATTGGTCCAAAGCCTTTCTCTCTCTAGAGGAAAAAGGCCCAAAGTTGAGTCCAAACTTCCCCTAATGAGAAATTATAGCTCCAAGGCTAGCCTTGCAACCTGTGAATACCCCTTACCACCTGTGGGAGCTAGCAATCTCAAAGAAATCTCTAGTGACTCTATATCCGGCCTTGGTCCACCAGCCTACGTCTAGAAGGAAGCTCTGGCATGGTATCTGTAGTCCACCCTCCGCTCCTCTATGGACCCAAGCTCTGTACGGGTGGTAGTGAGGTGACTCTCTCGATGCACGAGCTATCTTGGAAACTCTCCTGAAGTCGCCAAAGAGAAGCAAGACCCTAGCCAATGCTCCTCTCTTGCTCATGAAACCTAGCCCATCTACTTTGTGATGCCTCCTTCAATAAGCTGTTAATCTCGCCAAAGCCCACATCCAAGATGCATGCGGCAGAACCTGAGAGAAAATCTAGTCCCTCCCATATTTGCTTTATCCTGCTGGCAGATCTCATAGTCAAGGTGTATGAGGCTATCCGGAATCCTAATGCTAAAGTGCTTGTCCTGCCTTTATGGGTCCTCCAAGGACATGATCAGAGAAAGTAGTGCCCACTAAGGTACCAAATCATGCCCTTGCAACCACAAACCCACTCATCCACATAGAATCTATCAAGTTGAGAAAGATTGGGGCCGGTGCTCCTCTTATCAGACTGTGAGAAGCACACACTTTCGGGGTTGCATCCAAACTCTGGCAAACGCCAAGGGTCCTGTCCCCTAAGTGCAAGGATCAACTCCTCCCAAGTAGACCGCAAGAAGCACAAACTCCTAGGGCTACATCCAAACTTTGGCAAATGCCAAGGGTCCTATCCCCTAAGTGGGATTAGATGGTTGGCATCTTGTGGATGTACAACCTATAATTGAGGCATTGGCCTAATGAGAATTTGCTGGTTTTTGGGTATCCATGCCTACATGTCTCGCGCGAGAGGCTAACGCTGCTTCCGTGGTGTCGATGCCCTGGAGGGGCAATTGCGGAGGGGGCGGGGGTCTCACAGGTTTAAAGTGCTTCACATCATGAAATGATCACTTCTCATGGGCCAATCGCAAGACACCACGTGGCATTCTTCATTAAGGCGACTAGCCCACCACAGCTGCACTATAAATTCAAAAAATCTTTTCTTTTTCATCATTTCGAATCGTGTGATCCAACGCAAGTCACCTTGATCTCCCACATTCGATCGTGCATCGCCTTCCCTGGTTCTTCCAGCCCTAATCAACATTCACCCATTAAGGTGGGAGCTTGGACCATTTATTGTTTTCTTTTCTTATTCTTTTTTCCTTTTTAATTTTTATGATCAATCAATATCATGCTCTTTAACAGCACCTGCATTAGCATCACCCGAATTATGTGTTGTTTCTAAAACTTCCCTTGCAGTATCATCACTTGCGCTCATGGATTCTTTTGATAGATAGAAACATAAAAATGAAAACATCACAAAAACCTGCAGTTTCATGGAACTGCCTCGAAATTGTAGTTTCACGGAACAATAAAAACCTGCAACTTTACGCTTCCAAAAAATCTCACGTCACAAATTCTCATGAGAAGCCATTTCACGAAACTCCCTCTCATGTCATAACTTCTCACAGGACTCCGTTTCACGTCACAAATTCTCATGGGATTCCATTTCACGGAACTCCCTTCTCACGGAATTCTCTTTCATGCCACAAATTCTCACGAGATTCCATTTCACGGAACTCCCTCTCACGTAATAACTTCTCATGGGATTCCGTTTCACGGAACTCCCTTCTCACGGAACTTCCTTTTCACGTCTTTAACTTTCACGTCACAAGTTCTCAAGGGAAGCCATCTCACGGAATTCCCTCTCACGTAATAACTTCTCACAGGATTCCATCTCACGGAACTCCCTCTCATGTAATAACTTCTCACAGGATTCTATCTCACGGAATTCCCTTTTCACGGAACTCCCTTTCATGTCACAACTTCTCACGGGATTTCCTCCTCACAACTTGCAGGTTCACGAAACTCCTACACCTTCACACCACAACATTCACCTACTCAATTACACACACTAACACACTTCTCACCTCAACTAACCATTCTAAAAAAAAGGAGAAAAGAAAAGGAGTGGTACCTACCCCACCAGTCTGGAGACTGGTTTTCTTTTCATGTACAGATGTCGACCTCAGACACCGAAGCAATAGAGACCCCAACAATCAACCAAGCCAATGCTATGGACTCCTCGGTGAGCCAGAGAAGAAGAAACCAGTGCGAGGACCAAAGATGAAGTACTGGCCCATATTGTGAGACCCCTGCCCCCTCTGAGGGCGCTAGCGGTGGAAGCAGGTCAGCCTCTCACGCGGGGCAGGGATCCACACTCGGGGCCTCGCCCACCATGGATGTCAAGACAAGAGACTAGTTCGGCGGTTCCTCCGAAACCGAACCCGGGAAAACTTCCCTCACTCAGAAGGCACGGGCGATTCCTCCACGAAAAATCTTCGAATGGGAGAATTAATCTAACGGGTCAAAGTCTTAACTATTCAAACTGATCCAATCGAACCTCAAGTCACATGGTCAGATTAAAGAAGAGACTTGCACTTGGTCCATAGAATCAACGCTTTTTTTTCTCCTTTAATGAGGCATAGTCACTGATTCCCTCCCACATAACAAGGGTCTTCTCAAGACTTAATCTATCTAACGTAACTAATCGTAACTTAATGGTATCACAGGAATCCCCCAATCCAGCCTAACCCCAATCGGCCCATGGGTCCCCAGGCCCCCTAGCCAAGGTTTCATGCAAAAATTAAGGTAGGCATATCATGTATAAACCCAATATGAAATTGCCACTATAACAGAATGGGCTGTCTTTAAAACAATCCTTTAATGAAAATCATAATATTACTGATCATCATCCTCCAAAATTCTGAGTCCATTGTATTACAAAATATGTCACTGGACTCTCTGTTGAAGACCAGCTGGCCAACCAACGAGATCCAATATCAAAACTTGATTCACAAAAGTCATTCTTTTTAGTCCATCTGAATCTTCCTCGACGCACGCATGGGTGTCCTAGCAATCACGAGCCCGTGCAGCATCACCTGGTCAAAACCCTCTAGGATCCTACTTAGGTGTCCTAGCACTTCACTTCTGGACCGCGTTGTTCCTCGGCCATCAGGATAATCTACCCATCATTTTACTGACTGTCCAACTAGATTCTTAGTGATTTCAGTCAAGGGAAAACTAGTTAATTCAACGATAGTCTATTCTTTGTATTAATAACTAGAATTGGTCATGAGGTTTTTGCTTGATTCAGATCGAGAGATGGACAAGTAGTTTACTGACCGTCCCTCTCATAGTCGTAGTCTAACCAAAATCATTCGGTTTAGTTCTAGCTTTGATTCCAAGGATTTCCTTTAGATAAACATCTACTAATCTTCTAATCGTAAGAAAATTCCAACTGTGAATTTCACTCCTTCTTAACCATAATAGATTAAGAGTTGGTTTTATATGAGAATATCGAATTTTAATGAAAATACTCTTCTTCTATTTGATCTAATTTTGGGTAAATACCAATTTAGTGATTTAACCACATAAAATATCTAAAGATATTCTTTCTACCACTTAATTTATCAACCCTAATTCTCTAGGTGGAATTTTGGTGAAAATTCATCTTTTGTCACCAAAAATTAATTCAATTCTTTCTCTACTTAAATACCATAAAATTTCTTCTTTTAACTAAATACCGATTTTTTTTAAATAAGTTTAAAATCCTCTTTTTCTCATTTGATGATTGGATTCCAATTGTCATGGGAATTCCTCTTTTATCATAAAATAAATTTATCTAAATTTTCTTTTTTAAATTATTAAAAATATCCATTAATTCAAATAAACCAAGAATTCCACTTTTACCATTTAAATGATTGAGTTCCAAATGTCATGGAAATTGCTCTTTTATCATAAAATAAATTTTCTCATGCATTCATTTATCTAAAATTCTTCTTTAAAATTTAAATAAAAATATCTATTAATTCAATTATGCTAAGAATTCCACTTTTACCATTTAAATGATTGAATTCCAAATGTCATGGGAATTCTTCTTTTATCATTTAAATTTTCTCATGCATAAAAATAAATTTATCTAAAATTCTTTAAAAATATTCATTATTTTAATATATCAAATTTTCTCTTTTTTTCCATTTATTTACATGGATCTCCATTATCATGAAAATTTCTCTTTTTGTATAAAAATAGAAATACCAAAAATTTTACATTTCTTTAATTAATTATTTATGCATAAATACTAAAAATTAATTTTTTCCATGAATGTAATGAAAATTATTCTTTTAGCATAGGATGACTAATCCTAGAATATGGTAGGAAGTCCTCTTTTCACATTATGCATAAAAATGATTTATGTATTAATTTCTAAAAATTTTACCATAGCTCCGCTGCTATTACTGATAATTTTCAATAAATTTTGAAAGAACAAGACTTTATAATATTATTATGATAGAATAACTATCATTCAGACCTAAATCCAATTTATGGAATTAAATCATAAGTTTATCATAATTTTATTAGCATATAAGCATTAAAAAGCCATTTCTTTAACCTCTATCTTAACTAGCATAGAGTTTGATTTTTGAATTGAGAATTTATCAATGAGAAGCATCATTTGAATAGAGAATTGGTCATAGGAATGACCATTCTTTTGGGGAGAGAGAGAGATATACATAAAAACATCCTAAATTAAGCATAAAGATAAACTTTTTATGATTAATCATTAGAATTCTTTAGAAATCCTAATTTGCATTGAAAAACAATTCATTTAAAATTTCTCAAGCTTGAGAGGGGTTGAGAAGTGAAAACGTTGAGAATATTAGAGAAAAAGAATGAAATTATATCTTACCTCTTGATTTTGCTTGCTTCTTTCTATTAGAGGGAAGCCCCCAACCAATTAATTGGTTAGTGTGTTGAGAGGAAAGCTCCAAGGATGGTTAAAGAGAGAGAGAAGCTCCAATCTCTCCAAAATGCAAAGGATTTTTAAGGGATAATAGAAAACTTATTTTAATGTAATACTGGCATGGTCTAGTTCACAGATGAGAATACAAAATAATGAGGGTCTATTTATAGGTGAGGGAGGCCACTAACTGAGTCCAACTAAGTTCTAGAATTTTCCAGCTTCGGTTTGGCTGAATTTGGACAAGATTTAGACCAGTTTAGCTCCCATTTTGATCTAGTTTGATTCAGGAGAGAGGAGAGATAAAAATATCTTAATATTTTTGAATTAAAAACTTCCCCACACATGTGAAGGAGGTGCCTACGTCAAAGGCCTCCCCCTCCTTACCAAGGTGTCAAAAATTCATCATTCCTTCAAAATATCTCATTTTTTTAGTGATATCTCATAATTTTTAACTAATATACCTTGTACTCAGTCAACTCTTCATCTTATGTGAGCATTTACTCATTTTTGGGTATTTTACTTTATTCATTGGATTTATCTCATACCAACACTTGGATTAATCTTATTGGCCCATAGGAACCTTAATTGGACCATAATCCAAAAATTTCAGAAAGTCTTGGCCCTTAGGCTAAGGTCTTTTAAATCATTTTTAATTGATTCCTAATGCACCTTAGAGAATTTATTTTGAACTTCTCTTTCAAGAAAATATATTTTTGATATTAGGAGAATTTGTTTATCCAAAAATATCTCAATATTGAATTACCCCTCTCTAGGATTTTTTTTCTCTCTAGACAAAAACAAGGAAAAATAATATTTTCTTGTATTCAGAAATAGGAAATGATTATAGGGGATTGAAGTGAAGCTTATTCATTATTCAGACTGAGGAGGAATCTTACATCCTCTCCCATTTGAAAAATGCGAGTTGTCCTCATCTCGCAAAGTGGGGTAATCTTTCGCCAACTCTTCTTCTTTCTCCCAGGTGACGTCTTCTCTAGAGGGAAGAACTTCCACTTTACTAAAAATTCTCTAAGGACTCTGCTCTTGAGAATCTTCTCCTGAACATCAAGGTTTTCCTTAGATTGGAGTACCATCTGGCCGCCTTGAGTCAGAGAAATCAATTGTTCATCCCATCAAGCACGTGACTCAGGCTGGGTACATATTTCTTAAGCAAACTGACGTGGAATACATTATGTACCTTGAGATTTTATAGGTTAGATCGCCCACTTTCTTTATAACAGCATATGGCCCACAGTATCTGGGAGAGAGCTTCTTGTACTTCCCTAAAGATAAGGAACTTCTTTTTGGTCGTACTTGAATGAAGACCATATCTGCTTCTTGTACTTCCCTAAAGATAAGGAACTTCTTTTTGGTCGTACTTGAATGAAGACCATATCTGATTCTTCAAACTCTCTCTCTCTGATCTCTATTTATCTACATATTGCTTTTGCCTATCTTGGGCTGCCTTTATATCTTTACGGATTGATTGCATTTGCTGGTCCATGTCATGAAGCATTTGTCTGGACATCTCGACTCTGATCAATGGGTCGGACCAAGTCAACGCAGTAAGGCAATCTTGTCCATACAAAGCTTTGAAAGGACTCATTCCAATGCTTTGATGATAAGAAGCGTTGTAAGCAAATTCAACCAGATGCAAATGGCTTAACCACTTTTTGGGTTTCTCGCAGTATGACCGAAGGATAGCTTCTATTACCTGGTTCACACTTTCAGTCTAGCCATCTGTTTCGGGGTGATAGGCTGTGCTGAGATCCAAGAAAGTTCCTACTGCTTCGAAGAATGCAGTCTAGAATTTCGATGTGAATTTGGGATCTTTGTCACTTACTATCCTCCTGGGTAAGCCATGCAATCTGAAGATCTCTTTAAGGAAAACTCTGGCAACATCCACTGCAGTGTATGTTTCTTTCACTGGAATTAGATGGGCAACTTTGGTTTGCCTGTCAACTACCACAAAAATGGAGTTGTAACTGATCGCACTGAAGGTAATCCAGTGACAAAGTCCATACTGATACATTCCCACTTCATCTGAGGAATGTCTAGAGGCCCCCTGGCATCTTGACTCTCTCTGCCTTGACTCTTTGACACATTAGGCATTTTTGCACATGATCAAATACATCCTTTTTGAGTCTAGCCAGAAGAAGCTTTTCTTCGCAAACATATAGGTTTTTATAAACCCTAGATGTCCAGCTATCAGGCTATCATGGGCTTCTCTCAGAATTCTTTCGTTTATTCCCTCATCATTGGGAATACATAGCCGATTATTATAATACATGCATCCTTGATCCAATTTGTATCCAAGAACTCGACTCATTTCGTGAGGAGTCTTGCTTTCTTGCATCAAAAGGGTAGCAATAGTAGGGGCAAAGAACTTGTCCTGTATGATTTTCTCCTTTGCTTCACTGATCAATGGATTTGACACCATTGTAATTACAAGCAAGGAGGCTTTTCTACTGAGCGCATTTGCCACCACATTTTCTTTCCCTGGCCTATACTTAATTTCAAAATCGAATTCTTGCAAGGTCTGCATCCATCTCCTTTGATGCATGTTGAGATTCCTTTGGGTGAAGATCCACTTCAGACTTTGATCTGTCATCAAGGTGAACCTCTATCCCAAAAGATAATGTCTCCATAACTTTAGAGCATAAACTACTGAGAGCAACTCCAAGTCATGAACGACATAATTTCTCTCATGTGTTCTGAGTTTTCTAGATTTATAGGCCACTTCATGACCTTCCTGCATAAGAGCACCACCTAAGGCAAACCTCTTGGCATCAATAACTACCTCAAAGGGTTTGGTAAAATCTGGCAACTTAAGGACAGGGTTGGTTACTAAGGTTGTCTTCAGTTTATCAAAGGCACTCTGACACATTGCAGTCCACTGAAAAAGTGTACTCTTCTTGAGAAGGTTAGTTAAAGGGGATGCTAGATCTGAGCATACCTGGGTATAAAGATCCTATACCATCCGGTTAATCATGGGAATCCTTTGACTTCTTTTACTGTCTTGGGTTCTGGCCATTCTACGACTGCTTGGATCTTTGTGGGGTCAGGAGAGAAATCCCATCCTTTGACACTATGAATCCCAAGTATTCCACTGGTCACAACAGAGAAAGACACTTGCCCTTTTTTGCAAAGAGTTGGTGTTTTCTTAGGATTTCCAGGACCTTGCGCACATGATCTTCATGATCTGTAGCATTCTTTGAGTATACCAAGATATCATTAAAGAAGACAAGAATAAAATCATCCAAGTATTCTCGAGAATATCCTGCACAAGACGATTAAACGTCGCTGGGGCATTAGTTAATCCAAACGGCATGACTGTGAACTCATAATTCCAATAGCGAGTATTGAATGCTGTCTTTGAGGATGTCCTGTTTCTTGATTCTGATCTGGTAGTACTCGGATTTGAGATCTATCTTTGTGAACATTTGGGTCCCACTTAACCGATCCAGAAGTTCATCAATGGATACTTATTTTTAATTGTTACTTGATTCAATCCTCTGTAGTCAATACAGAGTCTTAACGTTCCATCTTTCTTCTTTTGAAAGAGAACGGGCGCACCCCAAGGTGAGACACTAGGTCTGACGAATCCCTGCTCTAACAGTTGTCTTAACTGCTCCTTAAGTTCTATGGCTTCAGGGACTGGCATTTTGTATGCACGCTGGGCTACTGTGGATGAGCTCCGGGGGTTAACTCGATCACATGATCTACTTCACGAGACGGAGGCATCTCAGTCAGCTCTTCAGGGAATACATCTGCATAGTCACTTAACCACTCTGGTTCTTTAGCCTTGCATTTTATGTCTACCGGATTCATCTTAACGACTTAAATAGCTTGCCTCTTTCTGAGCCCTTTTAACAATTTAGAATCCTTGACTAATTGTAGCACTAGTGATCCGAAAATGATAGTTCCTTGAACTTTATTCCCGTGAAGGTCAAGGAAAGAGATGGTTCCTTTGTAACAATGAATGTCAGCTTGATTCTTGTGGAGCCAATCCATTCCAAGGATTCCATCATAGACTCCCAAGGGTAAGACTCTGAACTGGCACTCCGTTACATTCCCATCTAGACTAAACTGAATAAGGTCTGTCTCAAGGTGTGTGAAAAGAATCTTTCCACTGGCCAATTCTACTTGCATAGGTTTCCCTGATTTTTGATTTAGGACTGACTTACGCAGACATTCTGGGGAAATAAAAGAATGAGTACTGCCTGAATCAATCAAAAGCTTGAATTGCTTACCGTGGTACTCTGCTGGCGTCCGGAGGACTGAAAATTGACGGTTATTCCCCTGATGCTCTATTGCGGCATAGATCTCTCCTTTCTCTTCCTCCACTTCCTCAGCCATAGTGACGGATGTAACTGTTGCAATCTCAGGTGGAACTCTCTCTCTTTGGTTACCGTAATTCTGGGAGGGAGTTCGGAGACTGCTTTGCATGGAGGCTACAGGCTGAGCTGGCACTCTTCTGGGGTTGCCCTGATTTTGGCACCAGGGGGGAGGGGGGGCTGATACGAAGGAGCCTGTCTCTGAATTCTGGGACCCTAGCTTCCTTGGCCCACAAAAGGAGATGGGCAATCCTTGAGCTGGTGCCTAAACCCTTGACATCCAAAGCACCTGTTCTCACTTCGAAGCTCTTCCCTTTGCATTCTTGAGAGAGCCGGAGTTCTTGATAGAAAGTACTTCAAGGGAAAGGTCTTCCTTCATTCCTGAAGCTTCCCGTCTCCAGATTCTGGTTGTTGGGACCTTGGTGTCTCTTTGGAGGCGGAAGGTTGTAAGAACTTCTCGGTGTCTGGAATCTTTTGAAGGATGAGGGAGCTAGCTTTGGCGAGACATTCACGATGAAGGCTTTGGCGAAGTCCTTCGCCATTCTGACAGCTTCTGCCATGGACACTAGCTTGGCATTCTTGACCAGTGTGTCAAAGGGTTCGTTCATTCCCCAAATGAACCTGGCCATGAGTTACTCTTCGTCTAGAGGTGGTGAATACTTGAGGAGAAGAGCAAATGCATGGTGATGTTCTTTGATGGTTTTGCTCCCCTGGTTTAGCTCTAAAAATTCATTCATCTTGGTTTCTAAAAATCCGGGGGGACGAAATCTCTTCCTTAGATAGGCTTTAAGATCATTCCAAGACTGGGTATTCCTATCTAGATGGTTAGTATCACAATGGTTTCTCCATGCCACCCTGGCTTTTTCCACAATTTTCAGCCCAGCAAGAGCCATTTTGCTCCTCTCATTGTAGCCAGTGACATCAAAATACTCCTCCATTGTTTCAATCCATTTCTCTATAGCCTCACCCAAGTTCTCCCCTTCACCTTTGAGGGGTCTTAGCTGAGTTCTATGAAGAGCCTTATGAACGTCGGGGTCAAGTTCTTCATCAGTGAGAGGATCTGGCTGATGGCCACGGTTCCCTCGCCTCATGATTCTGCCAAAAATGATACATTATTAAATTCTTATTTTGATTTCGTCCATGCAATCCTAAGACTTAAGAGGCTCGAAAAATAATTTCTTAAACAAGATAAATGATCTTATTGGAGATCTATGACATATGTCCGGTAACGGATTTTGCTTTATCAATTTGTCAATAAACAATCACTTATACAACAGGAAATTTTTCCACAAAGCATTTCTTTATTTATATAAAGGTTGCAATATGTACATAGAGCAGCTTGGGTCCAGAAGTCAAAATCTCCTTGGGAGACGCATAAGATGGCGGTACTGGGATATAGCCATGCCCTGATACAAATGTTCCCTTACTACCAAGGGAGCTACTATCTTCTCCTTAGGAATAAAGTGACTAAGGAGTCTATAGATATGGCAGGAAAGTCTGAAATTCTGAGGTGTCGGGTGATATGAAATAACACCATGTATCACTTTCAGCCTCATCAAAATCATGGGTTAATGAGAGATTCTACCTCAGCATCGCACGCTGGTCGAAAGAGGCTTGGACATACTGCCCTGCAAACCACTTGTGCTGCCGTCTCTCCACTCGGTCAAGGAAATATAGATCCTCGAAATGGCCTGTGAGTCTGCTGGCTCGGCTTGTTCGAGTTTAGCGGAAGAGATGAGATGCTCAAAGGCAAACGCAGTCATGTCTTGTGACTGGGTGAGGTCGGGAACACTAGATAAGTGTGGAACTTCCATCTATAAAACCAAATTCCGTGATTAAAATTCTTCGTTAATGAAACTTAAGGAATGAGAATACAATATGTAAATGGTCTTTCTGAGTTTTTATTACATTTTTCTGATAAGAATTTGTTTCTCCTTATTAGCTTTCAACAAAGCTCTGATACCAGCTGTGAGAGCCCTGCCCCCTCCGAGGACGCTGGGTGGCAGAAGTAGCGTCAGCCTCTTGCGCGGGGTAGGGATCCACACTCGGGGTCTTGCCCAACGGATGTCCGGACAAGAGACTAGTTCGGCGGTTCCACCGAAACCGGCCACCGAAACCGGACCCGGAAAAACTTCCCTCGCTCGAAAGGCACGAGCGATTCCTCCACGAAAAATCTTCGAACGGGAGAATTAATCTAACGGGTCAAATTCTTAACTATTCAAACTGATCCGACAGAACCTGAAGTCACAAGGTCAGATCAAAGAATAGATTTGCACTTGGTCCATATAGAATCACCGCTTTTTTCCTCCTTTAACGAGACACAGCAGAGCAGCCGCTGATTCCCTCCCACAGAACAAGGGTCTTCTCAGGACTTAATCTATCTAAGGTAACTAATCGTAACTTAATGGTATCGCAGGAATCCCCCGACCCAATTGGCCCGACCACTGTATTGGTGGGATTCCTTTATAAGGATTTGGTTATGTTTTGCCCGGGTATCGAGGAGAAGAGTTCCCCAGGCCCCCTAGCCGGCGTTCATGCAAAAATTACGGTAGGCATACCACGTACACACCCACCAGTATGAAATTGCCATTATAACATAATCGGTTGTCTTTAAAACAATCCTTCAATGAAAATCATAATATTACTGATCATCATCCTCCAAAATTTTGAGTCCATTGTACTGATCTTCTAACCGTAAGGAAATTCCAACTTTGGGAATTTCACTCCTTCTTAACCATAATAGATTAAGAGCTGGTTTTATATGAGAATATTGGATTTTAATGAAAATACTATTCTTTTATTTGATCTAATTTTGGGTAAATACCAATTTAGTGATTTAACCACATAAAATATCTAAAGATATTCTTTCTACCACTTAATTTATCAACCCTAATTCTCTAGGTGGAATTTTAGTGAAAATTCCTCTTTTTTCACCAAAAGTTAATTCAAATCTTTCTCTACTTAAATACCATAAAATTTCTCTACTTAAATACCATAAAATTTCTTCTTTTAACTAAATACCGATATTTATTTTTTTGAATAAGTTTAAAATTCTCTTTTTCTCATTTAATGATTGGATTCCAATTGTCATGGTAATTTCTCTTTTATCATAAAATAAATTTATCTAAAATTCTTTTTTAAATTAATAAAAATATACATTAATTAAAATAAACCAAGAATTCCACTTTTACCATTTAAATGATTGAGTTCCAAATTCATGGGAATTCTTCTTTTATCATAAAATAAATTTTCTCATGCATAAATTTATCTGAAATTCTTCTTTAAAATTAAAATAAAAATATCCATTAATTTAATTATGCCAAGAATTCCACTTTTACCATTTAAATGATTGAATTCCAAATGTCATGAGAATTCCTCTTTTATCATCTAAATTTTCTCATATGCATGAAAATAAATTTATCTAAAATTCTTCTAAAAATATTCATTATTTTAATATATCAAATTTTCTCTTTTTCCATTTAATTACATGGATCTCCATTATCATGGGAATTTCTCTTTTTGTATAAAAATAGAAATACCAAAAATTTTACATTTCTCTAATTAATTATTTATGCATAAATACTAAAAATTAATTTTTCATGAATGTAATGAAAATTATTCTTTTAGCATAGGATGACTAATCCTAGAATATGGTAGGAAGTCCTCTTTTCACATTATGCATAAAAATGATTTATGTATTAATTTCTAAAAATTTTACCATAGCTCCGCTGCTATTACTAATAATTTTTAATAAATTTTGAAAGAATAAGACTTTATAATACTATTATGGTAGAATAACTATCATTTAGACCTGAATCCAATTTATAGAATCAAATCGTAATTTTATTAGCATATAAGCATTAAAAAACCATTTCTTTAACCTCTAGCTTAACTAGCATAGAGTTTGATTTTTGAATTGAGAATTTATCAATGAGAAGCATCATCTGAATAGATAATTGGTCATAGGAATGACCATTCTTTTGGGGAGAGAGAGAGAGAGATTTACATAAAAACATCCTAAATTAAGCATAAAGATAAACTTTTTATGATTAATCATTAGAATTCTTTAGAAATCTTAATTTGCATTGAAAACAATCCATTTGAAATTTCTCAAGCTTGAGAGGGGTTGAGAAGTGAAAACATTGAGAATATTAGAGAAAAAGAATGAAATTATATCTTACCTCTTGATTTTGCTTGCTTCTTTCTCTTAGAAGGAAGCCCCCAACCAATCAATTAGTTAGTGTGTTGAGAGGAAAGCTCCAAGGATGGTTGAAGAGAGAGAGAAGCTCCAATCTCTCCAAAATGCAGAGGATTTTTAAGGGATAATAGAAAACTTATTTTAATGTAATACTGGCATGGTCTAGTTCACAGATGAGAATACAAAATAATGAGGGTCTATTTATAGGTGAGGGAGGCCACTAACTGAGTCCAACTAAGTTCTAGAATTTTCTAGCTTCGGTTTGGCTGAATTTGGACAAGATTTGGACCAATTTAGCTCCCATTTTGATCTAGTTTGATTCAGGAGAGAGGAGAGATAAAAATATCTTAATATTTTTGAATTAAAAACTCCCCCACACATGTGAAGGAGGCTCCTACCTCAAAGGCCTCCCCCTCCTTACCAAGGTGTCAAAAATTCATCATTTCTTTAAACTATCTCTTTTTTTTTAGTAATATCTCATAATTTTTAACTAATATACCTTGTACTCAGTCAACTTTTCATCTTATGTGAGCATTTACTCATTTTTGGGTATTTGTTCTAGAATTTTCCAGCTTCGGTTTGGTTGAATTTAGACAAGATTTGGACCAGTTTAGCTCCCATTTTGATCTAGTTTGATTCAGGAGAGAGGAGAGATAAAAAATATCTTAATATTTTTGAATTAAAAACTCCCCCACACATGTGAAGGAGGCGCCTACCTCAAAGGCCTCCCCCTCCTTACCAAGGTGTCAAAAATTCATCATTCCTTCAAAATATCTCCTTTTTTTTAGTAATATCTCATAGTTTTTAACTAATATACCTTGTACTCAGTCAACTCTTCATCTTATGTGAGCGTTTACTCATTTTTGGGTTTTTTTTAATTCATTGGATTTATCTCATACCAACACTTGGATTAATTTTATTGGCCCATAGGAACCTTAATTGGACCATAATCCAAAATTTTCAAAAAGTCTTGGCCCTTAGGCTAAGGTCTTTTAAATCATTTTTAATTGATTCCTAATGCACCTTAGAGAATTTATTTTGAACTTCTGTTTCAGGGAAATATATTTTTGATATTAGAAAAATTTGTTTATCCAAAAATATCTCAATATTGAATTATCTCTCTCTAGAATTTTTCTTCTCTCTAGACAAAAACACTGGCCTTGAGTCGGAGAAATCAATTGTTCATCCCATCAAGCACGTGACTCAGGCTGGGTACATATTTCTTAAGCAAACTGACGTGGAATACATTATGTACCTTGAGATTTTATAGGCTAGATCGCCCACTTTCTTTATAATAGCATATGACCCACAGTATCTAGGAGAGAGCTTCTTGTACTTCCCTAAAGATAAGGAACTTCTTTTTGGTCGTACTTGAATGAAGACCATATCTGATTCTTCAATCTCTCTCTCTGATCTCTTTTTATCTGCATACTGCTTTTGCCTATCTTGGGCTACCTTTATATCTTTACGGATTGATTGCATTTGCAAGTCCATGTCATGAAGCATTTGTCTGGACATCTCGACTCTGATCAATGGGCCGGACCAAGTCAACGCTGTAAGGCAATCTTGTCCATACAAAGCTTTGAAAGGACTCATCCCAATGCTTCGATGATAAGAAGCGTTGTAAGCAAATTCAACCAGATGCAAATGGCTTAACCACTTCTTGGGTTCCTTGTTATCGTCGCAGTATGACCGAAGGATATCTTCTATTACCTGGTTCACTCTTTCAGTCTGGCCATCTGTTTCGGGGTGATAGGCTATGCTGAGATCCAAGAAAGTTCCTACTGCTTCGAAGAATGCAGTCCAAAATTTCGATGTGAATTTGGGATCTCTGTCACTTACTATCCTCCTGGGTAAGCCATGCAATCTGAAGATCTCTTTAAGGAAAACTTTGGCAACATCCACTGCAGTGTATGTTTCTTTCACTGGAATTAGATGGGCAACTTTGGTTTGCCTGTCAACTACCACAAAAATGGAGTTGTAACTGATCGCACTGAAGGTAATCAAGTGACAAAGTCCATACTGATACATTCCCACTTCATCTGAGGAATGTCTAGAGGCCGTAATTTCTCGGGTATCTTGACTCTCTCTGCCTTGACTCTTTGACACATTAGGCATTTTCGCACATGATCAGGTATATCCTTTTTGAGTCCTAGCCAGAAGAAGCTTTTCTTCACAGATGTATAGACTTTTATAAACCCTAGATGTCCAGCTATCAGGCTATCTTCTCTCAAAATTCTTCCCTTTATTCCCTCATCATTGGGAATACATAGCCGATTATTATAATACATGCATCCTTCATCCAATTTGTACCCAAGAACTCGACTCATTTCCTGAGGAGTCTTGCTTTCCTGCATCAAAAGGATATCGATAGGGGCAAAGAATTTGTCCTGTATGATTTTGTCCTTTGCTTCACTGATCAATGAATTTGACACCATTTCTGGAATCTTTGTCCTTGACTTCCTTGTCCTGAAAACCTTGATCCAAAAGGAGTTTTGGGCATTCCGTGCTACGATGACTGTATCCTTGGCAGTTAAAGCATTTAATTCCTTTGTTCAAGGGTGGAACTTCTGAGGTTGTCCTAGGGGATTGTGTTTCGAGGAAAAGGCCTTTCTTCCATTCTAGAACTTCCCATATCCTGGGTGGGTTGACTAGGACCTTATTGTCTCTTAGGAGGCGAAAAGTTAGAATCACTTTCCACGTTTAGGAATCTTTTGAAAGATGATGGTGTTGGCTTTCGGAACCTTGACAATAAAGGCCTTGGCGAAACCCTTCGCCATCCGCACTACTTCAGCCATAGAAACTGGCTTAGCATTTTTTACCAAGGTATCTAAGGGTTCGATCATTCCCTGAATGAACCTAGCCATCAACTGTTCTTTATCCAGTGATGGCCACTCCGTTCACTGCGGGTTGACCAGGTGTGGAAGCCTGGGCTTCCTCTATTTTTGCTTTGTGCTTTCTTCGTATTTCACACTCCAAGTTCTAGTGGCCTTGGCCATGGCAATAAAAGCATGTGAGGATAGTCCTTGGGGAACTAGCCACGTCCCTAGGTGGAAAGTTATCGCGTGCGCAGAATCGGGGTCTGCGATACTGGTCAGGCCTAGCCATCGGTGGCTGGGTGGGTTGGACTACTGGAGCCACCACGAGAGGCTAGAGTACCAGTTTTGCGAAGGGACTCTCATGGCATTGTACCGGCAGGCTTCAGTTGTATGCATGGTTATCCTGTAGATAGTACACCATAGTTCATTCAAGTCGCATTCATCAGCTCCATGTCCATAATTGAGACACTTCACACACCAAATGTCTGATCGGATGATAGAAGTAGACTTCGCACCTTCACTGGCCAACTAAGCCCTAGCTGCAGCCAGTTCCTTGGTTGTCTTCCCTGCTTTCTTGCGATTTTCCTCCTCCTCCTCCAATTCCTCAACTGGGTGTGGAACCATCGAAATCATCCTCTTCATTCAAAGAACCGGATGAGGATTTCTTCGACTTTCTTTTTACTCTTGGACTTTTCTTTGCTTTTGCCAGGGCATACCAACACCCGCTCTTCTCTAAGAGGTGAGTTTACAAGCTACTCCTCCATAGTGATGGTAGTCAGGTCGGTACCAACAACGGAGTGTTTGAGTTGCTTGTTGAGGCTCTTCATAAAGTAAGAATTGAGAATTTCTTTAGGCCGATTAGCAGCATCTAGCCTGTGGGATAAGTTTTCGAAATTTTGTAGCATAATCTTCCACCACTGTCATTCTCCTCTGGTTCATTCTGCACAGCAGCACATACATTGATGTCTTGTCTTCTCCAAAGTGTTGAAGGAATGCATCTCGGATGGCCTCATAAGTGGGGAAATGGACGTACTCGTACTAAGCAACCCAAAGAGTGGCACTCTTCTAGAGTGTGGGAACAAAGGCAGCCTTTTTGAGGTGCTAGTCATCAACCAGGCTAGGTACATTGACATTCCAAGCGGTGTCAAACTTCAGGA
This sequence comes from Cibotium barometz, assembly GCF_041138505.1. NCBI lineage: Eukaryota > Viridiplantae > Streptophyta > Polypodiopsida > Cyatheales > Cibotiaceae > Cibotium > Cibotium barometz. Next base: position 475,274 of record NC_141102.1, on the reverse strand, counting down.
AGTGAGCATCTACATCATCTAAGGATTTGCCAAAAAATTTAGGGTACTTTACGTTAATAGCTAGTCGTTGCATCATGTTGTAGTAGAGGAGGGGGCGAGGTTGCGGGGGTGGTGGTGGTTGTGGTTGTGGTTGTGGTGGAGGTGGTATGAATAGTGGTGGTGAGGTCAAGGTAGTAGGGGTGAGTGGTTTTTCTTCTAAGTGGGATGCGGGTTGTTCTGGTTCAGATACAGTGGGTTGGTCTTCAGGGTTAGCGAACAAGAATTACTGAGCTTGGTTGTGCTCCAAGTAGTGCCTTTCATGTGTTGACATGAGGGACGGGTTCAAAAATAAGGCAAGGAGATTTAAATACGATGGCAATCAAGCAGCAAGAAAAATGGCAATAGCAAGAAATGGCAAAAAGCATTGTGGTCGCCAAAGTGTTGATGGGGAAATATGACCACTTATTCCCTCATGCAACCTACTGAGAATCATTGGTTATGTATGTAGCATATACCAGACAAATACGAATCTAACACAGAGACAAACACAGCACACAGATCACCAAAAACTACTGGACTGACTGCTTAATAAACAGTGCAAGAGCACGATAACTTAATAGATAACTCTAACGACCATAACATATGAAGCGTAAATAAATACACAAAGATGTAACAGGAAGACATATGTACGAGAGAGAGAGAGAGAGAGAGAGAGAGAGAGAGAGAGAGAGAGAGAGAGAGAGAGAGAGAGAGAGAGAGAGAGAGAGAGAGAGAACAAAAAGAATGGTCTTGCTTATATCAACCCAAAAAGGAAAATGATACAATCGGCAACCAGCCTTTACAATGCTCAAGATCCATCCTTTTATACTGCCTACTTACAGTCTTCGTCGATACTTTGATAAGATGTGCCGGCTGGGTATTAAGGAAACACCATTTCGTGTAATAAAGTAGGCGGACCTAATAGTTGACCTAAGATGTGCCGGCTGCTATTGCGGCACTAGCCCATAGCTCAGGCTAGCCTAATAGACCTTCAAGAAAGCCACAACTTTAGTTGCACATGTAAGGATGACACTATCTATCTTAAATTTCTCATGTGTTAGAGATCTTTTGACAACTTCCCCAGTGCCATCATGCTCTCCCTTTACATGGCATGAACAAAACAAATTCCCATGTCATTTTCATACCTGTGAGCTCCCAGTATATAGCAACAAAGTAGAAAGGTCATTTTGCTTTAAACCTTGAAGCTGCTCCATCAAACCTCACCCAATGCTGCTTGAATGCAAGCCCTTGATCTTTTAGACATTCAAATAGGAAATAATGTTGCACATCTAAGGTATCATGCACCTTATCATCTAAAATGAAGAAATGCATGGTCTTCTTTATCTCACCTGAAGCAATGTGAAAATATGTAATGATGACAAAAATGGTTACTTGACTTGTGAACCAATGCATTGACTGAACTTCATTTTGTTCTTTGAAAGAGTAGTTCTCCAAACGTCTACTATAGAGACCACAACATTGTTAGGAAACTATGATACACATTCCGTGAATTGATAGGCTTGCCACCTATACATAAAGTTATGCATAATGAATTTTTGTAGGTGGTCTTTAAATAATTGTAGAATATCTCTAGGAAACGTTTTCTTGTGAACAATATCTTTACGTTTTTACTTCTTCCCTTCCTCATCTTGTCCCATTTCTTTATCTTCAAAAACCTTGATAGGTAGCTGCAAATTTAGGTTCACACCCTCTCTAGAACACATGCCCAATTGTGTCACACCACATGTATCATATGTTCCCATTACACATTTGTATGCATGAAAGGCAGACCCATTAGGCATGGGACATAGTATAGTCTACCAAAGAGATGTAACACTCATACATATATCGCATGAGGTGGAATAACCATGAGTGGCTCTCTCTCTCTCGTAAGACATATCGAGCAAGTACATCCACATGATGCCCCATGGATTCTAAACTGGTGATGATGGAGCATTTCATTGGCTACATCCTTTAAAAAAATCATGTGTACATGTGCAATACAACAACAGGTGTAGCGGTCTTTCAATTTTCGAACAAAAAAAAAGCTTTAACCTTTCAAAACAACACTGTGAGATCTTCAATCCTCGATATGTTGCCTTGAATCTTAGGAAAAGTTTAACTTGCAATATCCATATATGACTTAAAGCTCTTAAAAACCAGAAAATGAATTGAAAGTAGCATCTTCAACACAACTCAAGTTTAAAACACAAATAGAAATCTGCATGTAATTACTACCTCCTCTCACTAGATGATGCCAACAGACAGTTTGCTCACCTGAGGCTCATCAAGAAGATGAATTGGATGCTTCACATATGCAGATCTAGCCAATCTTTTGTGCAACAAACATCTTTCTCGTTGGGGGAGACCCTTGTCTCGCTTAACCAAAAAGCAAATACAAGTTCCTTGACCTCTTGAGTGATATGGGTGTCGCGTCCATGTTTTTGGCATGCTAATAAAGGCTATGGAGATGGTAAGCTAGTTCCTCCAAACTCCACCGACTGTCGTCCGCCGGTGCCCTCCGATGACTCTGACCACCGTCAGTGCCGGTGTGCTCCGACTACTCTGACCGCTGGTGCCCTTTGACTACTCCGACCGCTCCGACCGCCACCATCACTCACCGCCAGTGTGCCCGACCACTCCGACCCCCGGTGCCCTCCGAGATGACTCCAATCGCCATCACCGCTAGTGCTCTTCGACCCCTCTGACTAGTCCCCTTCAACATCTCATAACGTACATGGCCAACTCCGATGGCACTCATGGAGGCAACACCCCTCTCTCTTTTCCCGAGGCAGGGAGAGATCCTCTTTGAGATCTTGAGCACCATCTTCCTTTCCCCTCTCCCTTTCCCAAGGCAGGGAGAGATTCTCTTCGAGATCCTCTTGAGCACCACCAAAGGAGGAGGACACCCAAGGAAGAGTTAAGGGGGGAGCACTCTCTCGACTGCATACAGACAGTCTGGGACATGCTCTCACAGAAGAGGACACTCTCTGGTGTATCACCTGGAGTTCTAGCATAGTCCTTCTATCGGAGCGGAGTCTCCCTTGTATCATTCCTTTTTGGTATTGTGATTGTAGTGTTGTGCTCTGTGTGGTGTTTTGTCTATCTCTTTGTGTGAGCCAGGTGAGTGAGGTGTGAGTGGTCTGTGGTGTGAGTGAGAGGCCTGTAGGGGTACTGCGGTGCTAGGTGGTGGTGGGAGAGCATGGTAGATAGTGTAGAGCCTAGGTCTTGCATGTCTAGCCAGTGAGATTGACTCATCCTTGGCGGGTATACTTTCCTGAGAGGATCCACGCTCCCTTCTCCCCCAACCATAGTGTTTGTGGCAGTTGTCTTCGAGTTCCCTAGCAAGGACAAGCGGAGTCATCCACAAAGGCATTAATCTATCTTCATCAATTACTAACTACTTCTCACTATATGCCAACAGACAGTTTTCTCACTTGTTGAGGTTAATCAAGAAGATGAATTGGATGCTTCACATATGTATATCTAGCCAATCTTTTTGCAACAAACATCTTTCTTTGGGAGAGACCTTGTCTCACTTGACCAAAAAGAAAATACAAGGTCCTTGACCTCTTGAGTGATATGGGTGTCGTGTCCATGTTTTTAGCATGCTGATAAAGGAATTAATCCATCTTTATCAATTAATAACTGAGATTTTGCAATACAAATTTCTCTTATGGACCCCTAAAACCTTTGCAGCTTGTGGAAGACTCATGTCATATGCTTCACTACCTTCACCATTCACCACCATCATGAGGACTGATTTCTTCATGAAAAGCTCATTTGACAACCTTGGCACCTTCACTTAGTTCAACGTATTGCGAACATTACTTAAAATCATAGCTTCAATTTTTGAAGCTTTATCCTGCATACTCGCAAAGCAAGGTTGATGAAGAAGTTGTTGGAAAATCTCCTTTCGAATATTTGAGTTAATTCCCATAGTCTCTTGATTAAAGCATTGCACCATATCCCAGCATATCTTACATCTTCTTTGCTCATCTACCACACCATTGTCTTGAGTCATCGTATTGTTAAATCTTGCTCGTTGCTTTCGTTTGTGTTCTCCCCAATATGCTCTCAAAGGCTTCCTTTTAGATTTAGAATCCTCATGGTTGCATTCTTCTACAAGTTCTTGAGAAATACCCATATTTGTAGTAGTTACACAGGTTGTATCTTAGTGTAGTTTTGTTATATGGAGATGTCTCCATTTCCCTATGCTGCCAATACATAACCATTTTAAGAAGAGTTAATATTTCCTCTAAGTATCCACCACAACTCAACAATAATTATGTAATTAAAATCTGCATACCTTTGGGAAGTCATATATGTAGCTACATAGTTCGTATCCATGAGAAACACTCAACAAGAGTGTTAGAGAGAAGACCTTCACAAAAGTGCTTGCTTGCATACATAGAGAGGCCTGCACAAGTGCATATCTAAGAAAAGTGAATCCTAAATACATAAAGAGAGGTAAAAAGGGGCGATTAGGAGGGTGGTAAGAAGTAGCTGGGGGAGATCATTAACTCTTACCATCGTTTGTTAGTTGTGGTGATTTGAAATGCTAAAAATATACTTAAAATTTAAATTGTCTTTTCTTTGAATTGTATTGGTAGTCACTTTTAAGCACCAAAAAAGCAATGTCCTTAACACTACTTTTTCAAGGCCACCTATACGTGCTTTCACCCCCCAACAAACGATGAGCACTCAATAGAGTATTCCCATGTTAAGAAGGTAAGACTCCTTCGATTCACCTCCCCAGCAAGAGGATCTTAGGGACGAGATGAGCCATTTAGATGCAAACATGAGTAGACAAATAGTGGAGCCCCTGAAAATGAGAGCCTACCACCCATGGTCCTCTGAGCCTCATATTTACCAATAGACTCTATAAATAGCACCATAAATTTTATGGAAATGGCATTAAATTACCCTATCTATGGGTGAAGGTCCAATGAAGGAGTGTGAAAGGGACCAGGAACTTCAAGGTTCGCTCACTCGAGAAGTACTCAAACCGTGTGTCGGATGCCATAATGTTTCAAAAATTTGGTGTCAATCCTGAGCTAGGTTTAGCCCAAGTAGCCAAGCAACCCAACAGCCACAGTTATAGTAGTCGGGACATGTCTCTTTTGTTGTACCATTAGGGATAAGCATTCTGCAAAACACCCAAAACAACAAGAAAACACAGTGGAAGCGTTGAACCAAGTTTGAGTTCCTCTCCATTTGGATGAGGAATAGGGATCATGGGGAAGAGTAAAGAGCCAATGTCTGGGACTACCTCAAACCCAAGGGATCCGTAAGATCATCCACATAGTGTGTCCTTAGCCACCGCAAGCATGCAATCTTAAAGCTAGGCCAACACAAGTACCATTGAGAACAGCAGTACCCAACACCATGGGGTAAGATATCCCAAAACTTGCAACATAGGGTTTTGTACAACCACTCCCTTATGTTCCATTGCCACATGTACATTGATGTAAAAGACATGCTTAGGAAGACGTTTGAAATGAAAAGGGGGGTTGCCACGAACATAGCACCTATAAAGGCTCATAGTCAGTGGAAAAAACAAAGCCAATTCACATCTCAAGGATGTGATGTGACCAAATTTGATAGTTGGGGATCCCCTTCAATATCTAGTGAAGTTTGAACAAGTTTGTAAGGCCATGGGAAGGATTGATGATCCCACCAGGATATGTTCGCTCACACTTTTTCTTGAAGGCAAAGCAAGACAATGGTTTAGGTCTTTAAATCCCCTTGAAAGGGCTAAAGGACCCCAACCAACACCTATAAGAGTCCTAGTCTAGGACTTTGATGAGATAGCAAAAAATTTGTTAAAGTGAATAGGTTAGCACAGTGTCAAGCCTAGCCCCAAGGGAAACATCAAGGCCATCCCTAGCTAGCTCCTCAAGTTGGACATCAAGGCCATCCCTAGCTAGCTCCTCAAGAGAAACATCGAGGCCATCCCTAGCTAGCTCCTCAAGGGAAACATCAAGGCCATCCCTAGCTAGCTCCTTAAGTTGGACACGTACACTTACTTCCACACAAAGAGACATGGTTTGGTGTGCAAACTTCCACCAAAACCATACAAGCACAGAGTCTTTATTTACTAAGCACAAGATAACAATAGTTGTGTGCTCATTGCCAATGCTACATGAACCACGACACAGCCCATTGTTGTTGGTGCCAAGAAAATGGTGGACTTTGGCACACCACAACACATGCTCTTGATGGCAAAGCAACCACTAGCCCTATTGCACATACCAAATTCTCCTCAACCAACGCATAATCTAGTGCCCATTTATCAAAACGCTTTATTGAGAGGTACGTATAGATTGCCACTAACACTATACCCACCTACGATATTACCACCACCCAAAACAGGTTCCTCTTGGAAGAACCACACTAGTACTAGGTGACTTTGCCAGTGGTCCGAGGGTCCATAATAGAAAATTTATGAGCCATATGAGCAATGCAATCTATATGGTTGTCCATAACAACCTCCAACCATTAACTATGCAACCTTATTTGAAGCCATGGTGCAACAAAGGGCGAGAGTCTTCAATAACATGTCACACAAGCCAACTCTTCATGTTTTCATTATAAGGGCCCACACCATGTTACTAAGTGTTCTCATAGAGCCATCACACCAATTACACTGGCAACTCCATCCCCAAGTCTAATGCCAAACTCAATATCATTCCATATGGAGGCACATGTTACAAGTAGATTTGAATATATTTTCAAGGATTGTCCCAATAGAGTGATGATAGCCCCAGTGGCAAGAGCATTCGACGAGCCTTAACTTGTTAAGTGTACAAGGAGGACTTATTCATATGGTCCACCTTAATTCCCCCATCACAAGAATCCAAACCAAGATGACATCCAAGGCAACAAAGAAGCAGAAAGCTCAAGCTTCAACTTCAAAACCGATAGTTAAACATCTTGAGGCACAAGACCTAAAGGCTACAATACTAGCCCTTGAAAAGGCTAGAGGACTAGAACCAGTGGTCCAAAATAAGAAAATATCAAGAAGCACATGGAAACACAATGCATTATTAGTTATTAAAGACAATGATGTTGTGACCATTGAAAGTGATTCTAAACAAGAGCTCCAAAAGGTTGCCTCTATCCCGCAGAGATAGCGAGAGATCTCCCATTCACACCATCTCTTCCCAATGATCTTGTGAGGAAGGTGCACAATGAATCAAAGCCCTTCCTTGAGTAAGTAGAGTCGAATATGGACCATTGACCTCACATAAGTGTATCTTTGACTCGATTCCTGATCCCATCATGAGACTAGTGAGGGATCCTTATAGCATTCCAAAGGCCTTAACCAAACCCATAACCATTCTCAAGAGGCCACAGAAAGTGCCAGTTCTAGAGCCTATGCCTCTTGAACTAATTCACCTAGACCTCACATTGCTAGATGTAGTAAAGGAGGACTTGGTGTGAGGTGAAAGTTGGCCTTCCATGGGTCATCATAGTCACCACAACATTTTCTCTGAGGTGATTGGTGACGAATTCATTTTCTCCAAGATGATTGGTGACAACTACATTTCCACTTCATTAAAGGAACCACCTCCTAGGTCAAATTCAAGGCATATCCCACATTGGTAGGTCCAAGCCCACCTCAATTTGAGTATAAAATCTCCTAACTTATCTTGTTGCTCCTTTACAATACTAGCAATTATCTTATGACAAACTAGCACTATAAAGTCCCCCTTCCTTTGATAAACCCAGACATGTATTGGTATACATGTCCCTCTACATTAGATACACAAGAGTTTGTATTGTTATGATCAAATGAACTAAGCTCTCTGGATAACTTGGGATAAACTTCTCCTTCATCATATTTGAAACATGCGAAATATAGTTTGTCGACTTTTAAACTTTCTTACTCTTGGAAAAACAACCTCTATATGCATACAAGACTACTTCAGCATTCCTCCTGTGATGCCTACAACCCTAAACACTTTGCAATGCGTGAAATGTAGTTTGTTAACCTTTTAACTTTCTTGCTCTTGCAGAAACAACACATTTATATGCACACTGAGCGGGAGAGAGATGATGAGAGCAAGGGAGGGGAGGATGAGTGAGAGAAAGTGGATAGTTATTGCATAGTACCAGAAAGGCTACTTATTACCACCGTATTGTTGGGCTTTATAACTCTGACTGCAAAAAAATTGTACACAGCAATCAGCTAAAACTATTAGCACAGTACTTACCATATTTTGGTTCTACAAAGTTGCGCATATTGCCACCAAAAACTGGTATTGTATAAGACAACAGTAACTAAATGATTGTACACCCCCAAGGGGATAATGCATTGGGCCGAAAAAAGCCTTGCAACAAAAGTTACCTTAACAATTCCTTGAGCTCAATTGCTTTTTTGGAACGGCCATCGTGTAGGCTCTTTTTACAGTTGGTTGGACTGCTCTGATAATTAAGTCTATCTCATGATTAACCAGTTAAGGGCATTTTAGTTAATTCTTCAAGAAATATATTAGCATACTCACTTAACCATTTTGGTTCCTTCGTATCTAACTTTTTGCCTGCATGATTAAGCTTAACAGCATAAATTGCTTGCTTCTTCATGATTCCCTTCAATAACTTTGATGCCTTAACAAGTTGTAAGGTGGCAGCTCTAGTTACTCCAATCCCTTGCACCTTGTTCTTGTGAAGATCCATGAAGAAGATAGTTCCTTTGTGAGCCAATCCATACTAAGAATCCCATCATATACACCTAAGGCCAAGACTCCAAATATCGGCTTGGTTCTACATGAGGCAATCCATACACCAAGAATCCCATCATACACAAGGGCAAGCCTCTGGTGTGGTTCACATCCAATGAGAACTAAATTACATCTTTCTCATGGCATGTGAAAAGTATTTTTTCACTTACATTTGTTTTCCTTACTTATGGTTGATTACTAACTTACGCAACCATCCTAGAGAAATGAAAGAATGAGTGTTGTTTGAATCAACCAAAAATTAAAATCTTTACCTTGGAAATTGGTCGGGTTCTAAATCAATGAGAACTGCTAGTTCTAACCCTGATGTGGCATGGATTCTGCCCCTATCTTCTTCCTCCTAGTCAACTACTATCACGGCATTGGAAGCGGATGATTGGGCTATAAGTGGCCGCCTCCTATCTTCTTCCTCCTAGTCAACTACTATCACGGCATTGGAAGCGGATGATTGGGCTATAAGTGGCCGCCTCCTCTAATTTCTCCAATTTTGAGGTGATTACCATAGGATTCTGAGGTGATTACCATAGGATTTTGAGGTGAGACTGAGACCATAGGATTCTAGAAACAAGATCCTGGAGGAGGAGTCAGGATAGGTGACAGCAACTAGTGCATTTTGGTAATCATTCATTAAATGTGCTAGTTGTTGGCATCTAGAACACATGCTCTTTTGTAAGCTAGAATTACAAATATGTCAACATTCAAGGAAAAGAATCGTGACCTCCAAGTCCACTAGCTTCACACACTTGGCTCTAATCATGTCCCCTATTTCTCTTTGACTTGGGCATACTAGAAGTTGAAGAAGCTCTCTTCTAAGGAGGAGGTAAAAAAGGGTCAGTGTTGGGTTGTCCCTTGGGAAAGGCTTGTGCAAAATCCTCAGCTATCATGATTGCCTTCACGTATAGATGAGGTCTTTGCATTCTTTACTAATCTTTCCAAGGGAGGATCCAATGTTCTGATAAATTGATGGAGAAAGGTATCATCATCCATCACTAGAGTGTATTTGCAAGACTCACATAAGACTAGTGATATGCCTCAATACATTCTGGGATAGCTCTAAGAACTCATTCATCTTCTCTTCTTGAAACCCAGGGGGACAAAACCTTTGATGAAGATGATTCTTCATGTCCTCCCATCTCAGCTCGTCTTGATTGAGATGGTTAGATTCAAGGTAATTTCTCCAACTTTGGGCCACACCAATAATCTTTAATCTGGCAAGAGCCATCTTGCTCCTATAATTGTACCCTACGATATCGAAGTAATCATCCATAGAGCCTGTCCAGTTCAACATCAACATTGCCTCTCCAAGGTTATTGCACTCGCCTCTCAGAAGGGTCCTGGAGCGCCTCTTTAACATTGTTACCCAATGGCTCGATTTGGGTACAATGTTTTGATGTTGACGCTTGTGCCCCTGAATCTTTTGAATAAAAGACTATTCTTAAATCAAAATGTTGACAATGATTACATAACAAGAAAGATGTCTTTTGTTTCCTCAAAAGTTTTATTATATTTCCACTTGAAGATCTCAATCATTGGGGCCTATAATTACAAAGGTCTATCTATGAGAAAGATATTCCATCGTACGAGATATGTTGCTTAGTGAAGATTTCTTCAATTCTTTCACCTTCTTCCCTTTCACACCGTTTTCGCGAGACATTGCCTCCAAACATTTAGGACAGGTGGGGCCTTTAATTTTAGGTCATTGACATTCCTGTGAAGGGCGGGCTCTAATTCTTTAGCCCCTGTGTGTATAGGTAGGTTTTGAACTTTGTTACCTCTTTCTCTATGTTGTAGGCATTGCAAGCTTGCAGCATGGTGTTTGTACTAGAACCCAAGGGCTTCCAGCGTTGCCTGTGCGTCTACCTATCGCCAAGAGTGACTCCTAGGGAGTATTAGTGCAGGTGTTGTCGCAGTAGCAGCTGGTAGAGGAGAACTTACACCATTTAGCTTCCAGATGAGTGCCAGGCATTTGTGTTTCAGAAGAGACTCAGGATTCATTGGCCACAAGCAATGCTCAAGCAATGGCACTGGGTGGAGACCAGGGTTGCCAATGCCTCCGCCTGTTACGATACAACTCACCCTCTCTTTTAAATGTATACTGCTCTAACAGTTGTGGTTTCAGCCACTACACAGATAGGGCAAGCAGTGAGAATCGGGTTCTTACAAAGGTGGCTACAAGTTGATCAGGATAGTAAGGATGCATCTTTCATCTCCTATCTACTTCTTTGTAACAAAGGCAGTTTATAGATGACACAGCTGCTTTCTTGAATGATTTCTACAAGAATTGTTATTGTTTAATGCCTGTGTTGGAAATCTTTTATCTTACTGTTACTGTCAGGCATTAGCTGGAGAATGTGTGAAGAGGCATACATTGGGCTGGTTTTACTGATTTCGGCAATACTTGCATCTATGATCTTATAAGGGATGAGCCTGAGCTTGAGCTTGTGTATAGCAAGTTTTTGGAAGGCTTCTTGTGGAATCTTCATTTAAATCAAGGCTGTTGTATGTACTATCATCAATTGGGAGTATCTGTTAGCCTCTGGATTGTGAGGGGCAGTACTACCAGGTGGAGTGGACTCGTAAATGGCAATTTGTTAATGCAAGGTGGCATGGTGATGGACATCACTCCTATATGCTAGTTTGCACTTATGCTAGGGAGTAATTCAATTTTCAGAAACAGTGTTATGCTGGAGCTTAGAGTTGAGCGGTGCATTGAGTGAAGGGAAGAGATCACCTTTAGCACATTAACATTATTTCACAATTTCTACATAATGCAATGGTTCAACATCTTCTTACTACTTTGGTAATAGATATATAGCTTCTTGCTGGTGTTTCCCATATTCATGTAAGGCAACTGTGGATATTGATCAAAAACATTTTTTCGTCTTAGCCATGGTTGTCTCACGGTACGAAAATACGATACCGTACGATACGATATCGTACAGGAATTTTTGATACGATATGAAATTTTCGGATACTGTACGATAAAATACGGTTTTTATTTTTTACACTTACAACCTATGGAGCTTCAAGCTTGAATGTGAGGGAAGGTTGGGAGGGGAGGAGTCTACAGTGCTTGAGGAACCAGAACATGGATATGTGTCCCTCTCGGTTGGATCTCCCGATTGTCTCCAAAAAAGAACCTGGATGGATAATGCAATACCAAAGGTCTCCCAGTGTAGCGTTTATGACTAAGGGACTGTCCTTGCACAAATACGAGGAGTGCATCTAGGGTGATAAGTTTAGGGACTCCTCTCTAGATCAAAATGGCCATGTCCGAATCTTCTCCCTCGTACATAACTTGAGAATCTAATTGTCTAGCCTACCTATACCAGGGATCCATAGCAAGATTCTCTCATCCTACCAATCAAGTGTACACTACCAATCTACCTCGCCAGATTTTTTAGGTCTCTCAACAATCCCATATGGAATACTGAGTGGACACGAAAGTTACGAAGTATTGCGAGCATTTGGGACCTTCGTAAAGCAAGGTTTCTATATTTTTTTAAACATTTGAAAAAAAAATTTCAAGGAAAAAAAATTTCAAATGTTTAAAAAACTATGGTCTTAGATTGGGGGACCATCCTAGCATCCTCCTGTGGTATGCGGATCCTCTTAATGGCAAGCAGTGAGCACCCTCACCAACCATCACGAACATTAAAAAAAACATCACGCTGGTCAACTTTTGCTTTTTTTAATTTCCATAAGTTGACATATCATTGTAATATTGTATTCTTTTCTAATCAATTCACATGCTAATATGGCAGGTGCTTTGTTTGTGGAAGCCATGAATGGCCCTTAGATCACAGTGATTCTGAGTCCTCGGAAGTTTCTAGACTGAAGGTACTGCTGTTGGGTGTTGGACTCACACACTCACACACACAAACCTGCACATTAGGGTTAGGTGCAGGGTAGAGAAGCTCACACACAGAAATGAGAGAGAGAGAGAGAGAGAGCCAAAAGTGCAGGGTAGAGAAGCTCACACACATAAATGAGAGAGAGAGAGAGAGAGAGAGAGAGAGAGAAAGAGAGAGAGAGAGCCAAAAGTGTGGTATCCACAAAATGCAAGTCAACCCTTGCATGTGTGCCACATCCATATAATATAGAAGTACAAAATATTATATGTTAGAGTGTCCTTTCACACTTGATGTCCAAGGGAAAAAACCACATGGGAAAAAGTGCCCTTGGTTAAGCCTTGTTCACACATAGCACTACCATAAGTGAGCATATGCCTACAAATCCCCCCTGTAGGTGGAAGTGTGAACCTGTACAAGGTAGCAGATCACTCTCTGTATGAGAGTAAGCCCAAAGCTTTGCGGAAAGTTTCAAACTTTTCTCAGGGTAAAGCCTTTGTGAATAGATCTGCAACATTATCCTGTTGTGTAGGGCAATAAGATAAACTGATCTCCCCTGCATCCATGTAGCCTCTCTCTGACGACATAGTGATAATGAATCTCTATATGCTTGGTACATGCATGAAATACTGGATTTCGTGCCACGGCCATAGCACTCTAGCTATCAGTGAGAATGGTGGTGGGTGTCTGCTAACACTCACGAAGATCAGCCAATAGTCTCCTCAACCGTACACAATCTACTGTAGCTATAAAGACTGCCATGTACTCAGCCTCACAAGTAGATGTAGCAACAGTGGGTTGCTTTTTACTCAAAAGAAAAAAACAATTCCCACTGGCGGATTGCCTGGTATCATAATCACCAGCCCAATCTGAATCACTGTATGCATAAAGCTGCAAGCTGCCCCCTGGGATAGAACAAACCAAGATCCAAGGTACCCTTAAGATAACGAAAAATGCGTTTGACTGCTTGCCAATGCTTTGTGCCTGGGCTGTGCATGAATTTGCTCAACAAAGACACTCCAAAAGATATGTCTGGCCTCGTGTTACACAAGTAAATGAGGCATCCCACTGCCTGGCTGTAAATGCCGGCCTCAAAAGGCTCTCCAATATCATGCATAGTAAGCCGTACACTTGGTTCTACCGGAGTAGAAATGGGCTTACATTCATCCATGTGAAACCTTTTTAGCAAACTTCTTATGTACTTAGTTTGCTGCATAACAATGCCATCATCTGTATGCATAAACTGTATGCTGAGATAGTAGTGTAAAGGCCCCAAATCTGACATATCAAATTCAGCTTTTAAATCAGCTTTGAAATCTGAAATTTGTGTTTGCTTGTACCTGTAATGAGCATGTCATCTACATACAAGATGACTATGAGAATATCGGCATCGGTTTTCTTCACATACAATGTGCTTTCAACTGGACTATTCTCATAACCTTGGCTGGTTAGATGAGCATGTATCTTATCATACCAAGCTCTTGGAGCTTGCTTTAACCCATACAATGCTTTGTGCAACCTGCATACTTTATGCAGGAACTACAAAACCAATGGGATGATTTACATATACTTCCTCCTGTAAACCCCCATTTAAGAATGCAGTTTTGATATCCAATTGATGCACTTTCCATCCTTTATGGGCAGCCAATGCAATCACTGATCTTATTGTGGTCATTCTCGAAGTAGGAGCAAAAGTCTCTTCATAATCTATTCCCTTTTTCTGGGAGTATCAATAGTACCATCAGACTTTCTTTTGACTTTGTACACCCACTTTGTTCCAATTACATGCTTGCCTTTAGGCAATTCCACAAGATCCCATGTATTGTTCTTCATGATAGAAGAAATTTCAGCTTGCATAGCTTGCAACCAATGCTCATTCTCATGTGCTTCTTCATAAGAAGAAGGCTCTTCTGAATCAAAGAGACCACCCATTGCGAATGCAGACTCCCCACTATGTACATTCAAAGCATGGCTAGAACTAGCCCTTGTTCTACCTGTGAGTGGAGCTGCAAGTTTGCTTTCTTGCAAAGTTTTCAGCAACCATCTTGGCACTAACTTGGCTGTGTCTATGGCTGTTTGCTCTTCCCTGACAAGATCTTCCACTTCTTCCATAGAAGGGGGCTCAATGGCTGGTTGGTCCACATGTTCTACATGTGGATTTTCTTGTGTAGAGGCTGGCTGATCTGAACCCCCCTAATTGCAATGGGTAAAAGTCCATCAAACATGTCCTGTATGCTTGTATCATTGCTTTTCTTGTGTAGAGGCTGGCTGACCTGAATCCCCCTAATTGCAATTGCAATGGGTAAAAGTCCATCAAACATGTCCTGTATGCTTGTATCATTGCTTTTATACAAGCTGTACATGGGCTGTTCTGAATTTTCAGCAAATACCACATCTCTACTGACAAAAATCCTTCGTGTAGTTAGATTATGAAGACGGTATCCTTTGCTCTCATTGCTGTAGCCCACAAAAATGCATTTAATTGCTTTATCATCTAGCTTTGTTCGGAGTTGTTTTGGCACATGTGCATATACCAAACACCCAAATGTACGCATATAATCCACTGTTGGCTTTCGGCTATACCAAGCCTCAAATGGTGTTATGGTTTTCAAAGCTTTTGTTTTGTTGGACACCTGTTCAACACATGAGTTGCACACATTATAGCTTCCATCCAAAATTTGTGAGGCAACTTTTGTGCTTTCATCATGCATCTTGCCATCTCCATGAGAGATCTATTTTTCCTTTCAGCTACACCATTCTGGTGCGGTGTATAAGGCACACTCCATTGGTGTTTGATGCCCTTTTGAAGCATATAATCATTGAATGCATTTGACATGTATTCTCCACCTCTATCTGAGCGGAGTGTTTGGACTTTACATCCACACATATTTTCAGCCATTGCTACAAAGTGTCGAAAGCATGTAAACACATCTGCTTTCGCTTTCAAAGGGGAAGCCCAAGCAAACCTGGAGTAGTCATCAATGAATGTGACAAAGTAAAGATGTCCCCCTATGGATGGTGTCCGCATTGGACCACATACATCACTATGTATGAGCTGTAATTTACTTTCAGCTCTAACAGCTCCATCTTTGGGGAATGGTTTCCGTTGCATCTTTCCCAAAATACACCCCTCACATACATGTCTTGGTGGAGACTCAAGAGGCGGCATATTATCAACCATATGATGCTTCTGCAAAAGCATCAAACTCTGAAAATTTACATGCCCAAAACGAGCATGCCATAGCTCTGCATCATGCATAGCAGGAGTGTGGGCAACCACTGTATTTGCATCATAAGTGCGCTTGTCATAGCTGTCCAGCTTATACAAGCCTTTGTATCGTGTTCCAGAAGTGACTATTTCATAACCCTTTGATGGGTCTTTTACCAAACACTTCCCATCTTCAAATTCAACCTTTAAACCTTAGTCGTTTATGGCTGAGACGGAGAGCAGATTTTTCTTTATTCCTGGAACATACAATACATTTTTCATACATATATTGGCACCATTGGCTGCAATAAGTATGACATTACCAATTCCCTTTATTGGATATGTGGTATGATCTGCACATGATACAATGCGGCCTTTTGAAGCATACACCAAGTGCTGAAATACATCTTTGCATGAAGTGATGTGGCTCGAAGCACCACTATCAAAATACCATGATGCATTCTGTATGTTAGATGCAACGCAAGACATATCAATGTCTGAAGCACTTGGTGTGTCACTAGTGCATGTGACCAAAAAAGTGTACTCTTCCTGGATTACATTAGAAAGCTGATTGCTGTGCTTTTGTCATCAGAAGAGTCTGCTACTGCATTGCCTGCTTAATCTTTTGCAATCCGCTTCCTACATTCACTGATGTAGTGTCCAGGCTTATGGCAGTAGTGACATTTGCCCTTCTTTTTGGGCTTGTTTGCATCGCCTTTGTCAGACTTTTCACCACTAGAAGAGGGCTGTCCATGACCAGCCTTGCTAGACTGTTGTCTCCCATGCCTAAAGCTCTTTTTTTATTTACCCTTATCCTTGGCTGTAAATGCCTTTTCTCCACCACGGTTGCTCGATAAGTTTGCTCTTGTTTGCTCTTCCTGCAAGAGTAAACCCACGAGCTCTTCAAAAGTGACGGGGTCACCACCTCCTCTCATTGAGAGGTTGAGAGAGGTGTGAAAGCCCAAGTAGGAAGGCGGTAAAGAATGAAGAGTGTTGGTGACCATCTGTCTGTCTGGGATAACCTCATCAATGTTGAGCAGCTGTTCCTACAAATCTCACTTTGGTGAGATGATCTGCCATGGAGTCACCCTCATCCATCGAAAGAGAATCCAATTGCCTCTTCAAGTAGGCAACTCTTGCCTCGTTGCGTACCTGATACATTGCTTCCAATGTGTCCCATGCAAGCTTCGATGTCTTGCATGAACGAATGTGCGGAATAATAGTCCTTTTCTTTGAAAGGGCTATCAATGACATGGCATGTGCATCTCTAGAGTCCCATCTCTTCTGCTCTTGTGTGGAAGCAAGATCTACATCAGGAGCTCTTTGAGCACCTCCCCTTTGAGGCGTGGCTGGCTGTATGGTAAGTGGGCGTGTGTCATCACCACACACGATGCCCCAAAGCCCTTTGGCTACCAGCAAATTACGGATCATGAAACTCCAGAGAGAGTAGTTAGATCCATCCAGCTTGTCCTCCTGGGTGAGCACACCAAATACATTTGTAGCATTCTGTGCCATGTCAACAAAATATATCTGCAAACAAACCAAGCACCAATGTGCACTGCCAGGCAACCAACTGTCCTGTGCAAATGTATGCCTGCAAACCAAAGCAAGTGTAAACCTGCACCAAATTGTCCAATTACACACAATGTGTATACATACGCGACAAATCGCAGCTGTAATGCCCAATTACATGCTCCAATCTCAAAATCCCCAATTTTTATGCACTCCAATCGCTTCAATGTGCATCTAATTGGCCAATTTTCACAAAAGCCCCAAATTTCTGCAAGTGAAAGAGGTCCAATTTGCTGATTTTGACCTCAATTTTGAAAACTCCCAAATTTTTGCAAATGAAAGAGGTTCAATTTGCTGATTTTGACCTCAATTTCGAAAACCCCCAAATTGCAGGCAAAGCAAAATGCCCAATTTTTTCAATTTGTCCTAAAATTGAAAAATCCCCCAATTTGCCTGAATCCTGTACCACCTGCAAGCTTTCAAATCTTCCTGGCAAACCGCCAAAATTTGTCGAATCTGCTTGCAAACCTTATTTTGTTTACTTTGATTATTTTTCTGTTTGCTAAAACAAAGGTACCTGGGCAGCAATGATGCACAGCCAAGAAGATAAAGTACGGAAGCACAATCGGGAAGAGACCTGGGCGTTGAAGAGTCGTTGCACGTGGAGGCGTTAGAGGGAGTCGTTGCAGCGGAGACTCAACAATGAGAAGGAGACGGAGCTGCAGGCAGGTGCGTGTACCTGGCAACCAGCAAGGAGTGCAGAGGATAGATCCGCTCTGGGCGCTGGTGGACCAGCCAGAGACGAGCGCTGTTGTCAGGCCAACCAGAGACGGACGCTGCATTCGTGAGTCGTGAGTCGACGGAACAGCAACGGGCGTTGTCAGGTGGAACAAAACGGAACGACGAGTGCGCGGTGAAGCTGGGCGACGGAGGCCAGAGCGGAAGGGGCGACATATGGACCGTAGACGGAGCAGAGCAGGGAGTCGTTGCTGGGTGAGGCCGGGCCTGAAGCGTGACGGCGTCGGATGGAGCGCCGACGACGGTCAACGAAGGTCGCAACGGAGCAGGGACGCGACGGCCGGACGGCAAGTCGGACGGCAACGGAACTGAGCGCCGTCGGACGTTGGAGTAGCGCCGCCGGCTACAGAGGCGGACCCGCCCGCGAGGCTGAGCGGAGGTGGTGGGCTCCCCACTAGTGCCACCCGGTATTGGCGCCCGGACGGCGGAGCAACGACAGACCTGTCGAACGGACAGCGACGGAAAAAAACACAACGTCAACGGAATTTCGCAAGCGACGAAAAAACACATCGTGGTAGAGAAGCTCACAAAGAGAGAGAGAGAGAGAGAGAGAGAGAAAGAGAGAAAGCCAAAAGTGTGGTATCCACAAAATGCAAGTCAACCCTTGCATGTGTGCCACATCCATATAATATAGAAGTACAAAATATTATATGTTCAGTGTCCTTTCACACTTGATGTCCAAGGAAAAAAACCACATGGAAAAAAGTGCCCTTGGTTAAGCCCTGTTACACATAGCACTACCATAAGTGAGCATATGCCTACAGCTGCATCAAAGAGTTGGGTGGATGCGAAAACAGGCTAGTTCTGCGAAACACTCCAGCAAAGTTGGCACAACCTGCAAGCATGAAAGAATATCAACACAAAAGAACAAGTGTGGGTGTCACAGCTGCTTATAGGTGCTAAATCAGCATGCAATCAAGAGATAAATTTCAAACAATGAAAGCAAATGATGTATATTTCAGCATGATAATTGACATTTCAATCTTCACCTTTGATGATACGATATCGCCAAGGGTATACCACATTGCACATGTTGATTTGACTCCATCAGAGCCTATACTTGGATTTGATTCTTGCAGATGGATGGTGCTTAGTGTGTGAATTTATGAGGAGAAGAGCAAGGGGAAGGGAAGGAAGAGAAGGGGAGAGTGGACACAAATTACCAAGTAACAAAGGCAAGCATAACCTGTTAATGCAGAAACTTCAACTGTACCATGCACAACATCCAATGATACTATAGCCAGCACAACTCAAGAAAAAAAGAAATCAGAGATTATGTATTCTGAAATATTAATTCGACTTGTCACTATAACTATAATACACCTAGATAAAAACAACACACAAAAACTTGACACATGCTCCACCGATGGTGTGGTGACAATGGAGCATACACATTGATAGTATTATACAAGCAGTAGGCTGTAGCCATTACTGTGGAATTCATGATCCCATAGTTTCATAAAGTCTCATCGTTGACACACTTGGCTGCCTAACTTCTCAAGCCAAATGCAATGTCACAGCCAGCACTCTTTTTTTTTTGACAGCAAGGTGGGGCTCACACTCCAAAGATCAACTTTCAAACTAGCCCTTGGCGTTCCAAGGGAAAGCAGCAAAACTACAAATCATGTTAAGGCATAGTAATGGTGACCAAATGCTCCCACTATATTCCAGGAAACATTTTCCGCCTTTTCAATGGTGGGATGTGATCAGCATACAACCCAAGGTCTGGAACAACAGACGCATCATCATCGAAACCTGGAACAAGACCCAGCTCTTGTTTGTACTTCCCTTTGAGACCTTCATCAATCCTTCCAGGTTGGGAAAATCCAGTGGACATTGGAGATATCTGAGGAACTTCCGCAAGGGAGTCAGGACAGATGTGCTCATCAAATAAACTGAGGTCTGCCATCCAGTCATAGTCACTGAGTGCTGCTAGATCAGCCTGCAAGCATAAAAGAATATAAACACAAAAGAACCAAGTACGAGGGTGTCGTCACAGTGTCACAATGCAATCAGGAGATAACATGAAAGCAAATGCTGTATATCTCAGCATTGCACAAGGAAGCGTTAACATGGATCTTTGACATTTCAGATCCTCACCTTTGAGGACTCGATATCACCAAGGGTATATCCCACTGCAAGACCTGGCAAATTAAAGACCTCTGCAGCTTGCCATTCCTCTGAACGTTTGAGGGACTCCGGGATGCAACCTTGAGAAGGGGCCATACTCATGTTGGAAGGCTTATTCTCACACTCTTTTGTTCCTGGAGGATCTACTGGGATGATGGTGGACGATGTCGAGATTTCTGCAGTGCGCCTGGTGGCGGGATGAGGTTTATGTTGAGGCAGGCCCACAGGGCTTTGTTCGGTATCAAGAGCAACCTTAACACCGGTGGCGAGAAATCTTTGATGGCTGGCAGCCAGGGTGTTGGGAGCATGGATGGACAGATCGCAATTCCGGCATAACAGGGCTCGATCCTCGAGGCAGAAGATGAAAGCCGACTTGTCCTGCACGCATCACATGGGGAGATACATACAAAGGGAACGAGGATTTAGCAGCAAAAAACCTTGGTATGCTGGATGAAATGAGATGCGTACCTGGCAGATGTCGCACTGCGGGAGCTTGGAGGGGGCGTTGTTGTGGAGGAGGCGGAGGCGCTGGTGCTTGCTGGCGAGCTTGTTAGCGGCGTGGACCCGCCGGTCGCAAGCAAGGCACAGGGCGGCCTCGTCGGCGCAGCAGATGACCTCGGCCAAGGCTCTCTCGCAGACGTCGCACTGCACCCTCATAGTTGTTCACCGGTTAGCAGAGCATTAGTGTAGTGTCCTTTAATGGATAGTGGTGTGCCCTTATCTCAATGGTAGGGAGTCCTCACCACTATCTCACACGGGTCTTAACACATCTTCAAATTGGATCAAACTATTGACGTCCCTCTTCTATTGCTTTAACGCAGTCGGACCTAAAAGTAAACTAAGAGCAACTCAAAGTTTTTTTGACTAGGAAAGTAAACTAAGAGCGACTCATAAAGTTTTGACTTATAAAGTTTTTGGCCTTTCTTTTCAACGATAAAATAAAGTAAGATTTCACAAGCTCACTTTACAAGGATTATCTGAATTAAGAAGAGACTATTATGAGGTTATATGAAGTTATTAAGATAGTAGCTATAGAGACTATTAAGAGGTTATATGAGGTTATTAAGATAGTACTTTAGTAGATATAGAAATCATATGGTATACTGGGACATTTCCGTGAAAGTAAACTAGGGATGCAATGTAAACTACGAATGGAATTTGAAGTAAACTAGGAAAATGGCACTCAAAGTAAACTAAGCCCTCATGGTAAACTAGTTTTTCTAAAATATGTTACATGGCATATGGTGAAAAGGATATGTTAACCACATATTGGTTACACATTCCTATGATAACTATGTCCGCACACTTATGTAATGGGCGCCCGTGCTATATTTATTGTAAATCCCGTCATTTGATGAGGGAAACGTCCTAAAGACGCTCCCAAGTATTGAGCTTCAAAGGACAAACAAGAGAATCTGGATCAGTTGGTCAAACCATAGAGAAAAGCCTTGTAACTATATTTTGGGTGCCCCAGCTCACTTACTCCAGGGCAGCCTAGTGGAAAAAGACTTGGAACTATAAAAGCCAATTCCTCTTGTTTGTAACTCATTCTCTCATTTGTGCTTCAAGAGAGAGCTTGCATCACCCATTGGATTAGAGCAACCGTTCGCAGTGTGACAACGAGTGTGGGAGGACGACGATGACAAGCGGTTACGGTGGAACTCTTGAGTCATGCTCAAACTCGGCGGATAGGCAACTTCCCACGACACGGTTAGGGTAGGGTTTCCTTAACATTTTTGGTGCCACTACCGGGGAGTGCCATCCACTACTTGTCTACGCCATCTTTGATTCAAATCTGACAGAGCCCCCGTAGCCCGGTGCCAGGGAGGCTCTTTGACATGCGATTTTTTAATTTTTTGTTGTATTTTGATGTTTTGCTTGGTTGTTTTTAATGTTTTGTTAAGATTCATGTATAGCCTTATGTTTAGAGTAGGATTATCACTTGTTTGCGTAAAACTTGTGATTGGGTGATTAGAGAGCTTAATCAAGAGGATTTTTTATTAAACCTATACTCTTTTTATTAATTTTTAGCTTAATCTTTTTTTTAGTAACCTACTGATTTGTGTGATTAGTGAACTTAAAGAGAGCAAAAAACAAAAAAATTAAGTCTAATTGCTAGTAATTAGATTAATGAGAGTGGCATTAGTGTTCTAAACACTTGCCTTGACTTAAATCTATGTTTAGTTCACTCTAATTAGGCCTTAATATTAGTACTAATTTGATCTCTTTTGTTTAATTTTTTCTCTTTTGAGTGGATTAATTAGTAACCTAATTAGTGCAATTATTTTGGGATAATCACATGTTTGGATTAGCATAAACATTACTAATCCACATATCAAATCTCCATGCTTAAACTCCTTACCAATTAGGAGTAATTTGAGGGCAAAGAAGAGGGTTAAGGAGTGATCAACAGTGAGATTAAGAGAATTAATCTTTAGTTAAGCTAGAGAACCTCTACATTAGTCGAAATCCACTAATTTAGAGGTAGCCTCTAACTTTAGTCCTATCCCACCCATCTAGCATTAAAGAGGGGGTCTTAGTTATCTGCCACTCACTTTCCTCCAATTTGTAATTCAATTTCAAATTTCAAATTTCAAATTCAAACTCAAATCCCAACTTGCCACGGTCGTTCCACATTTGTCACGGCTGTTTCAACCTAAAGCCATGGGCATTAACTTGTGAGACCTTTTTTTCAAAAAAAAAATCAAATGGTCGTTCCAACCTAAAGCCACTGGAAAGCCACAAGCGTTCAATCGTACCCAAAAAAAACTTTTTTTTCTAAAAAAAATTTTGAACAGCCATTCCACACTTGCCACAGCCGTTCACTTATGAGCATATGACCGTACCCAAAAAATAATTCGAACGGCCATTCCACACTTGCCACTGACGTTCTAACCTAAAGCCACAAGCGTTTGCTTATGAGCGTACGACCATACCAAAAAAAATCAAAAAATAAAATAAAATCGAACGGCCGTTCCACACTCACCACAATCATTCCAACCTAAAGCCACAGGCGTTCGCTTGTGAGCGTACGGCCGTACAAAAAAAATCTTTTTTTCAAAAAAAAAGTCTCGAACGATCGTTCCACACTTGCCACGGCCATTCCAGCCTAAAGCCACGGGCGATCACTTGTGAGCATACAGTCATACCAAACCCCAAAAAAATTCAAAAAATTTTAAATTTTTGAATCTTTAGAGATGCTTTTGGTCTACCTCCCTGACTCACTAAGGTTGTTTTTACATGCATAAAACACCTCAAAAGACCATTTTTTACCTTAAGGGTGCGGGTGTGTTCATGCGCAAGATAAAAGTGAGCTGAAACTCCTATTTTGGGCGGCCTGCGCCCACATCATTGAAGCTTCTTTAAGCTTCCCCGCACACCATGGACACCTTTCATCCATGGTCGCATGCCCCCAATGCCTCCATTCCATTCGGCGGCACCCCGACCTCAATTCCTCACTCCCATGTGGTCACCATGCCACACATGCTTGGCCGAGAGGGCGAAACGATCTTTGAAGAGCCCTCACCTAGTGGGGCCCCTCCATACATACACCCCGGTGTAGATAGACGCCACGAGCACTATCCACCATAAAATTATTCCCACCCCCCTCACCCTTACACCGCCTCCCCTTACGCCACAACTTGACATCTTGTGGATCCCATGCACTCCACCATCCCCGAGGCACCCCTACCACCTCATCTTCCTCTGCCAGTGCCTCACATGGATTGTTATGGTAATTAATTTATTGGGTGATCATCCAATAAGTAGAAATAATATCTCGGGTGACCCAAGTGTGATTAATTTGGTTGTAAGTGAATCCAACCAAGTGTGCATGTGTGATGCATGTAAGAAATGTGTGAGTTTGATTTTGTGAGTGAGTCCGATCAACTCTAAGAAACATGTGACGCGTGCAAAGGTTATGTGAATGTAATCGTGAGAGAGTCCGATCAACTCTTTTGAAATCATTCTTGATGAGGGTGACCCTAGTTGGTTGTAAGTGAGTCCAACCAGCTACGACACGTGTGAGACACCTGGTATACTTTTTGAATACATGTGATACGTATGAAAACATTGTGAGTGAATCCAATGTACGAGTTTGATTATGAGTGAATCTATTCAACTCTTTTGAATTAATGAGGGTGACCCTAGTTGGTTGTGAGTGAGTCCAACCAGCTCTTACATGTGTGAAACATGTGGTATACTTTTTGAATACGTGTGATGCGTATGAAAACATTGAGTTAATCCAATGTGTGTGAGTTTGATTGTGAGTGAGTCTGATCAACTCTAAGAAGGCACGTATGATGCGTGTGAGGATATGTGAAAGTGAATCCACTTAAATACATACTGACATTGTAAGTAAATCCAATGTGGGAACAATTAATATGTTTGATCACTCGCGTGTGCTGATAGTTACAACCGAGGATGCTTGTTCTTCTCAACCGAGAGGACTATCACGGGAGATATTTTTCATAATATTTTATCATGGGAATGAATCCAAATAATTATGTGTGATGCATGGTTCATGTGTGAAGCATGGTAATGAATGATTTCCATTTGTTACAATTATTTTTGTGAGTGATTCCAAAGTAATTGTGATCTAACATTGTGGGCTATGTTGAGTATAGATCATGAGTTCGAGACAACCAAGGTGGACATTGGACGAGATTATCTAACTAAGCACATGTGTGGCAAATATTTAATTTTGTATGGTTTGGCCCATTATACATATACTGGGCAAGGTTTATTTTTTATGAGATGCTTTTAAAAGCATTGGACTAAGGTTCAATTTTGTAAAAAGCCCAATTTTGGAAAAGCTATGCTATTAATGGCTCCAAGGGCTAAATTTATTAATATGATTTAAATACCACGTGTGGGAGTGGAGCCACACACGTGAGGGGGAGATTGCACCCAGTGTTGTGTTCTTGATCTTTCATGCTCTTGATTTATACTATGATGTTATAGTTTATTTTTTTATTATTTAATTTGTGGAATAATCTAATCTCCATGTACCATGGTCCTATAACATGGACCCTAAACCATTTGTGCACGTTATAGGTGCACCCGCAAGGGAAACCACCTCTTCTGTGTTTCCTCTGCCATGAACCCCATAGAGTGGCGGACTGCCCTCAAATGAAATGTCTGCCAATGCAACCACAATGTCATGGCTGTGGAATTGACCATTACTATAAGGATTGCCCTTTGCAATCAGTTTCTCATTCCACAATCGAAGGCATGCCGTCCCTCAATGTGTTGAGTGTTCAACATGGTTATCACACGGTTGCAAGCCAAGCTAAAGAAGGCCACATCCCAAAAGAAACAATGCTCTAAGCACGTTGGCCACACGGTGACGATTGGGTTATCATCCGCATGGGCTCAACAAAGACGACATCCTCCTCCTCCACGAGTGATGATTGTGTTGAACTGCCCCTCTCCCATGCAGCCCACCAAAAACTCACCAAACAGCTAGCCACATATCCCAATACCATCCTTGAGAAGCAACGTCTTCAGGAGGCCCAAGCGCTAGTAGAGCAATACCAGTCTCAACTTGAACCGCCACCCATTTTCGTAACCTTTGACCCCGTTAAACCGGAGTGCGCACCATCCCCCATTGAACCTGAACTTCTGCACCGGGTCAGGTAGGAGCCCCCACAACTGCTCCAGGTTGAGGAGGATCCGTTCGCCAACATGATGTTGACAAATGATGACTTTTCCCCTCATGCACCTCATCATCCTCCTATGCCTATTCCACAAACACCAAAGCCCAAATCCCACGTTCACATCGAACAACTCGATGCGAACACTAACAGAGACTCATGAGGTCTGCACACCAAATTTGCTAAGGTATTTTATCCTCCTACTACAACTACCTATCAACCTTCACACCTATCAAATAAGGACCAAATTGAACTTCCATATACTATTGCTGTTGATCCACCCTATGATCAAGACCCCACCCCTCAAAAAGCCCCTACTCATCAATGTAACTTGGCCGGCCTCTCTGCCTTCCTTTCCTCCCAAATCCAAATGCCCCCACTGAAACCTTGGTAGTCCAAATTTATGGAATGACCTTCGGGATTGGATGGAACACAAACTACATTATGTGGATGAGGAAGCTCCAGATTCCTCAGATGAATTCGAGCCCCATCATCCATACTTACTCCATCACCACCACCCACGACCCAAAGGTGCACCAACAATTCGCATCGTCAATGCACTGGGACAATACTTTAAAGGTGATGACACAAATGCAGCATTGCCTATTTCCTATAAACGAACATGCAATCAAAGGCATCCTAGATGGAGGTGTTGGAGTAAGCATCCTTACACAGACATGGGAAAACTGGGGCAACCTGCCTTGATCCCACCACATTGGTGATCAAATTTGCGGACTGAAACTCTACAAAACCCCTAGGCCTAGTGCATGACCTCAAGGTAAAAGTCTATGGAATGACATTCCACCTCACATTTGTGGTTATGAACTTTCATAATGCCTCCTATGATGCCATCTTGGGCCAGCCCTTCATGAGACAAACTTTACTACTCCATGACTAGGACCTACATCTTCTACCTCCGCAAGGCATCTCAAACGCTTAAGGTCAACTTATATACTTGGCACTCACATCCCATGGCCAAATCTCCCCTTGCTAAGACTCTGTGACTACCTCCAGGAGCAATGATCTCTTGGTTTGCGATGCTTATCATCAAGCCCTTGATGATGTGCGGGTGCCATGCACGGCCTCTTCTGTCCATAGTGAGACGAAGTTAACCACGATTGGTTGAAACTCCTTGCTACACTTGACACCCTCCCAGATCGCAAACTCGGCACACAATTTGTGCTCCCAAGTGGCCAAACCATTCATGAACCCTACAAGGCCATTGCCTTGCTTAACACCTTGAGTGTAAGCATCGCTCCATAACCATCGCTCCATAACCTGCAACAACAACAACCACCCTACGAGTTTCGATAGATTTTTCCTTTGGCAGAAATATGCAAAGAAAGCATGCCCTGCTGTCTCACACAACTAACCACAATCTTTTGCCATGGGAAACATGGGTCTCTCTAGGCAAACCATCTCTAAAAACTTCCCATGCCAAAGTTTAATTGATGGGTGGCCAACGCATACAAAGCCTTAGGTCCTTTACCCAAATTGTACATACTATATCTAACCCATTGGCTTGTAAGTTTTATGTGGTTCCCACAGGTAAAACAAAAGAAGTAGTTGTCCTTGGTAGAAGCTGGGTCCAGAATGCTACAAGTACAATTAACTCAACTGACAACACAGCTACCCTCAAGCTTCCCCAGGGCAAGGTAACAATGATCCTCTGGGGACAGGGAGTGTATCGACTCTAATTCTCTACCCCCACCAACTGCTTCCACAAAGGGTATTCTCACTCCACCCACACTAACTGGTAAGTCTTCCTCTGCCCCCGAACTACCACCAAAACTCAACCCACCAAGAATATGGATTGGACTTCCCCAACCGCCTATTACAAGCACAAGGCTACTATGAAGGCAACACTCGCCTTTGGCTACCCAAGAACACTGCCTGTGCTCATCCACCCCAACAACACCCCCCTAGGAAGTCGCGAGACAAAAGGCCCCATGGCCCAATTTGGCAACCCCAAGCACAACGAAGCCAACAATGCTTCGTGCCTACCAACGTACTCAAAGCTCAAGGCTTCCATGAAGGCAACACACACCTATGGCTCCTAAAGCCACAATCAAAATCCTCTCCTCCATGTCGACCACCACATCATAGCTCAAAGCTTCGTCGACCAAACAACCAGAAGCCTCGACAACCAAGGACCTTCATCACTTGGTAATGTTGGGTGCCCAAATGTCTCTTAGAAGCCCAAGGCTTCCATGATGGCCACTCCATCATTTGGCTCCCACGGCTGGCCCCTCAGCTGTTCGCCCAAACTACACAAACCAAGCCAATACTACCTGTCCAAATGACGAAGATGGTTTGGTGACCAACGGCGGGCAGGCAAGTCCCCTCCTCCTCGACAAACTTCTATGGACTTGTTCACACCCCATTTGGCTCCCACGGCTAGCCCCTCAGCTGCTCGCCTAAATTACACCAACCAAGCCAGTACCTGTCCAAATGACGAAGATGGTTTGGGTGACCAACGGGTAGGCAAGTCCCCTCCTCCTCAACAAACTTCTATGGGCTTGTTCACACCCAACCCATGGGTATTCAAAAGCTCAATTCGCCCACCCCTTTTCCCCAATGGACCCTCCTTCATGATGCACCACCCCACCCCTTCGACTTCGTCTCACCAAACCAAGGGGCAGTGCTACAAATGGTTGAGCTTCTCCAACCACTCAAATATCAACTCAAAGGTAAGCTCACAACTCTAGCCACATAGGCCACTCGGTACAAAACTAAAGGCTTGGAACTATACAAGCCAATTTCTCTTGTTTGTAACTCATTCTCCCATTTGTGAAATAGAAGTGGAGTGTTTTCTCTCTCCCTCTCTCTTGCAACTCTAATCTAGCATGTGTGGTGTACTTAGGGTTAGGGAGTGATTAGTGCTAATCACTTATTCCCTCTTGCTACCTCTCTCTCTCTCTCTCTCTCTCTCTCTCTCTCTCTCTCTCTCTCTCTCTCTCTCTCTCTCTCTCTCTCTCGTGATTAGGATAACCAACGCAATCCTCTTCCATGGATATCCCACACGATCTTCGTGTGACAGAGCTTGCATCACCCGTTGGATTAGAGCAACCGCCTCGGTGGTGTGACAAACGAGTGCGGGAGGATGGCGGTGTCGAGCGGCTACTACGGTGGAGCTTTTGAGTCATGCTCGGCAGATAGGCAACTTCCCACCACACGGTTAGGGTAGGGTTTCCTTAACAAACAAGAATGACATAAACCTTCTTTATAATAAACCAGAAAGGTAAATTTGGAAATATTTATACATCAAAAGTAAACTAGGTATTTAAGATAGACTAGGGATAAAAAGTAAACTAGGGATTTCGTAACATGAGGAGCGATGGAGATAATAGTTTTAATTTTAAAAAATTATATTGTGTCCTCTCCTCTCTCTTTTTCTCTTGGATCTCCATCTTACTTATCTCTCTCTCTCTCTCTCTTGGATCTCCATCTTACTTCTCTCTCTCTCTCTCTCTCTCTCTCTCTCTCTCTCTCTCTCTCTCTCTCTCTCTCTCTCTCTCTCTCTCTCTCTATATATATATATATATATATATATATATATATATATATATATGCATCTTTAAATTCGATGGCGAGTCTCACTGCTAGAGGATGTCGTTGGTGAGAATCCTGTATCTTTGGTCTGAAGGTGCATCAATGGGGAAGATGCCAATCAGCGTGGTGTGTGACGCATGAGCCTTCTGCTTTTGGAGGTTTATGTTTTTGGGGATTCATTCCAATCTAGCTAAATTGATCTAGCTAGCCTAGATGTCCTGGACCAGTCCAATGAGGATGTCTAGCTGGACCAGTCCAATGAGGATGTCTAGCTGGACTAGTCCAATGAGGATGGCCTACACTAGTCCAATGAGGATGGTCCACATTGCAACAAATTAGAACTGGTGGAATTAATATTAGAACTGATACCAGTGGAATTTTTATTTTTTTTTATGATGTGTTTTATCTTGGGATCTATCACGCTAGTTTATGCACATATAAAAGTGTAAAAATGCCGATGCCAAGAAGTTTGCATGGAGCAAGAGTATTGTGCGTGTGTGCCACCATAATTCTTGTCTCGAATCACACGTGAGGTATAGGATAGGAAAGCTAGAGAAACCAAGATAAGGAAGGGAGAAAGGAAGGATACCACCACACACGAGAAGAGAGAGAGAGAGAGAGAGAGAGAGAGAGAGAGAGAGAGAGAGAGAGAGAGAGAGGGGGGGGGGGGGTATTAACATCAGTAGAATGCAACACGAGGGCATATACGACCAACGGTGGGACTTGAACTCGGGTGGATCATGTTGAGAGAGAGGGAGACAGGGGAAGATAACACCATGAATAGCAAGAGAAAGAAGAGGGTTCACCATGACACACGCACACATAGAGAGATTACACACCAGGAAATAGAGAGAAGGGAGATTACAAGTAGTCAGTTATCTCTAGTAGGGCCCAGTAGCTCACTGGCAGCAAATATTGTGCGCCGACGTAGAGCAACAAACCACATCAAGTTGTAAACGGATAGCCACGTGTAAATAGCACGTAGGTAAGGGGCACCGAGTTGACGTGTGAAGGCACTGAGTAGGGGGCAGTGAGCACAACGTGTTAACGAATGGCGTTGCTGCTTGAACTCTATGTTGCCATGACCACTGTCAGTGATGGCGGCGTAGAGACCTGAAATAAGAAGGTAAGCATCCTTGAAGCCAGTGTATTGAGGCTAGAAACTAACTTCATGATGTCAAATAGACATTTGAAAATGGCTTCAAGATTACCAAGAAGAGCACAAGAAAAACGCAGCCAGATTTCTAGAAGAATTTGATCAATTGAGCACAAATATGAGGAATCTTAGAAGGAGTTTCAAATCTTGAAAGGCAGGCCACATAATTGGAAACTACAGTGCAAAAGAAATTAGAATCAATTGTGTTCAGCTCAATCTCGCAAGAACAAGAAGATGTAGCTCTCTAATTTTGTTTTTGTTTTTCGAGCCGAGGTGGTTAGAGACGAACACGTTCGTTTTCGAGACTTGATCAGAGAAACGCTTTTGTCTAGATCTCTAATCATGCATAAGAATTGGCAACATTGGGGGTAGTTACCCCCAAGACACCTGAGCAAACTCAACACTGCATCACCTCCACACTAATACTATCCCTTACAGAAAGGGGTATAGATTTTCAAGAGACAATTAGTCACGACGATGTCAAATGGATCACTAAAAAGTTGTCCAGAGAAAATGCCTCCGTTTTTATAATGGAAATATTTCATGGTAATTTGGCCATAAAAAGTCCCAACGAGGTGTTGCGTTCCCTCTACACCCTATTATCATTACTACAATCTCAAGAATTTATAGAAGATGAGTAGCCAATTGTATTGGATCTATCGAAGGGACTGGACTTCAATAACCTAGGTCTTAATGAGATGAACAAATGTCCAACAGTCTAGAATGGATGAAAACCTATGAACATTTTGAGACCAAGGATTGTACTTGCTATCATCCTTTAGGAATTTGGAAACTATACCTACAGCCATATGACCACCTATGCCTATAGTTGTATGACCACCTAGAAAAACTTGAACAATTTAGAACCAATGAGTTCACCCAAGAGCACATAAATTACCCCACCCTTGAGGATGAGGAAGCAGATCTTTTGGATAATAGTTTCTCTGATAGATTCACTAACAAGCCATAGGATCCCGAAGTAGATGAGGACAAAAGGAAGAGGTTCAGTAAATTGACTTACCCTTATACTTCTTCTTCACTTGTTTAGCCAGATGAAGGATCGACCTTTGGAAGCTGTGAGGATACATTAAACAAGTCAAGGAATCAGGGAATAGTGGAGCATATTAATGCTACAAACTTCCAGGAACCTTATAAATAGGATTTGGCACAGAAGCTAAGTGAGTGGACTTAACGATGTTCAGTGGCAGTTTGTAAGTTGGAGTCACTCTTAAAGGGATTGAAAACCCCCATGGAAGAAATTTAATTGGAGCAGGCAGACCCACAAATCTTACATAAGAATGCATGGAGAAGCTTTTTTTTTTTTAAGGAAAAGGAAATCAAAACCTTTAGCTCAAACTATACCCAGCCTTATTATAAGGCTTAAAGAAGTAAGCCTTAAAAAGGCTACATGGTAGTCAGGTTCACTAGTAAAGATGGAAGCGACAGGCTACAGCATGAGTGTCAAAGAAGCGGAGTGAGTAGTAGCAGTGTCAAGGTCTACAGATGCTACAGCAACAATGATGCATTTGCCTCTATTTCTTTTAAGGGGCATTACTAGGACAAGGCGAGGCTGAGAGAAGCTCGAGACACACACATAATGAAAGGAGGACAACGAGTTCCCCTTCGATGAGTAGGATGAGGTAACTCTACAGGCATGCACACCATAGAGTGAGCAGATTGAGACAAGTGAGGTTGACAATAGTAGCTCTGATACCAATTGAAGGTGAGTCTATGGGGGTTCATAAGCAAAGAAGGCCATGGCTATGGCATTATACAATAGAGAGGTGAAGAGAGATAACACAGGTGAGTCTATGGGGATCCATAAGCAATGAAGGCCATGGCTATGGCATTATATAGTAGAGAGGTAAAGAGATAAAGACAAACACTCAATAAAGGGAGAGAGAGAGAAAAACATAATTGTTGATGTGATAGCTGCTTGATTAATTCCATGAAAAGTACAAAGGTTTCCTAAATGACATCATTGCTTAGGTCAATTGCTTACAAGTATAGATTTTAAGATGTGGTTCACACACACACATAGTTTCTCCCTCTAAGAGTGGATTCACACACAGACTAGCAAAATTATATATCATAGTATTATATACATATATTCATGGGCATTGGACTCAAAATGATATCATTAATAGCCCCAAAGTTTCTTTGGTCACATCAAGATGTCACAAAATTAACTTTTGGTTCATATTTAATTTGTAATGCATTCATAAACTTACCCAATTCTTAGATCTCTTCACAAATGGAGCACCTTCAATGAGACGTTTCATGTACACCATAATGTAATATCCACAATCTATTGTATTTAGTTGGAGAGGAACCTAGTTCGTATTAAATTAATCTAT
Organism: Cibotium barometz; assembly: GCF_041138505.1. Taxonomy (NCBI): domain Eukaryota; kingdom Viridiplantae; phylum Streptophyta; class Polypodiopsida; order Cyatheales; family Cibotiaceae; genus Cibotium; species Cibotium barometz. Next base: position 442,294 of record NC_141102.1, on the reverse strand, counting down.
GAGTAAACAATCTTTCCCTCAAACAAAATTATTTTAGAGATTTTCTCTTCAACTTACTTGCTTTCTCACAAGAGTTAAAGATTCACATGAGGTCTCAAGGGATTTTTTCAAGGAAACATTTGTACAACTCCTTGATATCAATTGAAGGGCACTAAGACAATACAAAAGCAAATAGTTATTGAGAGACATCTATTGAGAAACACATAGATAAGAATTTGAAAAGAAAATTATACTCATCTTACCATTGATGAACAATAGGAAGATAATGTTGGGGATCTCATAAGACATGGAATCAAAGAATATAATGCCATCTTCATCGAGTAGTAAACGTGACATTCTCTTTATGTGATTATTATACATTGTTGAGATATACGAAACGAGCTCACCTAAACAAAAGACATCTATCTAATTCTATCTAATCAAAATCTAATCCTACACTAATGACAATACTAATCTAAGGTGGACAGAAATGAAAGAGACTCATTGTAATGAGTGTGTGCTAATTAAGTTTAGACTCAAGTTCAGTTAGGTTACAAGATGAAAACTTGTACTCATAAAAAGATTTGAGATATTGTGCTTATGTTCCATTGCTTGAAATGTCCTCTTTTTATATGAGGAGAGTACAACTTAGCTTTTCTCTTGCATGTGGGATAATTCTCACTTAGTGATGTGCCTACTCACACTGACTCCATACTGTCCTTGTGCTCTTTGGCACCACATTTCTCAACATCCCCCCTTGGTGCCAAATCTTTGGGCTACTCAGCAACTTTGGCCCATGTGCTACTTTGCACTTTCCCCCCTTAATTCTACTTTGGCTCTAGGTGAGATAAATTTCTAGCTTGGGTACATCATCCATCATCCTCCCAAAGGCTGGTTACAAGCACTGTTTGTAGGAAGTAGATTTCTTTTTTAAACAAGTTTTTGTTTAAGAGATGGGTAGTGAGAGGATTTTTTATTACATGCTCATTTGGCTGCTTACAACATATTTGAGAGATTTTTTTTTTTATGATGATAATCCAATGACTCCTGATCACATTGTTTGATGCCATCACAATGCCCATGTTGGGTTGAAGCCCAAGGTTAAAGCCCAAAACATACCTTTCAAAACCCACAATGTAGTGCTGTGTGAACATGCCCTTAACACCAGCATGTGAACAACTCTTATATAAGAAACTTCACAATTGAATTTCCAAACACAAGGTGTGTTTTTTTAATTACAATAAAACAAAACCTTATCTTCTCAGCGCGGCTACTAGCGATGGTGTGATTCTCTCATTTTTAATAAAATCTAGTCTTTTGGCTGTGTGTGGACGTGCAGAGGAGGGGGAGGCCATCTTCTTCTTCTTGTCCTTCACCCCATGAGCGGAAGGTAATGATAATGCTTTAGACACATCCGATCTCGGATTTGCCTTCCCAGCAATAGCGGAAGATCGTGCAAGGCTTGTAACCGTCATTCTGCAGGCAATTCAAGCTCAACATGAAGGGCTGGAGTTTTCATGGAGATAATACTCCTTTCTTCTTTCTACTATGCTTCTCTCTCTTCCTTTACTGATGATGGCGACGCTGTTCGTCTGCTTAGTTAGTTGTTATGCTGCTCTGGTTTGCTGGCCATCATCCGTGCCTGTTCCTGTTCCTGTGCATGTGCCTATAACCACTCCCAACCAGCAAGGTATTTGGGCTTCTAAACAACCCACGTTGTTAGCACCACAGCAACCTCTTTCTCTTGTGTGTTTCCTTTGTGCCCTTGTTTGTGCGTTATGCTATGGATGATGTCCCTCTTTCTTATGTTGAGTGGAATGGCGAGTTTGAGCTTTGTGTGATGCTAAATGAATATGCTAGCCATGTTGAACTTTTACTAGTGCTTGCTTTAGTTGTGCTGCTACTACAACTTAAAAGAATGTACAGATTGAGAACTCTCTCTCTAATCTCAAGAGCAGCAACGAGAGGAAGCCATGAAAATAGATAAAGACTCTAATCTGGAAATTTTTAATCTACTAAGAAATCTTAATGACGAAGATTATGCTAATAATATGCACCAATGCTAAACTAAACTAGGAGAGAAAAACCAAGCTCTAATACCATGTTAAGATACATGGATCGAGCTCATCTAAACAAAAGACTAATTCTATCTAATCAAAATCTAATCCTACACTAATGATAATACTAATCTAAGGTGGATAGAAATTAAGGAGACTCATTTTAATGAGTGCCTACTAATTAAGTTTAGACTCAAGTTAAGTTAGGTTACAAGATGGAAACTTGTACTCATAAAAAGACTTGAGATGTTGTGCTTGTGTTCCATTGCTTGAAATTGTCACGGGACTCTTTTATACTTCTTGAAGAATTAATTAAAAATCTCACAAATTACATTATAATTGAAACAAAGACTTGATTTGAAATTGATAATTAAATAATTTAGCATAACACAAGACAAAAGAATTAGAATAACATCACCCATCAAAAGTAAAGGATAGCGAATACCACACAATAAACCAAATTGGGTGCAATCTCCCCCCTCAAGTGTGTAGCTCCACTTCCACGACTTGAGTATTTAGAGAATTTTATTCATAAAAATAGCCCAAAGAGCTAAGAATAGATGAGCGTACAAATTGGGCTTGCTTTTCTTACTTTTGAAGTATTGTTTTACATATTTATAACCATATCAAAATCCCTAAGGTTTGTACATATAAAAATCTTTGCCCAAATATAATTGCTATTAGGCCTTGTTACATAAAACAACTTTGTGTACATTTGCACATATATTAAGCTTGTGCTCACTTGCACATTCCATTAAGTTGAATCCTGCACAAATTAAATTAAACATATTTTTGTACGATTATTAACATCCAAAATATGATAAAATATATACCTGTAATAGTCCTCCCGTTTGAGGAAGCAAATGTTCTCAGTTGTGTAAGAAAAATGTCGAGAGAACAAGATTGTTGATGTCATAACCTGCAAGGTAAACTCAGAGGTCCAAACATGGCTCAGAGAGGCACAAAGGCATGGCTTAGAGGTTCTTATGGACATGGAATACTAATCAAGAAAACTCGTACGACATCAAAATTGGTGATCATCACACTGATTATCAAATTAAAAATAGCATGTACAAAAAGTTTAATACAAAAGAAAAATAATCATCATCTTCACACCACCACTCAATCCACCAGCCATACGACACCTCAATCGGTACTCTCGTATAGTGCAACACCTTAATTGGTATCCTCACATATCTCATGCAGTGCGACACCTCAATCGATTCTCTCGCACTCGTTGCTATACTCAGACACTATCCACGTTAGTTAAACAATTAATTGAACACATCAATTAATCCCAACGTCGTCTTGAGATATAGACAATCCATAAATAATCAAATAACAGCCGCACACATGTTTGCCAGGCGTAAGTACCCCGGGAATCACCCCTCCATACGAACCAAGTAAAACAAACAATGGAGGCCCAAAAGCACACCATATACGGGAGTCCCTAATATTAAAAGCATGAGAGGATGGTTTCATGATTGGTGTGGAAGACTAGATCTACACAAAATAGGATGGTAGAAGATAGAAGACATAAACGGGAGTCCCCGATATACAGTTACATAAACACATGAGAGGATGGTTTCATGATTGGTGTGGAAGACTATATCTACACAAAATGCATATGCAATGAACTAATCAAATGAATGTATGTAAGACGAGTCTAAGTGTCCCATACCACATAGGCCTATTGTACATACACGCATAGGATGGTAGAAGATAGAGGACATAAATGTGTCTAGAGTAAGTATATGAAACCAATTTGATATCCCATACCACCAGATTAATTCCATACATCACTTCCTTGATAATAGAAGTTTGAGGCGGAGTGGCTAGTTCCCTCTGAAACTTAAATTCTGACACAAATTTTCTCTATCTATAAATTTTATTTAAGTTACTAGACTTAAACTAATCTTAATGTTGAATCTATGGTTTATTAATTAGGTTCTTAGGTTACATATACATACCTCCATCGTTGGCATCATAGAAATAATCTCTCAAAAATAATATTAACACTCGAGATAGATGTGAATCGTTATTACTTCTATGGATAGGGTATATATAAAGTTATTAATCAGAATCTTATGGGAAACTTATCATTATAAAAATAAAAGTTAAATTGGTTATGGATATAAGGATAGGAAAATGCTAACCTTGAGTTGGAAAAGTTGTTTGAGGAGATGTGAGATTATAAATGTAAAATGGATAAATTTGATATAACACAAATAACTAGTAATGATTCTAACCATCTTAATTAAGTGAACAAGTCTAGATGATAAAAGATTAATTTACTTTTGAAGTTGAAATAAAATTGAATAATAAACATGAAATTTAGTAATTATAAGATTGAGTTAAGCATAAGAGAGTCATACCTTTTATATATTCGATTGCAATGATGCTCTACATTGAGAAACATGAGAAACAATGCGAATGGATTGAAATATAATTATTCTTCCAAACGTAACTAGAGTTATTTTTAATTATGACTTTATAAGAAATAGAACTTAGAGTAGTATGAATTGAAATTTCTATGCATAATTATTTAAGCATGATTATTATTGTAAGAATAGGTGTAAGAAACTTACTTGGAAGGTGTTTGAGTCACCGTCTGAAAGATAAAACTTACATAGAAATATTGAAAACATTATTTACTAAGTTATAGAGAGGATACATTGTTTAAAGGACACAAATTTAGTAAGCCTATTATGTGATTGTTTAATTTGTTACGAATATTAAAAATTATGAAAAATAGAGAATCAATTTGCTACGGGCATAAAGATAATGAAATACCACTTCCCAAACAAATAGAAAGCTTTAATATAACAAGAGAAATGAATACAAGAAATTTGAACAAAATTTACATTCTTCTAATGATATGCGGGTATGGTCAAGTATTAGTATCTTCTCAGGGGGTAATCTGGTTCTAAGGTAACGTAATCGATTCATAAATTCTTCATCCGTTCGATGAATCATCTTCTATAGTATATCCACGTACAATGTTCATCCGCTCCAGAAGGTGGTAAAAACGTATGTTTGGAGTTAAAACCATGGGGTTTCCAATAGGTATGAAAACAAAGCATCCCTCATGATCATGTGTTCAGATCTTTGACCATTCATCTTGTTGCTGGTTGTTGAATATCTGTAGTAGTTATTAAAAAATAGCATGGTTTCGTTCAGATATATATGCTAAACGGGTACATTGTGTAATGAGTCGCATGAGTTTCGATTGCATAAGAGGATCATGGGGTGATGACCAAGTCATAATGCTATAATCATCACACAAAAAAAAATTGACATGAGGATGTTATGATGTACAATTAATTTTGGCTTTAGTGAGGGAGTCTTGAGGTTAAGCACTATTATAATTTTAAAAACAATGAAAACTAATAGCAATCTAAAGAAATAAAAAGAAGTAACACAATCACTAAAGTTTATAATTCAAAACCAAAAATAAATTTAAATACATCTTTAATCTAGGGCCAAGGATGCCATGAGTTCTGCTCAAACAGTCTAAAGAGATGTCGAGGAAAGCTATTCATGAGGTTAGTGATAGCTATTATGGGGAATGTTGCCAAATAGTTGGGTACGTGGATACGAATTTTAGAAATCATGTGGAAGAAGTACAAAATATACAGCTTGGGTAAGGCGCCAGGAAACGTATTATGGGTAATAGTCATGATGTTGAAGTCCATGACTTTTGTTGCGGAGTCCCAAGCAATTCCTCATTCCCATAGTATTGTAGAAGTCCATTCTTTGTAGAAGGGCCATGGAGGAGGTTCATGGTCGATGAATTTCTTGGCTAGAAGGTAAATATGTGGTCCGGTACTCTCTCTGAGCGCCCATAAAAGTGGTCGAATCGAGGGTTGCTGAGCCATTTTACCGATGTTGATTTCAAACCAAGGTTGTAAGACTTTAAAAGACAAGGAAACTTGTAAGCAAATTTTAGGTAAGGGTCTTTTAAGTACCACATAACATTTAATCAAAAAGAAGATTTAAACGAAAAGCATGTTTTTGATCTACCCTTATTTATATGCTATGCTTTGTTGTGTTTAACAGTGAGAAGGCATTGAAAATTTGAAATACAACATATGAACAATCAATATAATTAAATTAGGGATGAGGTGAGTTGAAGGATTTTAAGGGTAAGCATATAAATGTTTCTCTTCGTGAGAGAAATAAGATGGATAATTTGGAGTAGGCTTTACTAAATTACTTGTCTAACTTTACAATGGTCACTTAAAAAGACTTTTCTTCTATTTTCCCCTTGGCTGATGAGTATCTTTGGTCTCTAAGATTTTTAGAGGGATGATTAAAGTTATTTAAAAGCTTTAAATTTGAGTCTCAAGGTAATTCTATTAAAAGTTATAAGCAACTAATATATAAAAGATATAGAGTTCTCATATATATTTAATTATTAACCTCTTTAATTTCATGCACCGACGGTCATTGATTTACAATTGAGCATGGGTATATATAAAAAGCTTGATTACTAAGCCCTTAAACAAGGCTATAGACTCTTAAAATTTGGCTGCTTGAGTAAAAAGGAAAGAATAAAAGGGAGGCAAATATATAACAAAATTTGCTTCTTGTACAATGTGCCCAGTCCCTCGATAGGAGGAGTTATATATATTACATGTATATCTATAAAGGCTTGATTATTTAGCCTTTTAAACTAGGCTTATAAAGGAAAATTAGTGCATAAGGGACGTGAAGCCCCAAATATATAATGATTTATCAAGGGTTCCAGCCCAATGGAATGGTAGACAGCGGCGCAGAAAAAGGCATAAATAAAGAATATATATATATATATATATATATATATTATTGTAAAGTTTAGTAAAAGCTCTACTTTTAAAATCAAGCTGGATGAGTATTGTTCAGAGATTTGTTTTTCAAAATTACTTTTAGGGTATTGTTTTACATATTTACAACCATATTAAAATCCCTAAGGTTTGTACATATAAAAACCTTTGCCCAAATATAATTGCTATTAGGCCTTGTTACATAAAATAACTTTGTGCACATTTGCACATGTATTAATCTTGTGCTCACTTGCACATTCCATTAAGCTGAATCTTGCACAAATTAAATTAAACATATTTTTGTATAATTATTAATTCATCAAAAATATGATAAAATATATACCTGTAAATATCCTCCGTTTATATGAGCAGAGTACAACTTAGCTTTTCTCTTGCACGTGGGATAATTCTCACTTAGTTATGTGCCTACTCACACTCACTCCATACTGTCCTTGTGCTCTTTGGCACCACATTTCTCAACATACATCACAAAAACAACCCAATGTCCCGTACAAAACTCCACTTATGAAGGTGTACTACTAAATCATAAGCGTCTTTAAAAAAATAAGGTACTCATATATCTATCAAACAATTGACAAGAACAAGAAGAGATGGTCCAATATTACCAAAGTAGTTTGAAATAAATGTAGTTTTTTCCGAGACATGTAGAGCCAATAAGTCATATTGAGTTTATTAAGTGGGAGCCCAAGACTTCATAATTTAAAGTCCTTGTAGAGATCTTCGTATAATTAAGATGGATTCAAGAAATTTATGATCCACCTCTGTAAGTATTCCAAACCTCTTTGACCTAAAGTGAATGGATGTGCCACATTTCAATCTATAAAAACAAAGGAAACATAATATGAACATAAGATCATATCATGGACATATGCTTGTTTAGATGTAAGATCATATTATAAATTAGAAACATAAGATCATTGTAAAGAATGCTATTTACATAAAATTCAAAATCTTTATGTTGACTTGTAATATAAAAGCACACCTTTTCATGATTATCCTTGCATCATCTTGAACCTTTGAAGGAGTTTCCATCTTAACCTCATTATTAGAAATTATGAATGTTGAAGGCAAGATAGCACTTTAACATGGGGAGTCAATGTAAAGTTGAGAGGATTTGGAGACACTTAATGAGAATTGAGAGGATTTGGAGACACTTAATGAGAATTGACTTGTAATATCAACATCGAAACCTACACTTGAGAGGATTTCAAGACGCTTAATGATAATCAAACCTAAAATATCAAAATCATGCTTACTAATCAAACTTGAAAGAGTGTTCCAAAGGCATATTAGAGCAACATGTATCATTGATCATTAAAACACTAGAGTGAATAATCAAAGGCATACCTAGAACAAAATTAAAAAGCTATACACAAAACTTAAGAGGCTTTTGCATGTGATAAAGTGGTGTATCCTTTAGATTCTCATCCGTCAATTGCATAGACTCTTGTGTATTCAATGTACTTTCTTCTCAAAAGTTGTTTTGATGGTCCCATGGGAGCATGTGTATCCAAGCTCAAAGAGTTTTCTCCAAAGTAAAGAAAATGAAATTGTTTCAAATTTACATAAAATTATGATTGCAATTTGATATCTTAATTACCAAAGAAAAGACTAATGAAGACATCATACAAGGGTAGAAGATATGCTTTGTAAATTAGAGTCATTTGGATCTCCTAGGACATCATCTTTATCAAGCATATCATCATCCTTTGAAGCATTTATTTCTTGCACCTTGTCAATCCATTTTGATATTCAAGAAGAAAGAATTTGATCAAGTAAAATCATGGTAAAATAGCAAGGCGCTTTTGTTTTGATGGCGTATATTCTTCCATTGCTTTTTTTACATTGTCCTCAAACAGACTTCTCCTTTAGTTCTAATACTTCTGAATCTCGTGACTCCTATGCATTTTCTACCTTTAGAGTTTGTGACTTTTGGAACTTCTTTCTATTATTCTCAAATTTATGACTTACATTTGAAAATCAACTTCGAAGAGGAGACTTTAAAATATCCTTTATCCTTACTACATCATCTTGTTTTTTGCAAAGGAATATCTATTGGTATTTCATGAGCATCCTTTAAATGCTTGATCATATCTACTCTCCTTACAAATTTGGTATCCCTTTTAGGACATGAATCACTTGCTCGATGAACAAGCTTGCCATTTGGAAGGGTTATATCTATATAAGGAATGAAGGTTAGTATGATGTTCCCATGGGCCTAAACTCAACTTCAAAAGAAAAAATCATGCGTAAACTTTTAATATCCTCAACCTAATCATCTCTCTCTCTCTCTCTCTCTCTCTCTCTCTCTCTCTCTCTCTCTCTCTCTCTCTCTCTCTCTCTCTCTCTCTCTCTCTCTCTCTCTCTCTCTCTCTCTCTCTCTCTCTCTCTATCTCTCTCTGGCTACAATATCCCTCCCCTATTGCAATAGACATTGCTTACCTTAACACGTTGTGGGAGAACTTGCTGGTAGCTAAGCTCATATCTTGGAAGACTCCATGCTATGATAGTGGTAGCTAGGTCCACTCCTTTGCCTCCTTCCTCAAGCTATCACCATGAGGTTGCCTCTCCTTATACAAGGACACTCACTCCTCTTTGCTCTCACACTCATAAACACAAGCATAAGAGGAACATGCACCAAGAATGAAGCTCTCTCTCCTCTCAACTCTCTCTCACACCATAGAAACAAGAGAGAAAGGAGATAAGACTAAACTTAATTGGCCCAAAGGGGGATTATGTCTTACATTATGAGAATTTGTTATTTTTACATTGGCCCTTATTCATACTGAGGTGCCCAATACTTCAAAAAAGATGAACTAAATGATTACAAGATACATTCTCATAATTATGACATTTATAGTGCCATTTTATGACACTTATTGTGCTTCTCTTATGTAATGATAGAGATGCTAGGTTAACCTCAAAATGGGGTTAACATCCCCCCCTACATGTTGGAGATTCTATCCTTGAAATCTATTGTCGTTAGGGACTATTACCTTGCGAAGAAAGTAGAATGACCTCCAGAAGTTGGTGTTGATCATGTCCTCAAATTCTCAAATTTGTTCTCAATCGATATTTGTTGAGAGTGTCGAATTGGTTATGCTCGAAGCAATGTACAAAGGGATCAATGTGGTGGTGCCTTGGGGATGCTCTATAGACACCATCATATTTGTTGAGAGTGTTGAATTGGCTATCCTTGAAGTAATGTACAAAGGAATCAATGTGATGGTGCCTTGGGGATGCTCTGTAGATGCCAGCATATTCCTTTATGGCAAGGAATAGTGGAACCCTCCAAGTCGAATGGATACCAAATTCATCCACTAGAATTTGGCCATCAGCGTCCATCTAGATTTTCTCATAGCCTCCCCTTGATTCTACGGAATGCTCCCGCTTCCATCGTTTGTAATAAGCATGGGCCATCATAAATGTGATGATGTGGATTTTGAGCAAATTAGCAAGCCATGGGTTGGTGACCCTTGAGCCTCTAGCCACATTTGACCACAGGGTTTTTGGTTGATCCAACTGCCCAAGCTCTCTTCTAGCTAGTCCCTGACTAAAATACATGGCAAATGTGTAGGTTGAGCCACTGTTGCGTAAGCTTTTGCTTTTATTGGAGTGGTGGGATCAAAAGGAGTTATCTGTGTAAGAGGGCTTGGCACATGAGATGAGGTTTAAGTAAAATATTCCTACTCATAATGAGTTGCTCAAGATTGGATCGAGGTTGGGACACCTGTCGCATCATGACTTTCCTGCTGAGAAGGAGGTTCGGCCTCTAGCTGGCCGTACAGGGGTTCCTCAGTGTCTAGAGTGTTAGTTGTTGTGAAATTAAAGAAGAAGAGGGAAAATCACTCTAGTTATTGGTGCATTAGTGGCATCCTTATTTGTATTATCACATATATTAGGATAAATAGAATGTGATGGGACTGAACATTGGTGGATAGGTGATTTTTTCTATTCTTATCTCCATCATTGGAAGGTGGCAGTGGTTTTTTGGTTATAAAGAAATCATGAAAGGCATGTAGGCCTTCTTCCTCAAGGAATGAGGGGAAATACATGTGCACTTTCTTAAAATCATATACTAATGATGTTATTAAGGTACAAAGATATGCACAAATGACATCAAAAAGTTTTAGGATGCCATAAGGATGATAAGTTTTACTATTATGGAGGAGAAGGTGTTGGTATGTATCATCCTAGGATTCTACCCATTGTGTTGGAGCATTGAGCCAAGGATTTTTTATATTTTAGGGAGGGGAGTAATAAATGAATTAATGTTAGTGGGTTTCATTAGCTCTAGGAGCTCTTCACCCTCATTAAAGTTAGTTGAATGAATGAGAAGCCTACACCAAGATCTAAAAGTAAAGTACAATTGGGTGTAGGGGATATATATACATAGCTTGACCCTCACTTAGTTCAAGAGCCCCCGCAAATACAACCATGATGACTACGGGATCGGCATAGCATGTAGTATTTTGTTGTATTAGTGGCGAGCTCCTCTTGGGTTAATTCCTCAGTGAGATTAATGTTATACTGAGAGAGAGAGTGTGTGTTAGTGAAGCAAAAATCAGGGTAAAGGACTGTGCAAAGGCCCGAGAAACCATTGGAAGGTTAGCCAAAAAAAAAATAGGGTAAAGGTCTATGCAAGGGCTCGAGAAACCATTAGAAGGTTAGCCTAAAATTAGAGTAAAGGTCTGAATAGGGGCCCAAGGAACCAGAGCCCAAAAATTCTATGTAGAGCTCGGTATTCACCTTACATTGTACTGCCTCTACCAGACTTCCAAGCCCTATTTGATTCAGCTTCTCCTTGACCTCGACACCATTCTAGCTACATACAATAAGGAGAATGGTACTAAAAAATAGACTTTTTGTTTTCCACGTCTTAATGTGTGTGAGTATAGTGCCTTGACCTGTGCTAGACATCTAAGCGCTTTTTGATTCAGTTTCTTCTTGACCTTTATGTCATTCACTAGCTGCATACACTAAGGAGAATGGTACTAAAAATAGACTTTCTTGTTTTCCACTGTACTATAGTGCCTTGGCACTACTTTGTGCCTTCAACCACCAAGAGGGATGGGAGGGGAAGAAGGTGAGAAAAGATCAATATAATCCCACACTTATCCAACTTGCCCAACACTAACCAAACATGCATATATGTTAAGATATTCAAGAAGGACACTAAAAAAGGATGCAAGGAAAGCATGATGATCCTACCTACTAGAGATGGTGGTGATGCAGGTGTGTATAACAATGTACTATAGTGCCTTGGCACTACTTTGTGCCTTCAGCCACCAAGAGGGATGGGAAGGGAAGAAGGTGAGAAAAGATCAATATAATCCCACACTTATCCAACTTGCTCGGGCACTAACCAATCATGCATATATGTTAAGATATTCAAGAAGGAAACTAAAAAAGGATGCAGGGAAAGCATGATGCTCCTACCTGGAGATGGTGGTGATGCAGGTGTATAGAAGCAGGTGCAAGCACAGACAATAGAAGATCAAAAATGGGAAAGATAATGAAAAACAAAGAAGAGCACACCTATTTATAGCCAATGGGATCATAGCATGACCAAGAGACACTCTTGGGTGAGTATTTCGGGTTCATTGTATTCACCTTGTGAGGACACTTAGCTACACAATAAGGTCCTTGGTGGTGATAGCATTGTAGCGGGGCTCTCCTTCTTATGTCATTAATCTCCTTACCCTTCCATTGTACTACAACTTGGAACACTAGAACTAGTGTGTTCCCTTGCATTAGAAAATACTACGGGTTTACCTCCCAAATGTCATCTACTTCCTCCATGGCTTGTCGAGGTTCCCGTGCATATTCCCCTTCCTTTCTGGCACCTCTTCAATGATCATTCAATTAATTAGTGTTATACAAGGTGTCAATGGTTGTGGGGGTAGGACAGGTGGTCGTATAGGAACTTTGGGTACTTTATACATTTCCCTGGTCTGGCTTTATACGTTTGATAAATTTTCCCTTGGTGCATGCCCTTGCCCAGGTGGTATAGGTAAAGTTAACTATTACTATGTAGAAGCCTCATGAGCCCTAGTTCAAAGCAGCCAAAAGAAGTTTAAGGAATGGTTATAAGCCAAATGGTCCATTGAAACAATCTATCCTGGGGACGAAACACTACATGGGAATCAAAGTAATTGAATATGTCATAGCTTGCACAAGAACATAGTGAGGGTAAGACCAACTTTGAAGAAGGGAAGAATGATTTGTTCTCAAGGATGTTTGAGGAGAGAGGAGACTATCATCTGTATGAATTGGTAAATCTTAGCCTAGAATCTTACGATAATGATGTTGGTTGATTCCAAACTCTAATAGCATTTCTCTCTATAGAAATAAAAATGCCAATTAGGACCTAGTTGAGGGGAAACCTCTAACTATGAACTGATTTGAAAGACTGGGTGAAAGAGAGAATTCAATTTGATTTGCCAACTAAGGAATAATTACCCTGACCTATTGAGGAAGATTTGAAATTGGTTAAAGGAAAGGAAGACCTTCCATAATTGGTTTAAATTCTAGTCAACCAAATGGGAAAGTATTACGAGAGTGATGACATGAATGTAGCACTTCCAGTGATGCATAAAGTTTATCAAGCTCTTTGTGATCCTTAATGGTGGAGTAGGAGTAAGCATATTCACAAAGCAATGTTGGGAAAAGTGGGAAAAACTAGTCTAAGAGTGAGCAAGCTTCATTGTAAAAATGACAGGTATCATGTCACGACCTATGGGATCCTTGCAAAACCTAAAGATGAAAGTCTTCTCACTCTATTAGTGCCAAACATTTTTGGTCATGAAATTTACTAGACACACGGATTCATATGATGTGATACTGGGTATAACCTTTATAAGGAGTGCTAAGCTACTTCGGACGACTAGGCTACGAATCACATTTATCTTCAAAAAGGACTCATAAATCCTAAAGGTAGATTTGCAGACATGGAAAACCCATCTCATGGAGGGATTGTTTTTTGGAAATGATTATGAGACCACGAAAATGATTCTGAGACCACAGAAAGGACAACGTCAGTAAAGTTATGTACAACTAATAAAAAATCAAGAGAATCAGAGGAAGAGGACATCTTGTATGCCCTACTTCCAAATGATGATTTTTGTGAAAAGTGTATGCATGTATTACCCTTGACGACATGGGAAATACTGGGACAGAGAATGTGGAGCCAGATTGGGAGAATGAAATGACAGTCACCAATAGTGCACATGATGAGACAATATGTGATGCACGAATCATGGCGAAGCTCTTCCAAAAAGCAAGACTTTGAAAACTAGATGCATGTATTAGCAACCATTGATGTCATGGGAAAGACTGGAATAGAGTATATGGAGCTAGATTGGAAGAATGAAATGACAGTCACCAGATTACCCATGATGAGACAATCTATGTGATGCATCGTTGATAGCGAAGCTCTTTGGAAGAGAAAGACTCTAAAAATTATTATGAAAACGAGAGATTCAGCTATAATTTTAAAATTTTGAAGATTGGGACAGAGTATGTGGAGCCAGATTGGAAGAATGAAATGATAGTCACACCACAATGCACATGATGAGATAGTCTATGGCGCATGAATCATGGGGAAGCTCTTTGGAAGAGAAAGACTCTGAAAATGATTACGAGAAATTAATAGATTCAACTAAAAGGCTGAAATTTTAAAGATGGATGAAGAAGAAGTGTTATCGTATATTAATCATAGTGACATTATTAGAAGAAAACCCATTGATGCTTAATGGCTAAGATATGTTGAGGACACAGAAACTCATAAGAGGAGTCCTCTAAGAAGTCCTCTAAGAACTAGGAAGAGTTAAGCTGGATAAAGTTTCAAGAACCAATAATGAGCTAAGAAACCCCCACGCTCACGTGATCAAAGCGAAGAAAATGAAACACAAGGCATTGGCTAAGGGCAAACGAGAAGCAAAAAAGGCATTAGCAAAAAAGGAGGAGAATGAGGAGGAACAACCTTTGATGTCAATAAAAGGAAAGTAGTTCACCTCTACTAAGGGTGCAATGCTCAAAAAGGAGTTCCATATAATGGACCTACAGAGGTGAAAGAAGTAGATATTGCAGTCTGGTGAAGATCCCAAACCATTCTTGATCGAGAGACGAACCTAAACCTGCAAGAGGAGCAAGAGTCGGTTACTCTTTTGGAAGAATTTAAGGATTGCTTTGCTTAGAACTACAAGGACATGAGGGGCATGCCGTGCTAGAAGTGGTAAAGCACACCATCCCTACCAATCAAGCAATATCCTTACCAGATGAATTCGAAATGCTCAGTAATTATAAAGAAGAAAATTGATAAACTGAGTGTTGCGGATTTTATTTATGAGATTTAGCACACAGATTAGGTATCTCCAATTGTGATTTTACCCAAGAAAAATCGAAAGCTTCGTGTTGCGTAGATTTGAAGAAGATGAATGCAGCTACCCAGGGATCACTATTGCCATACACAGATCATGTTTTAGAGAGAGTGACTGGGGTAGAAGCTTCGTGTGATTTTACCCAAGAAAAATGGAAAGCTTCGTGTTGTGTAGATTTGAAGAAGATGAATGCAGCTACCTATTGCCATACACAGATCATGTTTTAGAGAGAGGGACTGGGGTAGAAGCCTATAGCTTCCTAGATGGATTCTTGGGATATAATTAGGTGTCCATTGTCCCAGAGGGACCAACACAAAATTGCTTTTACTACCACATGGGGAACTTTTTCATATAAGATCATGCTTTTCAGGTTGACCAATGCTCCTGTAACATTCCAGATTTGATGAGTACAACCTTCAAAGACTACTTTGTGAAAGTGGTTGGAACTATTCCAACATCGATGATCTTTGTGTACATTCACAATGGATGGTATTTAGCTTACTTGAGAAAAGTGTTTGAAAGGTGACAATTATATCGTGTATCTTTGAACCCTTGAAAATGCTAATTTTTTTAGGTAAAGCATGGAGTTATATTAGGGCATATAATGTCCAAAAATGGAATTTCCATTGATGATAGTAAGGTAAAACTCGTATTAGAGTTGCCACCACCTACTAATTATAAAGGTATGTAATGGTTTGTGGGTCATGTAGGCTATTACCGAAGATTCATTATGTTCGATGTTGATATATCCAAGCCATTGTGAAAAATTATGATTGTCAACAAGCTTACCATGAATCGAAGAAGGCATTAGTCAGTGCACCTATCTTGAGACCATAAAATTGGTACGTCATATTCCACATGCACATTGATGCCTCAAACTTTTTGCTGTTTTAGCACAATCAAGAGAGCATAAATTAGACTATCCAATAATCTTTGCAAGCCAATAGTTCAAAGAAGGTGAGATGAACTATACTATAGAGAGGGAAGAATTAGCCATGGTATATATGGTTAGGAAGTATAGACACTATCTACTAGCTAATAAATCCATATTCTTTGTGGATTATCAAGCTTTGATGTATCTTAAACCTTGCATGATCGGGCACATTATTGCTAGTTATTGCTACTGATGCAATTTGACTTCATTGTCACAGTGAGAAAAGATTCACAACATGTATTGGCAGATCACATGTTAAGAATACCTAATGGAGAACCTACCATTGGAGTTGATGAGATGAACTACTAGATGTTGCACTATTCAAGTTAGATCTAGTACCTGAATGGGGTGAAGAGATCTCAAAATATCTTGCCTTTTAATTCCCATAGGACAAGCTATTGAATAAGGATAAGATGCAAAGGCTCATTAGGTTGGCAGCACCTTACTTATTTGATAGTCAACTATATAAGCTAGGCAAGAATCATGTGCTTAGACAGAGTGTCCAAGGAGGATGAGTTCTTGGCCATTCTTGAAGAAGCACATAGTGGAATTGCTAGTAGTGACATTTTATGGGCAAAGTAACTAAGATCTTGCAAGCTGGGTTATGGTGGTTAACTATGTTTGGTGACACCACAGAATTTATCAAACATTATGGCGAATGCCAATGCTTTAACATTCCTCATGGATAAGATAGGATGCCTTTAGTTTTGATCATTGTGCAACAACCTTTTAAAAAATGGGGAATAGACTTTGTTAGACCCATTAGCCTAGTTGTGCATCAAGCTAGATATATAATTGTTGCCACTTACTATTTCACTAAGTGGTCTGAAGCAAAGAACCACATGGAAGATGGATGCTCATACGACTGCTGAATTCTTATAAGAGCATGTTATATCAAGATTTAGGCGACAAGGGCTCCCATTTCATCAGTGAGGTCATTGAACATCTATTGGAGTGGATTCTTGGTGGTACGCTAAAAATCATCATCGTACTATCCCCAAGTCAATGGTGGGGACAAGCAGAAAGTACTAACAAAGTCCTTTGTGGTGTCAGCCAAAACAGTGAAAGCTAGTTGTAAACGATTAGGAGCACAAGTTAATAGTAACAATGTGGGCCTATAGGACTTCCTATAAGGTAGCAGTAGGAAAAACTCCTTTTTAGCTCACCTACGAGATTGAGGCAGTGATGCCTATGGAATATCTAGTGCCTAGCTTGAGGACAAAAGAACATCTTAGGGAGAATTCTCTAGCCCAGAGAGGCTGATTGTGTTCGAAAAACTCGATGAGACTAGAGCTATTGCTCTCCATGGGATGATTGTAGAAAAGCTCAGACACACACAGAAGGTGGTTTGACCAAAACCTAAACACAAAGGAGCTATAGTAAAGAGACTTAGTCCTTATGAATGAAGTTGGTTCTTCCAAAAGAAAGAAATTTAAATATTAAGGGGTAGGTCCATTTAGGGTTGTAGATCTCACCTCACAAGGTGCAGATTGCAATTAAACCATTGATGGAATAGAGATGTAAGGCTACATAAATAGTAGTAAGCTAAAAAACTATTATGGACCCTTAACCCAAGATATGTTAGACCAGTCGTGAGAAAAGAAATAAGAAAAGCTAAAACAAGAGTGATTCAAGAAAGAGGCACAAGAGGAGGCTAAGGCAAGGGCTACCAAAGCCAATGTAAAATAAAATGGGCTAACATTAAGGGTGAACATGGTTACTCTATCCCTGATAGAAGAGCATAACCTTGAGATAAAACCTGCTCATCTCAAAGTTGGACTCTCTATTGAGGGAAGAACCACAAATCACATTTCTATGATTGACTCAGGAGCAAGTCACAACTTACTCTCATATGAAACGTGGGTGAATCTCAATAAAGTAGAGCTGGACTTGACTGCTATAGCCACAGTCAAAAGTGTACATGCAGGAACAATGTGGGCCTTGGGAAGTTTAAAAGTTAATATTTTCACCAGAAATAACCCTTAGTCGTGGAAGGTTTTTGTAATGCATGTAGGTGCCTTGGAAGAAGAAATGTTACTTGGATGGAGTTGGATTTCTACAATGGCCTTCAATGTGGATTGGGAGCAAAGGACAACACGCTTATCATCCAGAGCATCCAAATATACATTGCCATTATGGAGTTTGCTAGACTCTAGAAGCATGAAGAGACAAAGCCACCAAGGGAGTTATTTTGTCTTCCCACTTCAAAAACACCATAGGTGCCCCAAAGAAAGGAAGCTAGTGTTTCAAACAAAGGAAGGACTCCCAATCTATAATAAACCTTTAAAAACCAGAAGCCTCATGTTTATAAATGTTGGGTCCCCAAACGACTATTAAATGCATAAGGATACTATGAAGGGAATAAGAAGATTTGGGTACCTCAGTACACTGGGGCCATGAAGCCAAGTCATCTGTGAAAGAATCTTGCCATCGACTACCAAAACCCTAAACTACTACACCAAAGCCAACAACTAGCAAAACTAGGACAAAACAAGGAAAGAAACAATGGGTCCCTATTTCAACTACTTAAAGCCAATTAACAACAAAGAAGGTGTTGGTGCCTATAAAGCAACCAAGTGAAAAATTGGACCTCACTAATCCTAGCCCAAGAGGTCAAGGTTAAGTGGGAATGGCAACCCAAATAGGGGCCCACCACTTGGGAAGCCACAAGAACCTGAACAAAAGCCACAAGCACCTTCCCAACCCAACATCACACCAAGTGTCAATCAAACTCAGGTAAAACAGGAGAATTACACAATTCCTTGCCCCAAGGGTAAAGCTGTTGTACAGACACACAAGAACACATCTCCAAATAGGACATATATACACAAGAACCTACTACATATTCTATGAATTAGCTGATTCAATGGATAAAGCAAGAGTTCCTATGTTCCAAGAATGAACTACAAGTGTTATATCAATAGCAACTCCTCCTACATCAAGAGCTTCATCCAGATATGTGTGTGTTTAACCAATTAAAGTAAAGGAAGTTATGAATAATCTGCAACACCAAATCTAGAGAATTCACATGCTAGCTGAGTTCTAACACTCCTAACAACCCTCTGAAAGCCTCTCCATTCAAAATTGGGGCAAATTCATCATCACTGTGATTTTGCAAAATCACGCCTGTGATTCTTAACCCTATAGAATTATGTCTGATCAAATTTGACAAATCCATCTTGAGAGCTATAAATAAGCCCTATAATGCATAATCAGTCTCTTTTGGACCTCACAAGCCCATACAAATCAATACCTATTCCCATTATTTTGCACAAATCACGGTTGTGATTCTTAACCCTGTAGAATCGCACCACAAAAAATGAGACAAAATTGTAAAATCTTGAGCCCCCATGATGTGTTGTGATCACATGTGCTTTAATCTCACATGTTTGATGCTTTTTATCTCACATGATTCTAACAATCACATGTTTGATGCTTTTTATCTCACATGATTCTAACAATCACATCCATAGTCGACGTGGTCATAGCATGCAACAATAGGCATGATCCACAGCATGCATATCTAAGCCAATGAGATGCTGCCATGTGTCACTCAGCATTTCGCCTATGGCCGTTGTGATCCCATCAACTATAGATAGGCGATTCACTTTCTTTTTTTCATCAATTTTGAGTCCTTCTTCATCAAGCTTTTCATCCTCTTTATGCCAATTTCACCTGTCTCTACACCATTTTTTACCACACACTAATCCTTCTAGGTAGGAGCATCCTATTTCTTCTCCATCACATTCTTTCCTACTATTAATGTTTATCAAAATCAGCATGTGTGTGTTGTGCACAAGTTAATCTTTATTTTCTGGGAAAAAATGTAGCTCTCCTCTCTTCTCATGCATGGTCATGCATGTAATCACCTAATGGGTAAGCACAAGCCTAAACAAACTCTCATAAACCCTCAGAATCACAAAAATAACAACTTGATAGAAACCGTGATTCTATTGTCTACACAATCACAATGGCCCATCGCCCATGACTACAAGATCATAGCAACCAAGAGATCCCAATCATAGAAATTGACCTTGTAAAATTGCCCAATGAGTGCAGAATCAACACCTCTATATAAGGCATTAAGGCATTGTGGCCGAAGCTGGACACTGATACTCGAGATCAGAAAGGAATTCCAAGATCATAGCAACCAAGAGATCCCAATCATAGAAATTGACCTTGTAAAATTGCCCAATGAGTGCAGAATCAACACCTCTATATAAGGCATTAAGGCATTGTGGCCGAAGCTGGACACTGATACTCGAGATTAGAAAGGAATTCCAAGTTGGAAATAACATGCTAAACACAATTACAAGAACACAATTACCAATCCAACTAGCAAACGCATGCACAATACACAAGTCACAAAGGTTGACAATGGCAGCGCTTACATTCAACATTCAACCCATCCAAGATAAAAGCCCACGACCTTGTCTACACCTCTCTTTCTCGAATAAAGGACCCAAAGCACGTACACCTCTCTTTCTCGAATAAAGGACCCAAAGCACGTACACCTCTTGAGTTCCATAAACAACAGCCAAATTAGAGTTGAAAAAATAGTGCTTGCTAAGATCAACAGGCTTTCAATGGAGGCAAGATGGGAATGCATAAACAAATCGCTATCAAATTACAAAACCAGTCACTACATCATTCAATCTTTAAACATAGTCTCAATGCAAGCTCATGTCAATGACATAACCAATGACAACAACCTAATGGCATCTGACATTCAATGTTTGCAAGAAACAAGACAAAGAGATGCAAGAAACTATCTTGGGCCATAGTTCAATCACTTATGGTGCTACAATAGTCATGGCTTGTCCATCTACCATAGCAAGACATTACCATGGGTATCATCCAAACAAGTGTTCGATACAGGTATTAAAATCCTCCAATCTTCCTTCTTTGCCTCATCACAATACCCTCTACACATATACAAGTCACCTAAAGCAAGAGCACTAACACTCATTACACTCTTAGATGACATAACAGCCACAATAGATCCAAGCACACACACTCTCATGCTCGATAACTTCTACATACATATCAATGAACAAAATCCCCAGTATACAAGCCTACAAAATGTTCTTCAAAGCAAGGGCTACAAAAAATTACTCAAAGATCCCACCACAATATACAATTCAACCTTGGACCACATATGGACACTCTACATATGGACACTCTACATACCCATAAACATGATACATATTTTCAAACCCACTTGCAAGGGAAATCAACATATAACAAGCTATTTGCATTTGCATCCAACTCATTAGCTCTGAACCATTCGGTGAGAGTAGTTATTTAGTTTCTGTCACAACTAATTACATCATGCAAATCATCGTGGTCATCGAATATCACATTATTTTGCATCAGAAGATGAATATGCAACATTTGTATATCATGCTTTTCATTATGCAAATCATATTGGTATAAACGCTAGCATGCCTCAAACATAGACACGTACCGTGCATCCAGATATTGACTAATCTCGTCAATAACCCCATGTGTATCTTACAACTCTATAGTAGCTCTATCATGTCCTTTGTATATATACTTATATAAATACTTCACTCCTGTAATAGTAGAGCATACTTCTATGTTAATATGCGCTTTGTATCTCATAGAAAGAAAAGGATTATGTGGAACAACCCATTGACTATTCACTCTATGATTTTTTACTTGGATGAAACTACCATCGTCTCGCCACATGTAAGCTGGATACCATCGTCTCGCCACATGTATGCTGGATACCCATTGTCATCAATAATAGTAGTCTCAGAAAACTAAAGGTCTTTACTTTTTAAGAATCTTTCTTTGTTATTCTTAGCTTAGACATCCAGGCATATCATATCGATATTATAAACTGCACTTATGTGCACACACAAGAGTATTAGACGTGGCAAGGATCACAATTTGATAAACAATATTAAAAACACCCATAACATACAAAGAGATATAGACGTGGCAAGGATCACAATTTGATAAACAATATTAAAAACACCCATAACATACAAAGAGATATAGAAAGTATTTGAATGTGTAGGCTCTTCTCTCTTTGCTAACCAAGCATATCAACATAGAGCAAATCTCTTTATGTATGCATCACATATTAACTCCAAACTCAAAAATAGATAGAGACAAAAGCGGAACAATAAAACTAACCTCAAGTTGAGGAGAGAATGGTATTCGAAACCACCAACTTTGATGCTATCGTCCTTGTGCTTGCCTCTACACAATTACACACAAACATCAAAACAATTATAACTCTTATGGTCTTTATATTTTTCTAACCATGTCCTAGCTACGTTTCACACCAAATACACATAAAAAAAGGGAGAGAGAGAGAGAGAGAGACAGAGAGGCAACACTTCTTCATTATTTACATCATAATTCATCGAATAAGAAAGTAAAATGTGTCTCACTCCCCCTAGGTGTAAGCGAAACTTGGTCACACACACGAATATTTATTTTCTAATTAACTTATACTTAGGGATACATTTAATAACTTCTTGAAACACTTGACGTGCTTCATCTGTATCACACCAGGCATTGTCTTTTATTTCATAAAATCAAAGATTTTTAAAACACAATAAAAGAACTATCTCAAATACACACACACACACACACAAACACAATTAAAAAACTCTCTCTCTCTCTCTCTCTCTCTCTCTCTCTCACACACACACACACACACACACACAAAGTGAAACCAATCTCTCTCTCTCTCTCTCTCTCTCTCTCTCTCTCTCTCTCTCTCTCTCTCTCTCTCTCTCTCTCTCTCGCTCTCTCTCTCTCTCACACACACACACATGGTGCACATTAAAAATACTTACATTTAAAAAAACTTTAACTTTAACTTTAACATTAAAAATTTGAAAACCTCTCTCAAACAAACACACACACACACAGACACACGGCTTGTGCACATAAGAAAATACTTTCACCAAAACATTAAAAAACTCTCTCAAATACACACACACACACTCTCTCTCTCTCTCTCTCTCTCTCTCTCTCTCTCACACACACACACACACACACACACACACACATGCCACATCTCTCAAAGAATTCTCCTTTGAAATGTTTGCTTGATTACAATACATGCCACATCTAGGAATGTAGTCTCTGCCATTTGTAGGCTACAATATCAATAGCTCACTCAACCTTTTGGCCATATATTACATTTACATTCTGCTGCATGGCATTTGCAATACCTCTTTGTAGACAACATTGGTTGTGTAGATTTCTTTTAAATCTTCTATGCTGCTTTCATGTTCCACAATATCCTTTACACAGTTTCACTACATCAGATGATCTAACACGTGACATAGTAACATACAACTGTTTATGTCTGAATACTTGTGTGGCCAAATAAAGTCCCAACACACTCAACGTTTGTCCTTATGACTTATTTATTGACATACCAAAAGCTAGCCTCACAGGAAACTGTCTCCTTCTTATGTCAAAAGGAAATTCACGCATAGTCGGTATGAATGTTATCCTAGGAATAAAGACCCTCTCTCCAATGTTTGTACCTGTAATAATTTCTGCTTCTATCACCTTTGAGTGAAATTACTTGCATATCAGTCTGGTACCATTTTTGCAAAGCCCCCGCTGAGGGTCCAAATTAGGGAGGAGCAGCATGATAGGAGCATTCATCTTTAGAAGCAAGCGGTGAGGTGGATATCCACCACCTAAATTTAAACTATTTAAGTACTCAATTGGATACATTATTCTGTCATTCTCAGATGAAACAATCGTGTCTACACTGAGGTATTCTCTTTTGGTAATGCACTCAAGGCTAGTTCATTGATCTCATCAACCTCTAGATTTCATGGTGCAAGAATAGCACGGTCTTTGAAGAAGCATACATAGTCCTCCACTCTTTGAACATCTTTGTACACCCATTCAACCAAACTCAAAAGGGAGTTTCCATGGATCAACATTAGTGGTGGAATCACCACTCTACCTTGATTTTTTGGATGGTCTAAAGAGCCATCTCCAATTTGTAAAGTCTATTTGACAAATTCTAGTTTTGTACAATCAAATGCACTCTGTCCGACCCACATGTTTTGGGTGAGCTTTAAAATATTCACATATCTCCAAATATATGACCGGCATAACATTGCATCAACAATATCCTCACACGATCACTTTGCCACAACTAGTAAGATTTGCTTGAGGTCACCACCAAATAGCATAATTTTCCCACCAAACACAATATCGCTTTACATAACGTCTTTTAATGTCCTGTCCAATGCTTCATAGTAGGCATACTGATGCATCATTGGAGCCTCATCCCAAACGATCAACCTTGCAAGCTTCAACACCTCAACCAATGGGCTATTACCTTTGATACCACATGTGCTAGAAGCATTCAGAACCAATGGGATTTTGAAACGTGAGTGTGCTGTACGACCATTTGATAGTAATAATGCAGCAATTCCGGACGATGCACATGCCAAAGCAACTTGATTCTCTCCATGTAATCGAGATAGCAAGACATTATAAATATATGTTTTGCTTGATCCACTTGGTCCATCAAGGAAAAAAACACCACCACTGTATGCTCTTAATTGACAACTATTTAGACTCCTTTCCATGGATACAAACA